>NW_024529821.1:3081453-3472003 GCF_017590135.1 Pyrgilauda ruficollis
TGTTTTTTCTAAACAAAAATCCAAGTTCAAATCTGGTCCAAATCTCCTTCCTGATGAGGGCCTACTGAACAAGTGCAGAACCCCAGCTCCCTGAGCAGCAAAGTTACTGTCATTTCTTTACAAACTGCTGAGTACAAAAGAAAAGCTGTTCCAGCTGATTGATGTGGGTGGTGTAGCCATTCATTGGTGTGCCTAGTCCTTTCACAAAGGACAGTTCCTGGGTTTGGTTTTCTGCTGCCTTGGACCTGCCCAACAAGTCCTGAAAGGAGGGCAAGGTCACTGAGTCCCTGGTGCTGGTTGTGGCTCCCTTGCGTGGCACAGCTCCTGCCAGGTTTATGTGCTTATCCAGGCTGCGAGGGAGCATGTGAAAAATGCACATTTTATGACTGGCTTTTTGCAAATATTAAAATGAATATTATACGTGTTATGTTAGAAAGTTGTGCTGTATTAATTTTCTCCAGTAGTGTGTTAAATATAGTTTTCAGTTATAACATAAAATAGAAACTATGCTATGTAGGATACTTTTTTTTAAAGAAAGGATTCACACCAAGATAGCACCACAGGACACCTAAATCTTCCAGAAAAAGAGAATTTATTGCCCCATTATCAGAAGAAACTAACTTCTTCCTGCCTTGCTCAGCCATGAAGATGCCATTAGGATTATCAGAAAGAAGGTGACACTGAACACGCAGAATCCTTTGTTTGAATGGAATTTATGCATCATGTATGAGATGTATGAATACGCAACAGGCTGTTGTTTCTAAGGGTTAATCCTCTGTTCACGTGTGTCCTTTTTTGGGTTTATTTTGCCCAGAAAGAGGTACCTGGACGGCTGTAACTCTTCATTTTTTATTGTCTCATATTGTCCTAATCCAAATTGTTCAAATTCTTATTGAAATTTCTTGAATATTTATTGAAATATTCTTTTATTGAATATTCTTGAGGCCGCGAGCATCCGGATGTCCTTTCCGGACTGTGCCGACCAGCTCTGGCGCGCGAGCTCCAGCGGGAATCGCCCTCTCCGCTGCACGCCGGAGAGAGCCCGAGGCACAAGGCTCTGACTGGGATTTGGGGCTGCAGCGGCAGAAGTTGGAAAGCTGGACTCTGGCCGTGGCTGCGAACCAGGTTTAGTGTGGGGTAACAAACTCGGGGGAACCGCACAACCAAAGACACGGGGAGGGGCTTACAAGGGTTTTCAAAGAGAGGCGTAAAGCAGGGTGGAGTTTGTCCTCAGCAAATGGGAACGCGGGGGGAGTGTGGAATGGGAGACTGACAGCGCTAGACTGCCATAAGGGGTACGGCAGGGAGGGGCCCCGGCACCCATCACTCCACGACCTGGGAAGAAGTTTCTCCATGTAGAGGCTGGGTTACCGAGTGATGAGCAGGCCAGCAGGGAGGGAGTAGGGAAAGGACACATCGGTAGTCAGGATAACTGGGGAGGAGAGAGGATGAGGATACATCGGTAGTCAGGGCAGCTGGGGAGGAGGCAGGGTGACATGCACTGGGGAGGAGGAGACAGCCTGGGCAGAGCCATTACATAGTGAAGAGCGGAAAATGGAACCATCCAAAATACAAGGTACAACTTATCATAACTATAACTCCAAAGACATAACACAACTCTAATTATATTGCTATTTTTATAATAATTTTATTACTATTAAAGTTTTAAAATTTTAAAAGCAAGTGATTGGTGTTTTTCACAGAGCATCTGCTTCTTGTACACAGAATTTCCAAATTTCTTGGTGCTCCAATGGCAA
Organism: Pyrgilauda ruficollis; assembly: GCF_017590135.1. Lineage (NCBI taxonomy): Eukaryota > Metazoa > Chordata > Aves > Passeriformes > Passeridae > Pyrgilauda > Pyrgilauda ruficollis. The sequence goes on from NW_024529821.1 coordinate 3,083,211, forward strand.
AACTGCCTGGCTGGGCAGTTCCCTCACCATGTTTTAACAAAAAAGTAGAATTCTGTACAAGTGCTCATGTAGAACTTCCCCAGACCACTGCTGATTTATTCCTTTCACATCAACTCCTCCAGGCCATGCTTTGTTATTAGATTTCCCAGATTTTTTTTTGTTATTAGATTTTCTAGATTAGAGCTCAGCCTTAATGGTAGCTTTAGCTTTTTTTTTTTTACCTCACTGTGATCATATTTAATCACAGAAAAGTTAGGAGACTTGAGGAAGGCCTGGGATAGGATGTAGCACTTCTGGGACTTTCTTTGGAGTGAATAGGATCACATCAGTCCCCATTTCTTAGCAATATAAAATAAATATCTTTTGAGTTTCGAAATCGTTCAAGTTGTGGAAGATCTTCAAAGAAGTTACGGAAACCATTGCAACTTGCAAACTGTGTTGGAAACTTGCTAGTTTTTCAAAGGTGCTTTAATGTCTTACTATTGCCTTCCAGCAGATTTGTGTACTTTCTTCATTTATGAAAATTAAGTTATTGTAATATTTAGGGTAAGATAATATCAACAGGAATCCTGTGGGAAAACTGTATTACCAGCATTTGCCTTGGGTAATATCTTATTTCATATAATGATGAAATAGGTATTTTTGTATTCTCTGGGGTGGTTCAAAAACATCTGCTTCACATTAGCTCCTCCAAGTACTTTGTTTAAAAGAAATGTATTAAAGAAGCCTTCCACAGCTTTTAGTAGAGCGACTGTCTCTTATTTAGTCTTGGGCTAAGTGCTTTCCAATATGAATGATTACTCTGGCAGCAAGGACAATTAGAACAGCAGCCTGCAATAAAACAGCACCCAGTCCTATTTGCAGAGTATTAATGGTATGCTTTCCCAGCAGGTTATGATCCAGATAATGCAAAATGAGCTGCTACTAAGAGTTCCTAGAATTTTATAATGCTTTATTATCTTTCCTTTTTTTTTTTTTTTTTCAGCAGCTACTGTAAGTGAACAAGTTAGAGACCATTGGTTGAAATTTTGCAAAGGTGTGGGATGATCCTCAGATTCGTGGGTCTTCACTCCTGAGTTAATAGGAATGTTGTTGTCCATCACTGTTTTGTTGTCTCCTTTGTTTTCCAGTCAGAAAAGCATTTGAATTTTTATACAATGATTTTCATTATTTAATCTGAAACCATCTTCAGAAGAGAACACTCAGAGCTATTTTTAGAAACCTTCCTGTCTGGTCTTATTCCATTACCACCATTCCATTAGTATTCAGTCCTGTTTTTCTCTCTTGCATCTATCCTATATTTCTTGTTTTCAGGCAGAACTGAATTTATAGCTGCCTTTTTACCCTCTGATCCTGGACCCATTCCTTCTCTGCACAATTCTCTCAGCGTTACAGTGTGGGAGTCTGTGCCCCACAGCTGCCTGTGGCTCCCTGGCATGTGGAGCCTCAGCAGCCTCTGCCTCAGCCACTCTCACTCTGCAGTGACCAACAATAACAAATTATTCACTTGTACATGTACGTCACTGCTCTGCCCCTGTGTCCTTTCCCTGGGTGTGCAGTGATATTACCGTGCTGCACGTTTCATGGCTTGCTGCTGAACTCGTAAATGTGAAGTTTGAACTCTCTGAAATATTAGAAATAACTATTTCATGGTTTTATTCCTACAACTGTTTACCATGGAAATGCACAGAACTAGGCTTTTTTCTGTGTGCTTTACTGTAATACTTAGTTTCATGTAATTTTATGTTCCTATTTTTAAATAAGCAGTTGGTTCACTTGTATAATTTTTTTCCCACTTCTTGATTTAACTTTAGTGTCCCGGGCATTTTTAAAACAAATTGAAGCAGACTTTTTTTCTGCTATATTTTTTATTTTTCTAATAATGCTGGTAGGCCAAAATGGTGTCACAGTTGACTATCAGTAGTTAAATTTGGAATGGTTATTGCACATCCAAAAAACACCTGATCTTTTGTGGAATGGGCTGGAATTTAATGATGATTTGCCTAGCTTTTCTGAATTGTTGTGTGCTTCTATTTCATGCACCATGGCATTGGTAGAAGCCTCTTCATGAACCTTAGTGTGCTTTGTTTCAATGTGTAGCACGTATGTGGCATAAATAAATATGTACATGGATGTCATGTTGTGTGGTTTGTGGTAAGAGGATTTAGGGAAAAATTTGCTAGTTTGCTTTAGTAGCATGATTGTAAGAGAATTCATGTTGTCATTGCTGCAGGCAGGTTCTGGTTTTGTCTTTTTAATAGGTGTGCATGTTTCACTTGATCTCCTAGCATCTTGGTGGTTGAAATTCGTGATTGTTTTGTATTTGTAAAGCAGTTGTGCTAATTTACTTCCTACTTGTGTCACATCCTACTGGAAAAATTACTAACTCTCCTCAGCCTTGTAAATCATAGAAGATTGCAAAGGTACATATAAAGCAAAATAATGCATCAGTAATGCACCAACATTTGTTTCTCTGTAACATTGTCAGCTCCTAATCAGAGGACAGTGCAGGATGGGACATTCCTGTGTGTGTGTAATTTCTTTCCAGAACTTGAGAGTGTTAACAGTGCTAAATATCCATGTATTGCATCTGTAGCACTGCTACAGGCTCATTTCTGTGAGTGCTGCTTTGAGTCTTCTCAGGCACCCAACACACGAGTGGACTGTGAGACACGAGGGCTCTGAAATGCCAAGGTACTAAACGAGTTTTCTGGACAGCTCTGACAGAAAAGCCAAGTGAATTATTCCTTTCTCGTGCTGTAATTGTGCTCCATCCTTCCTTTGCTGGATTGAGAGCTCCAGTCTGACCTGTGCATAGCCTTGCTGATGCTGAGCACGAGTGGAAACATTTACCAGTGTCTTCTGTGCTACCCATGCAGGATTTGTAGCTATTTCTTATCCCAAATTCAGGAACAGTGCCTGTGTTGGTGTTTCTAAAAGCCAGCCAAGGGGACAGGAGGTGGCTCTGCAGAGTGCTAGTTTTTTAAACCACTCTCAATAAGCAAATAGCAAAATGTGTGCAGCCCCCAAAGCAGTTCTGTTTCTCCAAAGTGATTTGTAGCTAGCCAGCAGCATCACAGTGCCATGAATGCTCATTCTAGCTAAATCTTGCTGTATTTTGAGGTTTGCTCAAATGGGATATGAATGACTGGTCTTGAAGCACAGCAAAATGCACTTCTTTTGAGAGGTTGAAATTATTTCAACTTCACCAAAAAATACACTGATTTTTCAAATTCATCTTAAAATACAGAATGCTCAGCCCTATCCTATTCCATTTCTTTGACCTTTTTGAAATGGATTTGATGGGAATTTTGCATGTAAGCAACAGATAACCAGCTCACACTATAATCTGAAAATTATTAGTATCTGGATTGCTAAATCTTTAATGCAATCATGGCTGACTCAGCAATGCTTAAAGCCTTCAGCTTCAGCCCTTGTGGTACGTGAGAATGCCAGTAAGTCATGGCCTGTTTGTCATGCAACAGTTGGAGATTTCCAAAAATTTCAGGGAAGGCAAAGGAAATTTTTGTCTATTACTGATTTCCAGCACACTGGTGAGGCAATAAATTTAGAAAAGTGTGGTTTGAAGAAGATTGAGAAGTTAAAGTTAAATTAAATTAAAAAAAAAATAGTTTAAAGTTGAAAGAATTAATATTTGTGAACATTATTTGTCTACTGAAAAACACTTAGAAACTTTCTTCCCCCCCTTAAATTTTACTGCATGTAGACTCTGAAGGGATCAAACAAAGTTGTGTGCAGCTGCAGTAGCCCTGGTGAAATCCAGGGGATTATTTATCATCTTGTTAATGAAGAGTTAGTTTTATGGCTAATCTGCTCAAAATACTGTAAGAATGCATGTGGACAATTAGTTTATTTGTAATGAGGGTTTTAGCTGCTGTGGAAATTGCGCATGGTTTGTTCACTGAGAAAGTTTCATTAACTGCAACAGCAGAGGCAACGGGTGGGGTTTTTGGAGGAAAGCACAAGTCTGGAAAAGGTGAAAAAGGGGAGAGCACAGTGTGTGAACTGCCCTTGTCTTACTGAGCCAGCAAGGTAAATCCTGCATTCAGGGCTCTCCCTGAGGAGCAAAGAAATCCTATCATTAATGATAGGTCTCATGAGAATTAGGTGTTAGTATAAACCACGGGGGCTTTTTGGCATAATGAAATCATACCTGCTGCATTGAGCTGATTTATGCAAAACAACCACTGGGGATTAAATCATTGGCATTTATTTACATCTTAGTTGAGAAGTAAATCTGGTCATTTTAGCACTCTGCCTCAAAGCCAGGCCCCATTGAAATATGCTGCTGAGCTTTCTCCTGTTATTGAGAACATTTCTACTGTGCATATTGCCCTCAGGTAGATAACCAAAATAGCCATTAATCCTGTGGCTCTCTCGATTTTAAGGGGCCACTTAACAAGATAAAGTAGAAATACAAGAGCATTTTTCTAGCTGCCAAAATCCCAGGCTGAGGAGAGCCTGAATAATGCTCAGCTGTTTGCTGCAGTAGAGAGAGACTGCCTCAGATGAGTGAGTACTCTGCTGCTTCCCGGGTGGGGTATTCCCTGGAATATGGCTTGCTTCATCACAGGCATTCCTAAAAGCAGCAGGTGGCTTTATTGTTGTTTTCTCAGTCTGACTGCTGTGGCTGTGGCCCATATTGTCTGGGCATTTGGGAATTTGTCCCAGCACTTCCAGTTAGCAACAGCCTGTGCTGGCGACAGAAATTAGTTACAGGAGCCTGTTTTCATAATGCAGAAAGTTGTTCTACACTGTTTTCCCTGAAAACGCTGGTGATTCTCATTAGATGAAGATCTGTGGATCACAGAGCAGTTTAGATTAATTTAAAGGAAAAGACCTTTAAGATCATCAAGTCCAACTGCTAATCTAGCACTGCACATGAGAACGTGGAACATGTTTTATCGACCGGTCTGTGCATCGTGTAGCTTAGTTCTGACGCAGTGCTTTCATGGACTCACAGAGGAAGCAGAACAAGTGTGAATCTTCAGCTCCTACCAGTAGACAAAAGTTTCATTCAGTGTTGAAGCAACTGAATATGTAATTTTTGACTATGCTGAAGTCTTACTCTGTTTTCTTATGGATAACAAAATAAATAGCTTATTCACCCAGCTGAACACTTTTTCCATCTCTGTTCAGTAGATGTAGAAAATAAATTAGATTTCTAGCCTTGGTACTAGAATATTGGTGCTTGGTATTTGATGAGGTCAAGTTGCACATCTTCCCTATTTTTGGCATGAAACTATATGGCTATAAACCATTGGCTGGGTGAAGTATTGCAATGAAGGGCTTCCATCAGTCACATCCTGGAACACAGATGTGCAGGGAAGGGTTTTGTTGTGCTGAACACACTTCAAGGAAGATCTTTTCCAGACATAAATTATATCTTGCTGCTAAAAGAGTAAAAGCCTACAGAAAAGCATGATAATACATTTTTTAGGCCATTTATGTATTGCCCAATGCATTGAGTTTTGTGTACCTGAAAAATAGTGAGATAAACAGACCTTAACTGCAGCGTCTTTTTATAACAATACTAGCAATATGGCATCATCAGAGAAATTAAATGCCAGTATATTTTGGAAGTATAGAGATATATTTGGAGTCTGGTTTTCAGTATTAACTTTGGTTCCTTACTGTTTAGGCTGCAGTCCCTTAAGTTCACTTAAAAGGAGAAAGCACCTGGCTTTTGCAGTGATTCAGACTCCATTTCATTCTCAGTATGTTCACCATCCCCAAATACTTCTTGAGAGTATAGATCTGTGAATGTGTTTATTTTATTGTACTCAAGTCCTTTGGCTTGTGCACACTGTTGCTGTCTCAGTTCTGTTTCTCTTGGTAAGGAAAGGGAACAATGCTAATTGTGCCCAGCACAGCAGGTGAGAAGGTCAGGGAGTCTTTGAGGCTATGAAGAGACAGTGTTTTATGCTTGAGTTTTAAACTAAAGTTTGTCCAAAAGGCTTGTGATTATTAAAGGTGATGTGTTTGTAATTGGCTTAAGTTGATCTGTGATTTAAAAAAAAAAGAAGGAAAGCATGGAGATAAAAAAAAAAAAAAGGATGTGTTTTGTAGAACCCAATACTTTTATCTGTTTACTTAAAACTTTCATGTATGTGGCTTTTGTACCTCACTTTAAAGCCAGCACACCTTGGGAATTGATTTTTGAGTGATGGATAGATCATTAGAGGGCTGGGGAGCTGTGCATGGGATGATTGCCCCCAATCCTGTGCTCCCATGTTGTGTTGGTTTCAATTCAGGCTCTCATAGGAAAATAAAAGCTGCTGCCCTTGCTATGCCAAAGATCACAAGGAGCTGCTGATTTGGATGGAGAGCCTGTCTCTCCAGAAGGAAATAGCACTGGCTGTGGGAAGCCTTTATTGAGAGACATCAGCAGCTATTAGCACAAGCGGGATGCTGGGTGTCAGCTGGCTGGGGATGCTGCTGCTCCCGGTGTTTGTCCGCCACGTTACTGGTGACAGCTCCTGTGAGCTTCCTGCTGAAAGCACTCAGTGAGCTAGTGGGAGTTGGTGTGCAAGGACAGGTCTGAAAAAGGGACACACCAGATTTCAGAGCAGAGGAGGCATGTTCAGACTACAGTGGAGGTGGAGCTTGGAATTTTAGTTAGTCTGCAATGCAAACCAAAGTACTTTCAGATGATGATGAATTATTTCTAAGACCTGAATTTTATGTACTGCTATTAAACTATTGTTAGGAAGCTCTACATGTGAACCCTGAAAATAGGGTAATAAATCATTCATGTTACCTTTTTGAAATGCTTCACTGATTTATGTGGCTGGAGAGCAAGACCTCCATTCAGTATCCACCCAGCGTGCTGAAACAGGACTGTGCTGCCAGTGTGTAATTCAAATATTCAGGGCATGGAGTGGCCTCTGAGAGCTGTGATGGGTAGTAGTGAGCAAAGCTGTTGGGAAAAGTTAACAGTAATGATTATCAATACTACAAGAAACTGCACAAAAACCATGAAGTGAGTTTTGAAAGTCTGAAATGCATTGCTAGGAATACGGTGGAAGGCTTCAATTCAGCAATGGATAAATTGGTGCTTCGTGGCCTTTGGGGACTCCTGTAACTTTGTAGGGAGACAAACCTTGGCTTAGCGTTTGCCAGATTAGAATAAGATAGAAATAATAACTTAAGCCTGTCTTTGTTCCAAAGAACGTGATGAACACGCGATGGTTTTGTCACTCACAGTCCCTGGATCCCAGACACCAGGGAACAGCTGTGATAACTTCAGGCGAGGCAGGAGGTGTGTGGAGGCTTCTGCAGCTTGTACGTGCCTAATTCTGTTTGTTCTGCAAAGCTGAGGGACAGCTCTTTGTGCAGCACTTCTACAGGGTCTCAGGAGCTCTCAGTAACCACACACCAGATTTCTTTGACATGAATGGAGGGCGCACTGCTAATTTCTCTAGTGTATTTTCCAGTGCTGGGAGGAGCAGCAAAGCTGTCGTGATTAATCTTAAAAAAAAAAAAGTCTAAGAGCAAAATCCTAGGAGTCGTGGACTTTGAGTATTTACATAGTAGCATGAGTGTATTTAAATAAATGAGCCTTAAAAATCAGTGAAAGACACTGGAGTGTGCCAACAGAAAACAATGCTTTGCAGTTACAGCAGTGAGAATAAAGCTGTTTATGGTATGTGGTGTGAGCTGATGTTGGACTCAGCTCAGAGGTTACACTGATAAGTTATTTTTCCATGTAGGAACAAGCAAACCTTCCCTTAACAGAAGCACCCTGTGGCGAGCCACAGAGATGTAAAAAAGCACTGCTTGGCTCGTGGTGCTGAGCACTGGAGCGTTGCTGGGCCATGGCCCTGTCACGGCAGACACCACTGGAATTGTTAACTGCACCCAGTGCTTGTCCAGGACTGGGACTGCAGAGCTCCAGGGACACAGCCCCTGCCCAGAGCCTGTTATTCCTTCTGCCATGCACCTTCTCTCAGCTGTGTTCATGGCTGGGCTTTGCCTGGGTGACGGTGACGAGGTTGCCCTGGAAGTGCTCCTTAAGGGAAATGCTGGCAATGTGATGTCAGGCTGATCTCTGGCCACAGTGTAGGATGATTCTTATTCCAACAGCTGTTTTCAGCTCATACATTCTTAAAACATGGTAAAAGAACAATTTCAAGCTATGCTTTCAGGTTTGAATAAGTTAAGAAAAACATTATTGATGTTTTTAGTATTGTGCTTAGCCTTGAAATCCAGATTTCAGAGGTTGCTTTATAATATTTTTTGTGGTCTGTCATTATTTAACATGTCAGATGATGTGATTTTTATTAGGGTTTATTTACAGCCCTCTTTTGGAGGCAGGAGACCTGTGGGTATTTATTTCTGAGGTGTCAGAAGGGGAGTAGGAAAGTATTTAAACACTCTGTGACTTCTAGAGGGTCCCATTATTTTTAAACTCTGTTTAGTGCAAACTGTAGTATTGTCATGTAACTTTTGACAGCATTAAAATATTTCTCACTGTCTCACTGAGCATTTAAGGATTGCTGCAGATGTGCACAGATTCTGTGGAAGGAAGGGAGAACAGAATGTCCCAGGACACTTTCCTGCACAGTGCTCATGGTCCTTCTTTCAAGGTGTAGATTTACATTTTTAGCACAGATGTGGGGGAAAGCGGAGTGTGTCTTGTATCTTGACCGTCCTAAGTGCAGGTGGAATTCCAGTTCTGTAAATTTAGTAATTTGTTGCTTTATTTTACTTTATTGTGAGCTCCTTCAGTGTATCTCAGGAAAGGTCAAACCACTGTATTTTGACTGTTCTGATAATCTGCTATCCCACTTATTGTCTAGCTACAAAGAGAATTCATTTTACAATATCTAAGAAGCACCAGTGCTTGAAGGACTTTCTTTTCCCTAGTGAATTCATTACTTTTGAGAAATGTTTTTGCTCAGCCTGAGCCACAGCAGCGCACCTGGAAATCAGAAATATAGAAAGCTGATGTATTTTATGTTTTAGTTACCTTGCCTTGCTTATGATAATTAATGCTTGGAAGCACATGTTGGCAGTGCTGTAGGGGATCTCATCTCACACGAGAATCACTGGTACCAGACTCTCCTGGCAGCAGGGCAGAACTTGACTGCAGTGTCTGGCCTACCTCAGCTGTATTTATTTTTCTTGTCAATGATCTCTGTTACATCCAAACATGAATCCTGTCGCTGGAATGTCACCAAAGATCAAAAAGCTCCCTGCGGCTCATTGGGCAGCTCAGTGCAGAGCAGAGCCTTGCAGGTGTTCCTTGGGAGCTGTGGACAGTCACCTCTTCTTTACACTGATGGAGTGGAAAATGAAATCAGAGCACCTTTTATGGGATACTTTGGATTTGTACAACACTAAAGACCTGAGAGCTGTGACCACAGTAAAGGTCCTTGTCTGCCTCTTTCTGGCATTGTTTTTATTTAGTTAAAATGTGTCTTAAACAATTTGAGATGCACTTCAAGACAGACCTAGATATGTTTTCTTGGCTGTTGATTACAAATTACATTTTCTGTTTTCCCAGCCTCTTCCGAAGTAACTTTTCAGCCTTTTACATAGATTACTCCCCCAGGAAATGTCAGATGACTTAGTTCCCTGGTTTTAATCTTGTCTGTGTGTTCTCATAATGGTCCAGCTGATGCCAGTTTGTTCTTTTCTCTGTATGGGTCCCTGGTTTGGTCTCCACAGCTGCCAGTCTTGCTGTTGAGTCTGTGATAGGTAAAGCTGATGAAGTATTTAAGATCTTTGACATATCCAGGCCAAGTTGCCCTGTAGAACAGATTGTTTTCAGCTCTTTGCTCTGTGAGAGCTAAGGAGGTGTCTGAAATGATCTTAAAGGGACATTCTGTTTTTATCTTGGGATAACCTAGGAAAGGGAGATTAAAAATGCTGTGGTGTAGAGTAGGATCCCTGGCATTATCACAGGTGGTTGTTAAAAATGTTAGAAAGTATGAAGAACTAAATCAATTGTAGAGGTTCCCTGAAGAAATTAGTTGCTGCTAATTAAACTATTTTAAAAAGTGATACCTGGTTATGGAATTTTAAAGTAAATAAACTCCTAATCAAGAGTTAACTCCTTTTCTTTATTCTCAGAATTGGAGCTGATGTCATTTAATATCCTCAGTGGAATCAGCTGAGAAAGGAGGAAGAGGCTTAGTCTGAAAATCCAAGAGCAAAGTCTTAGCAATGTGTGAGAAGGTGATCAATTGCTGTCTTTTCAGGTGATTGTAACTTACACTTTTTGTTCCTTATCTTTGCAAATGTTTCATGGAAGGGCAGGAGTGAACAGATCTGCTCTTTGTGCCAGACCATCCAGAGGTAAAGTCTTGTCCTCGTGCTCAGGAAAGAACCTCCAGTACTTCATTCTGCTAGTTCCCCACATTTATCTATCTGTCTTTTTTTAAGGAAAATCCTCTCACTGCTGCCTGGCCAGCCTCTGGGGCACGAGATGGGTAATGTCTTCCTTGCCTATCTTCAATCTCTGCTGCAATGCAAAATTAATCTGCTGCCAATTCAGCTAAGTGTTTCAATAATGAAATGTGTACTTAGTAAATCAAACCTGCTCCAGACTATTGTGCCTAAAATATTCTTTCCAGGGTTGTTTTTCTTTCTATGTACCGTCTTGTTTTTATAGACTGGTTGCTGTCATTTTTATAGACCTCTTTCTCTGACTTGTCACTTTTGCTTTTCCCCCACAGACGAAACAATCTTGATCCAGCTCCGACTTAAGGGGTTCTTTTTTCCCTCTTTTTCTGCCAATAAAAAATTCAATACCAGCTTTTTGTAACTACCTGCTGCAATTGTTATTTCGGCCTTTTGCACAACTTGGTTTTGGTAAGGTTATACCAAGAGCTGTTCCACGGGAGACAAGCCATGGCAATGTGGCCTTGGTGGTTCTGCTGTGGTGCAAGGTCCTTCCCTTGACAGAAAGTGTTTTGGGTTCTGTAGCCTCAGAGAGGGGCAAGTGTGTCCCAGTGCTTTAACTGACAAGGAGACAGTGGCATCTGGCTGGCTGTGTATTTTGTCACTCTGGTTTTAAACCATGCTAAAGACATTGGAAAGATGTTGCAGAAATGTGTCTCCTTTCTGTGACTTAGGGAAAGGTTGGTGTTGATCAGTGTCTTCTAGTGATGGTGTATCTGCATCTTTATTATTAGGAGGAAATGAAAATGTGTTATCTCTCTGTGCACCCTGAAAGGTTTGACATCTCTAACCAGCCTTGGGACTTTCCCTAAACCCTCCCCTCCTTTAATCCCACGGGCATCGTTCCACAGGGCACACAGCTGCATGCAAAGGAGCCTTGATTGACTCCTTAGTTTGGGTACTGACTGGTACTTCCACTGCCTCCTTCCTTCTCAGGGAGATCCTGGGACAGATGCCCAACACTGCCTTTACCTCTGCTGTAGCACAGACACATCACAGCAGCTGTGCCGAAAGTGGCAGTGAGCAATTCCTGGTAAAACAGCTTAAATGCTTATAGATTTAACTGTAATAATATACATGTGTATATATATATATATATATATAATTCCAGGCAAAATAGAATATCCACTAATGAAAACATCTGCTTGGTTTTATTACCTGCAGCCTCTCTTTGTAAAAGGAACAAAAATGCTGCATCAAACTGCCTCTAACTGTGTTTAATTTTCAGACTTCTGGTTTTTCTTCTCTCACAGCTTTTAAAATTATTGTTGGCTTTGACTAACCATCAACAGTTCATTTAACTGGGATTAGCCAATTCCCAAGAAAATTAGATTTTGCTGAAGAATATGAGCTGATAAAAATGAGTATTTGATGTGTGTGTGGTCAGGTGTCCCTGGCAGTACATGGTGAGCATCTGAAAAGCTTCTTCCTGCATGTGCCAGGAAAAATGTGGGGGCTCTGCAGGAGCTTCTGCAGACAGGTGGGACAGGCAGTCCTGCAGCAGAGAGAACAGGAGGGCATGGAGAGGAACAGATTTCAGTTCTTAGCTTTTGGATGGTAGCAGGGGGGTTGTGCGGGTTTTTTTTTTTGTTGTTGTTGTTTTTAAGTTTTTGTGATGTTTTTTCATTTGCTTTGATCAGAATCTCAGAATTTGGAAGATTTCTGAGGATTCCCAATGCCTTGAGGACTTGAGGGCCTGTTGAGAACTATAGTTAAGATGAAGCTTTTTGCCATCCTAAGTCAACTGAAATCTGATTGCTTTAATCTGTCACTTCTATCTTTTCACCACAATTATCCCCATCCTGCCCTGTCAGAAGTGCCTGAGTATGTGTTGTAATATTTTGACAAAACACCTTGCTTTGAAGGCTTGCTGAACAGCTGCTGGGGGCACATTTCAACAGCCAAGTCCAATCCTACTTAGCACTTTATGTGTAAAATTTCAGCTTCCCTTTGATGGGTATTTCCCACATTTGGCAGCTCTTGCATGTCAGAATCCCCAGTGACAGCTTAGCAAGATGAGCAGGTATTGAAACCAGGTGCAGGCTGCTAAAGTATGTGTAGAGTTATGGTTTTGTCCAGAGTTCTCATTGCTTTGCTAAAGCTGCAGTGAGGACTTGTTTATTAGGATCTTACTTTAGGAAAATGCCATGTATGATGTTTTCCCAGCGAATTTTCTCTCAGAATGTGAGATGGGCTGGCAGGCAGCCTGAGGTGGGGCTGCAGAGAGAGCCAGGGCTGGCAGCCCAAGGAGGGCTTGGAGCGCCCAGCTTAGGGCTGCTCTCCTTTGGCAGCAGCTCCTTTCCTTCCTTCTTGGGAAAGCTGTGTGTGGCCTCACAGGCATAAAGGAGATGTGGGTTTTGTCACCTTTGTGTTCAGACTACTTACCCAAGATTATTAACAGCCTTGGAGCGGGTGGTTCAGCCTAATTGCTCCCTGTTCCTCTGGAATGTCTGCACACACTTGGAACTTTCTCAAGGCTGACTCTCAGCCTGTGTGCCTCCAGCTGCCTGCTCTTCAAGTCCTTTACTCTGTCAAGATATCAGATGAATTTCTGCACTTGTGACTAATGTATCAGGTGAAGGAGGTTCCAGTAATATTTAGAGAAGTGATTAAATCCCTCAATAGGATGTAATTCTTTTGAGTAATTGCCAAGAAGTCACCTTCTGCTTTGAAACTCTGTCTTTCTGTTGTGGTGTGCGATCTGCAGCCTTCTTCACCAGGCAAGGGCACACGTGCTTGTCTGCTTTTTTATTAACGTTTTGTCTTTGCATGCCTTTTGCCACCAAACGATCCTTGTGCTTAAAAGTATGGCAGATCTGCTGAAAGGCAGGACACTACTCAGAAGTATTTTCTGCACTGTATATAAACGCATTTTCAAAGAGAAGCATTAAACAGCATATTAAAAAAAATACAGAAAACCAGATTTGAACTGATTTCCCAGTTGGACTATAAGATGAAAATGCTTTGCAGGATCACCTCTCTCCTACTTCTCCTCCCATGTCTCTGGGTTATGTGTCACATCATTTCCATCATTCCATGGCTTCAAAGCAGTGATGTTGAGCACCTTTGTTCTCACAGCTGGTGTTGAGACTGGTGGGGTACACATCTGACCCAGAACTTTATTCATGCAGCATATTTCACATCTTCATCCAGCTGCTTCAGCCACAGCAGTTAAAATAGTTCATCCAATCAATAAAAACACCCAAAGGAACAGGGCAAATACTAAATAAATGTTTTGCCAGAAATACTGTTCAAATTGTGTTCTTTTGTCTATTTGTATTGTGTCAGAACCTATTTCGGTGTAGATCTGTTTAAATGACAGATAAATTAGTTGTGAAGTAGTCTGTAATCATGTTCTGGTCTCTGGAGAAATTTAATCAAAACTATTTTGAAGGCACCGTTTAAAGAACTCCAGTATTTGTAACAAATTTCATGTGAATGTGAAAACGAGATTGGTGCTCCCTCTGTAAGGGATCAGCATTCTTGTGCAGGAACAGTGGCCCAGACAAATACAGACATGGAAATTAAGAACATCTTTTATCCCCACACACAAATCAAAATTTAATAACTAAAAAAAGAACCTTGATATTAATTCAAGAGACTACGGTCTTATTGCTGTCATTTGTGGACTGCCTTTTTTTTTTTTTTCACACCTCCAATAAGGATTGAAAAATGGGTGTTCATTTCTCAGAACAGAAAAAATGCCCTTGGGATTTGCATACCTGCAGCATTTTCTGTTGAAGTCTCAGTGTATCTATCAGCTGCTTTGGAAAATATACAAGTTTGTAGTGAGGTGACAGATCATTTGGAAAAAGAGGAATGAGAATGAGATGCTTTCAGCTACTAAAGGGGCCACAAGTCTTCTGCTCAGGCTGCAGAGGTCAGGAAATGATGATGTTTGCTGTTAGCTGGGGCTCGCGGGTGAGAGATCCCTGGGTTCCAGCTGCACATTGCAGGGATAACTGCACCACGTTTTCATTTGGGGGTTTTAATGGCCACATTAGTCATATTTACATTTCTTTCTTAATTGGACATTTGGAGGAAAATTTATTTGGTAGTTCTCCTATGTTACAGTTTTCATCTTCAGCAATTTTTTTTTTAAAGAGCACAGTCTTGGTCAGAATGTGTTCAAAGCACTTTGCATTTTCACAAAATTATCTGTACAAGGATAATGAAAGGTCTAATTATCACTGCAATTACAAACTAATTCTTAAATGTGAAATATATTTCCCATATAATTACTGGGATCAAACTGGAATTTCAAATCATTTATCCTTGGTAACTGGAATGCCTTCTAAAATGAACCTGTCTCGACACTATAGGAGGCAATGTATTCCACTTTTATTGTTCTTTTGGCTTTACTGTTCACTGGGAGCCTTTTTTTTTTTTTCTTTTTTTTAAGATACTGTGTGGGTATTACTCTAACCCAGAAATCAGTGTTACATTGAGTTTGTGCAAACATACTCCTGACAAACACTGAGAGAAACAAAAAGACACACTGAAATGTTTTCTTTAGGATCCACTAAAATAAGTGTCTCGGTAGTAACAGCTCTGTGTTTGGACTACTGTTAGATGAGTGGTAGTTAGGCAAGATGTGCTGGTTTACCTTAGAATTAAAAATATGGACATGAAACTTAGCTTGGTTTTCCTATTGATTTTGTCTTGGTTTTCCCCTTTCCCTGGCTTCATATTCACTCTTTTTCCAAGTGCCTTGATATTTTTAAGTCAAGGTCCTTATGTATCTGATTATTTACTGGTTGTAGTAATAATTTCTGCGCAGTGATGGTCCGGATCAGGGACCAATACAATTACCAGACAGAGTAATAGGCTCCAGATTTCTGCAGGTACTTAAAACTTGTTTTGCAGTGTATTAATGTTCCATTCATTCTCCCTCATTACCGTGTCTGGAGTCTGTCTTTGGCTCACTTGCCATTTTCTTTGGGCACCTCAAAGGGATCTCTTCCACACAGAGAGGACTCTGCATTAAAGATAATATTCCTCTCCTCTGTTCCATGTCTTCTTTAAGCAGTTGGTCTGGGGAAAGAGAAAAGCAAACATGCCTGATCATATTCTGGCCATCTCAGGTCAGCCAGTTCCTCCTCCACTTTGGGAAGTCTGGGAGTAAATCCTAAATTCCCTTTGAAATGAGTCAGGGATGGGTGGATACCAACAGCTGACCTCCAAATCCAAGATAATGGGGAGAAAATTTATGTTCATAGAACCTTGATATATTGGTAATAATTTTTGGCTTAGTCTGATTGTTTTTTTAATGCAAAAAAAATTCTGGGGTCCAGAAATTAAATGCTTTCTGAGCTGATGCAAAATAATTTAAAAACCCCTCATGGTGTAACGCCTTGGCAGGCTGCAGATACACCATTTAAACAGCGAATCTCTTCTAGTGGCTTGGGCATAGACTGCAGTGGTGTCAGAGCTTCTAAAGCCTCAAAGGAGCTGACCTGGCTTCCAGGGCTGGGGATTTTTGGAAGTTGCAGGTTTGCTGTGCTGTGTCTCTTCTGTCCGGGCTGAGTGCCCAGAGAAAGAGGCTTTTGCTCCTGGATGCAAGGACTTTGTCCAGCAGCAGCTCCCCACGGGAAGGGGAACTGAAAGCCTGAACAGGGACAGGCCTTGGCCTCGCCCAGGGGCACAATTAAGGAGCTGGAGATAAATTTTGATACACAGCACTTCCTAAAACAAAAATTTCATTATTTCTTTAAAATGGAACATTATGAAAATGTACCTTGAAAGCCATAGTGGTAGAAAAAATGTTTGAAGTATTTGGCAGATCCAGAATTACATGCTTAGTATGTATGGGGTTGATTTTTTTTCAGTTCTTTCAGTAAATTATAGTGATGTTTCTCCCTTGCAGATTATACCTGTGCTCATTTTAAGTTCTGTGTCTAAGAATGTGCTAAGTCATTAAAAAAAACATTCAAGTTATTGTAATCTGTGCTCTATCTTTTGAAATCTGCAAGTCGCAATCTTTTCAACAATACATATTTGCAGATTAGTTTATCTAAGAAAGAAGTTCTACGTCAAGCTCTGAAAGCCAAGTTACTGCAAATTGAAATTAAAAGTTTTATTCCAGTGGGGAAGTTAGTGGTGGGAAAGGTCACCCTCCTGTAGTATAATCTGCCAAGTATTTATGGGAGTTACTGTCATACCAAGGTACAACTTGGTGTTAAAGACAATATGAACCTGAAAATCTTTTCTGATGTTGTTGAGTCAGAACAGTTGGGTCTTTGAACTGAAGAGAGGGTTTGGCTCTTGGCTTTACTGAGAAGTAGAACACCATTTGTGTTTGGGGTGAGTTCCTGCTCGGTGGAGGGGAGGAGTGGGGCAGTTCAGTGCAGTCACTGATTCCCATTCTCTTTTGCTCCTGAGACTACGGAAAAAGGACTTCACTTGTGCTGCAGACAAAGGGAAAGAAAAAATAAGTGATAAAGATCCTGTACTTGTGGGCTGCTGGGGGAGAAAATCTTTCTTCCTGCCCCTGTCTTTAAGAGGAAAGTGAATGGTTGCAGGAGAACAGGCTGTCTTCCGAGACTTTTTTATCCCCTTTTCTTCTTTTAAACCTTTCTGTAAAGTGAGACTGCACCAGTGCTGAGAACTGCCCTGAAAGACTTGGAGCTGATCTTTCTTTTCATGCCTTTTGTCACTGCTGTGGCAGCTGTCTGGGCGTTCTCCAGCAGCAGTCCCCCAGGAACTGCTCCCTGGGGAAATTCTGCCTTTTCCAGAGGGCCGGACGTGGCCGGAATGGGTCACTCAGTCTGGCCACCCTGACCTGAAGGTGTGACAGGTGTGAAGCCTTGGTTTGGACTGGAGCCTTCCCCACGGCTGTGTTTGTGTGTGCATGGCACAGGTGCAGCAGGTAGAGCTAAAACAGGTAGTTTGAATTCTGTAATCAGCGTGGCCAGGCCCCTATCCAGGCTGTGCCTGCTCCCTGCCTTCTGCCCACTCCTGCTGGCTCTGGGGACAGAGTGGGGGAAAAGGCAAGAAAACCTCAGGGATGTGCAAGGACTGCTCAGCAACAGCCAAAACTCTGTTGTGTTTTCGTGCTGGTTTAGTCAGAAGTCAAACACATCACCAGGCTCCCCAGCAAGGAGTACAATGAACTCCATCCGTGCCAGACTGAGCAGGATAATTAGCTGAGATACCTGTCTCTAATGCTAATAGTGCTATTGAGCCTGAAAGGCAAAGATCTGTTATTCCAGGGTGTGCCAAAGCTCTTCAGATCTGAGTTCGTTTCTGGAACAACAATAAGGTAGGTGATGGTTAGATACCATAAGTAAAAGCATAAAGGGGAGGGATATAATGCAGCACTTAATTGTCTGCTGGGCATGTAAGTGTTCAACTTATGCATGATCCAGCAATGGGTATTTTTGAACACAAAATACCATCATTTTAGACCCCGTTACATTTCTTCATCCAGAAGACAATACTTCTAGTTATAGTAAGTTAAATTTCTTGTTTTCTTTTAGAAGTCTTTTAGACCTTGCATCTTTTAGTGTTCCGAAAAACAGCACACAGAGTATTGGGCATGGATTAAACCAAGCTCTCCTCCTTTCACCCTGAATCTCATCTTCCTCTTTATAGTGCCAAAATAATTCTTGGCCTTAAGGAAGCTGAAAGTGGGCAGTGAGGTGGCAGACCTCTCTCTCCCTCCACGGAATCACTGGTAGTGTTTTCAATGAGATTTCTTATAGAGGAGTACTAGATAAACAAGATGAAGTGGTAACCTAAAGCTACAGGAGTGCTAAAAATGATAATAATGTAATTTCTCACTTGTGCTTTCATATGATGTGATTTCTCACACCCAGGAGTGGGGAAAAACCTGATGATTTCTCTTCTGTGGCAAGTCAGTGGTGCCCAAACCCAGGGATGGGATCTCTTGTGTTGGGAATAGAGGTGGAGATAGCCATGGAGATGCTCCTCTGTTCTCTGGATATCAGGAATCCTCTCTGATTTCACGCTGGC
Organism: Pyrgilauda ruficollis; assembly: GCF_017590135.1. Taxonomy (NCBI): domain Eukaryota; kingdom Metazoa; phylum Chordata; class Aves; order Passeriformes; family Passeridae; genus Pyrgilauda; species Pyrgilauda ruficollis. The sequence goes on from NW_024529821.1 coordinate 3,101,613, forward strand.
TGAAGAGTCTGTGCTACCTCAAACTTCTGCTCTCCCACATCTGTCTCGTGCTCAGCAGCCACAAAGATAAAGCTGCAAATATTGCCACCTGCTGTGTGTGTATTTGTCATCTTGACTGCAAAACCCCCTCAGATAATTTTTAGTTTGCAAGGGCAAATAAACTGCATTTATTACATAGCTGAAATGAATTTTAATAAGTAGGAATCTGGCTTTTCTTCTAAAATGAAAGTTTAGGGCAAGTAAACTGACCCTGTGAGTTTTAATCCAACATTTCTCATTGGGGAGCACTTGACAGAGTCGACAAGCAAATATGACTTGCTCTTTTAAATCTCGGCTTTTGCCAAATAAACGTAACTGCAGTAATGATGAAAAAACCACTAATAAAAAAATCCAATGAATGCCTGATATTTGAGTTTTTGGGAAGTTTGACTCAGTGCTGCAGATGTTACCTGCCTGTTTCCAGCTCTGATTCCAAGACCAATTTAAACAAAAAGAAAAATTATCTATGTTAGACATCACCCTTTGCACTTGAAGAATTGTGTAATTAGTCATTTTCCTCATTTTCAAAGGCTGGAGGAATGCTATTATGACAAACTCTGATCATAAACACTTCATAAAGCCTTTTGTTGAAGGTGCATGTGTTTGGTTTTGGGTTTTTTTGTTTGTTTTCTTTTTTGTCTGCATCTCTAGGCTCTACCCAAATAAAATGTTTGAAGATGATGTTCTATGTGGTATTTCCATAGCCAAACCAAGCACAGTCTTTGGGATTTAGGAGTCATGAATGAATGTTTTTGACTTGCTGTTGTGTCTTGTGGATATGTGAAGGGGAATAATGAAGACTGTCTGTATGAAATTACATGAAGGAAAATGTCAATATAAATTTTCTTAAATTTCTCTTAAATATTTAATTTTCTAAATTTCAAACCACTTGGGTTGAAAGAGACTCTTCTGGCCACTGTTGCCCAAAGACAAAACTTATATAAATTAAGGTATCCAAACATAATGAGACTCTGATGGTCTGAGGACATTTGTAGAACAAATTTCAAGCAGACTTTGTTCCCTTTCTCCTGAATCATTCTGCTGCACTTGTCTTGATACAGAGGAGGCTATTTGGAGAGCATATGGCCCGGAAAAGTATTTCTAAGCAGGTGTAACAGGAATTCTTCTCATAATGGCTGCAAATAATTCAGATAAATATGTCATGGATGGTTGTTCCTGACAGGAGGGAGTATATAATGTATAGAAATGATAACCTGTGGGACACTGACTTTGAAGAACCTCATTCTTTGCAATAAATGAGCTCCAAATGTATGAAATCCTGGTACAACTGCATCATGAAGGTGATTCACTTATGTTCCAAGGTTTTTTCAAACTAGAAATTGCATCAGGTGAGAGTTTTGTGATTTATTATCATACCAGTCTACACCTAAACAGTAGTTGAAGGAAAATTTACATATTTTTATGGTTTGGTTTGGGTTTTTTTTTTTTCTCCCTCTATTACTTAGACTTTTAGAAATAATTCTTTGTGGAAAAAGAAAATAACCTTTATAATGTAACCCTCTATTAGCATCTATCTGAAAACATTCATCTGGTTCTGGTGGTGACAAGACAGAAGGAAATGGATTATTTGCCTTTTTAAATCTAAAACGAGTCATGTGAAGAATTCAAGTGATTTTATTTCATGTGTTTGAATGGAATGATGGCTTTACAAATGAATTTAGGTGCTGTTTGCTGTTGCTCTTTTACTGAAAAATACTCAAAAATTTATGATTTATTTTTGGATTTATTACAAACTGAGGTGTAGTGAAGGAAGCTGCTGGTTTTACATGTGATTACTAAAAGTTTCATTGTGGTGGAATTGTGATGCACATCCTGGAATTTTATATATGAAGAAGAAGTTAAAAAAGGTTGAGTGTTTGTGGTTGAATATAAAACTTCACCTGTGATCAATCAGTCTGTATCATGGTTATAATGTATATATACATTTTTAGTTTTATTTTAGCGGAGCTAGATTGTTTTGAAAAGTAAAAGAGGACAATATTCATCTCAGAACTAAAAATCGCAAGGATTCTGATTTGTTTGCCATCTGTTCATTAAACATGAGCATCTGAATTGGCATTTAATCTCAGTGTTTGCTGACATGCTGACAGACACAAAATGAAATTAGGACTTGATCCCGCCCTTCCTCAGTCCAGCCAGTCCTGATCCAGTGATGTCATTGTTCACCTCCGAGTCAGACAGAGGGTCCCAGTGGAACTGTGAGTTCGGAATGTGGAGCAGCACAAACTGAGCTCGGGTGTTTGAGCTCCCGCAGGGGCAGGAGGAGGCTGGGCACTGGGGAGCAGCAAGCCCTGTGCAGGAGCTGCTGTGGGGAGACGTGCTGGGCTCAGGTGGGTGCTGGAGCTTTGCCATGGAGGATGAGTCTTCTCCATCACCCCTCGAGGACAGATGGGAGCAGAGAGAGGTTGTTGGGGCAGAGGAAACAACCCAGATTTCCTCACTGACGTGATAAGAGCTGCCCATGAAGTCCAGATGGGAGGAAGGGGGATGCATGCTTTCTCTTTGAGAAGAGAAAAAAGGAAGTGAAGACCAGTGCACTTCTCTTGTTCTTTGCTTGGAATTTTTTTTTTTTTACTTTGGTATCCTTCACAAAAAGGTGCAATTTCTGCTTCTTGTACTGTTACATCATCGTAAATATAAATCTGCTTTATTGATTTTATTTTAAAATAAAATTTAATGCAACTGAATTAGCAGGTGCCATAAAATTAAGTTCTCAGATGTGGTAGGAATAAGGTAGGATTGCTACCTGATACAGGCTTATCTTAATCACAGTGGGTGTTTTTTTAGTTTTTGAGATTCTGTTCTCGAGCTTCTGGAATCAATAACATCAAAATAAAAGGCTGTGTCTAAATTAAGTGGGGCTTTAAAATCCGTTGTAGGGTTTAAAATCCCAGATATTGACTGCATACTTCATTGCTGTGGGTAACTTTTCTCCATGCATCCATTCCTGGGAGGAAATGTTCCACCTGATGGCACGGAGAGATGAAAAGGTGCCAGAGCCTCAATCTTGTCCTTCCATAGCCACAACACAGTGCTTTCATTGTTGGACGATGATCAGGCATAGGAAGGGTGTGGACAGAATTGTATCTGTACCTGTTTTCCAGTCATCTCAGCCCGTTGGCTCGTGGAATGGAAACTGCTGCTGAAAATAAAGTGTCTTTTGGAAGCAGTTTCATACTTCTCGTGAGTTTCTAACATGTGGCTGTAGGCCAAATACCCAAATGGAATACCCAAAAAATGTGTTTGTCAGGTCTAAATCAAATATGAAATTGGAAAGGAAAGCCTAAGGGGGGATGCACATGGAGATTCCCTGAGATTTTCCCTACAGGAGAGATGAGGGAAAAGAGAGGCTGTGGAATCTCCATCCTTGCACATACTGCAAAGAGGGTGTGTAAGGCCCTGAGGAAGTGCTTTAGCTTCAGAGTTGGCCCTGAATTGAGGAGGTGGCTGCAGCAGATGGCCTTGAAGGGTTCTTTGACTTAATTTATTCTATGACTCCATTTTCCTGTGTATAAAAATACCACCAGTAGCAAATGTATTTTATTTTCAAAACTGACTTGAATGCAAAATGTTGCATTAGTTGTACCTTGCCATTTACACTGAAAACTGACAAGATCAAACTTGCAACAGTGGTGAGTGAAACCATAATAACAGTTTTGTTGGCTGAGCTGGTTTGCTGGTTTTAAAAGACAAAATGCTTTTGGGAACTGCCATCACTGTATTTGGTCTGGGCTGATTAAGAGTGGGAAAACAGCAAAGATGTACAGGCTAGTATTCTTTTTGGGGTGAACAGTTAATTTGATACTGAAGTGACAAAAGGAGGCTAAATAATTATATTGCTCATGTATTTCCTAACAGAATAAATAAAAATTGGTGAAACTTCCTACAATGCTGGGAAGGCATGAAGGACTTCATCATCAGCATATTGTAATTGTAGCAGTTTGCTGAGGTATTTGCTAGAAAGAGCAGTTGCAGTAAAACATAATCAGCCCTTTGTGTGGTAATTGTGCAGAGTGTTCAGAGCTGCTGGAAATGCTGCAGGGCCATGTGTGCACGTTTGGCACACTGCAAAGAGTGTAATTTAGCAATGAAACGCTTGCAAACCAGAGCAGAAGTAGCAGCAACTGTGTGGTGGTGAGTCCTGAGGAATAACTGCTTTTTTATGGTTAAAACTTGAGATTAGAAATCCAGGCTCTGTTTTTCTGTGAAGAGGCACTACACTGAGCAGTGTAATAAAGCTTCTGTCAAGAAGAACAAGTGTGGACTAAACCTTGTCCCAGGAAATACTGTGGAGATTAACTTTCACCGTTTGTGCTGTTGTGTGTGGCTGAACGTGGAATGACTCTGAGGAAAGGCTGTTGTCTGAATTCAGCCAGGGATACCCTTCCTGAGCAGGAGGGGATGTGGCAAGGGGAGGAAGGAAGGTAGGAGTAGGGTCCATCTTGTTGCAGGGATAAAGGTGAAGGAGGAGATTCACTTAGGGACTCTGGAAAATCTCAGGTGACTTTTGCATTGGAGATGGATTTGCTGAAATCCTCAGGAACTCCATGTGGCTGTGATGTCTGAGCACAGTCCAGAGGCTCCTTGGTGTTAAATCTACTGTGGGACTTGTGTTCTTAGACCAAGAGCTCTAAAATCTATGTGGGCAGAGGCTGTTGAGCTAGACATCATCATTAAATAAGAATCTAAGTATTGGAGCTTGTTCCTGTAACCACTTGCTGCAAAGTATCCTGCTTCCTACTCAGTGAACTGGGGCAAACACACACAAATCTTTGTCAAAGCATGGAACACAGCAAGTGCAGGTGCCTAAAATTAAACACCTAAATAAGCCATCTGGGTTTGAGAACTCCCAAAGCTCCCATTGAAGAAATTAATGCCAAAGGAGAGCAAATTCTAATGCTTGGGAGGGGTGAAGTCGCTTGAATTGCTGTTGTCAATAATTTTGATTTTAGTTGTAAAGCTCAGGCTGATACTCTGCTGACCAGTAAATATTGTCTATTGATTCTGTCACCTGAATTCATGTCTCTGAACTGGATCCTGCTTCCCCTTAATGCTTGCTTTCTTAGTGTCAGATGCAAGAGGCAGAAGCAATGTGAAATTATAATTTATTGTTTTAAAACATCAGTTTGGGCTTGACCAAATGTATAACCCATGTGAATACTTCATTGTGGTGGTTAATACAGGACCACTGCATTTGTGTTGGGGAGAGATGGAATATTGCATGGCCTGGGGTTGTGCCTGAATAGCACTTACTGCACCGTGCTGTTCTGATGATTGGAATATTTTAGTAGCCTTTTATTCTTTTTCACCCAAAGAAAACCAGGCACAAGCAAAATTGCTTTGTTAAAGTAAGAATGAAGTGAGTTTTACTTCTGAAGTAGTAGTGTTGTCATAAAAGCATGTCCCCCAAAAGCAATGTTTTCCATTAAGAGCAGAAGTGTAGTGAATGTCCATTAGAATGGGATATCTTCTGGTAATAGGCAGTCCCAGGAGCACTTTCTCTCACAAGCTTTTTACAGAGCAAATCCTTGAGGATCGTTTGTGGTTTTATACCATAAAAATTCTAGTCTGTCTCTTATGACATGTGTTGTATAATTCTTTTTTTGTTCTGCTTTACCTTCTACCCTTAACTTCTTGGCAATTTATTCAACTCCTGATAAATCTTTTAACGCATACAACTTTTCCCCTTCAAATAATAGCAAACTGTTGTTTCTGACAAAGTTCAAGTTCTGATTTTTTGGTTAAGTTGAAACAAGTCTTTTCCCCATTGTTAAATTTTAACGTTTCACATTTTTGAGTATTTGGCTACTAACACAGCTTTACTTTTAATGAGAAAACTCACATCAGATTTCTTGCCAGCTATCACAGTGAAATGATGGGCATTAAAAGTTATCAGAGAGAGAAGCTGCAAAATTACATCAATGGCTAAATAAAAAGTTTATCATGAAATGTGTAAAAAATTACATGTTTATAATTTCAAAGACAATTACAAGTGGGCTGTTTTTATAACCTATCTTTCAGTATTTTAAAATGCCTCACAGTCATATTAAAAATATGATAATTCTTTGATTTTTCTGGGCCTTGTTTCCAGTTCTTTTTTCCTTCCTGTTACACAACTGACTTGCTTTTCATTATGTACTGATTCGTATTTTAGGATGAAACATGGTTAAACATGGAGAAATGCTGAGTTTCAAGCTTTGTACTTTAAGCTCTTCATTTTAAGTCTCCTCTCAATTCTTTGAAATGCAATTTCCAGAGGGGACAGTTCAGCAAAAAATTCAGTTGAGCATGGTGTTTAGGAACTTTCCAGGAGATTGTTTTTTCTTCTTTCTGAGGGTTCTGGTCAGTTTTTCTCTTGGAGTCCTATTGCTAGAATGGGGTGGAGTGTAATGTTTAACTGATGCAATCTCTGATGTATTTTATCAAGAAAAAACATGTATTTGCTGCATAGCAGATGAACACCCTCTAATATAGCACATGATATGTATGATATTGTGGGTGCAGTTTGAGTGAGTGAGGGAAGAATGTCCCAGGGTTTGGATGTGAAGTGAGTACACAGCATCTGTGTCTCAGGGCGGGCTTTGCCCTCCTCAACTACTGCAGAAAGCTTTATTTATTTATGTAAAATATGACTTAGTTTATTTATTCCATTATTTATTTATTGAGGACCCTGGGTCCCTGCCCTGTGGTGCACATTTCCCTCCTGTGCTCCCATTTGTGTGGGGAGCTGAATCTCCTTTGGCATTCCATGCAGAAGCATTCTTGTTCCAGACAGGATCCGAGCTCCCATTTGTGTGGGGAGCTGAATCTCCTTTGGCATTCCATGTAGAAGCATTCTTGTCCCAGACAGGGATCCTTGTGTGGGGAGCTGAATCTCCTTTGGCATTCCATGTAGAAGCATTCTTGTTCCAGACGGGGATCCGAGCTTGCCGGGGCTTGCGGAGGAGCCGGAGCTTTCGGACAGTGTCCAGCTCCACGTTCTGCACAGGTCACCGTGCTGGATTTACAGTGGGGGCAGAGCCTTCCCACAGCCTGTTCAGGTATAAACCAGAGAAAATAAACAAAGCAGGTCCCTGCAGACCTCCTGTGTCCCCTCCCTGCTCCAGACCCTCCCAGGGCAGTGGGAGAAGTGTTGTCCTTCCCGCTGTCAGACCCGCGCGCGGCTCAGGCTGGCGCTGCCCGCTGAGGCTGCCTCAGGTGCCTCACACGCTGCTTCTGCCAGCCTGCATTCCCAGCTGCAAGGCCCTGGACAGGAAGGTTTTTAGGACAGAAGCGTTTAGTGTTGTTTGAGCACTCTGGCTCCTGGTGACACCCCCAGGCAGAATGAAATATTCATTGGTCGGCGTGACAAACCATAAGACCTGCACTGGAGACTGATTATTCTGTGGCTGATCTGACCTCTGCTTGGCTCTCTGCTGGAAACTTTTTCTTCCTCTTGTCAGACTACTTCAACATCTGAAAGTGCAGTCTTTTCCTTGGCAATTAATCCCTGCTTCACATGAAGTTCTCCATTCAAGGAGATGATGAGCTGTTGTCTGATCTTCTCGAGGAAGGGTTGAGGCTTTAAAAACAAAGCCAAAACCTGCTGAAGAGCAGCATTTTAGAAGATACCATTCCCTTCAAGATTACAGGCAGTAAAAATTCCAGAAATGGAACAGTCAAGACCTTTGCTTTTCTTCTTCTTTCTGTGGAAGTGGTGTAGGGATATCACAAAACTGAGTAGTAGGTCATTCCACAGTGTTGGTGGAACCTCTGAAGTTTGTTCCGGAATTAGGTAACACCTCCTCAGCAGCTGATTTTTTCCCACCAAAGTCACTGTGCTATTGGTGTTCTTGCACTTTTGTCATGGCATATGATGGTGGGGGAATTCAGTTCCTGTGCTTTCTGCGGCACCACCAGCATATCCCAGATGTCATCTGAGCTCAAAGATCTGACAAACTTCTGTTGGCAGAGCAGAGACAGGGAAAGTTATTACTGTTAGAACTCTGATACTTCAGTAAGACCAGGATGTACTGCAAATCTTGTATGAAATGTGTAATCTCATTTGTATGGATTTGATTTGAATTTGAAGCTTGCCAGTTCTGTAAAAAAGAACAAAAAAAAATCCTTGAAGCATATTTGCAATTTCTGTTTTCTTCCCCGGAAGTTAGACAGTGCTATTCCAGTATAAGTTAGAAGAGAGTTTTCAAATATCAAATATTCATAACCTGAACTAATTTTGTCCAGAAAATGATGGGTGGAATTGCCATCTACTAATGATAAAGAAGGATGTTTCTGAAAGAGCAAAGTCTCTAAAAACTGAAGCTAGGGCATTGTTTTAAAGTCCCCTCAGACTCTGGTATTTTTACCTGCTTCTGTACCAGTTGTGTGTTGTAGAGATTGCAGCAGACCTTTGAAATTTCCAATTATTCGAGACCTTCCAATTATGTCTCTTATTGATCAGCATGCTGGAGACTAGTCTAGGCAGAACCAATGATCTGTGACCCTCTGGGAGGCCTCTCGTGTGCTAATTCAAAACTTGTGGATAATTCAGGAACAATAGCATAAGCCTTTGTGGGCTTAGGATGTTTGCAGTGGAATTAATGCACTCACTAGTTCAAAGGCTTTGCAAGCCAAATGTCAGCTCAGCTCCCTGTTAAACTCTTTCCTTGGACGTGTCGCTGGCAGCCTGTGAAGTTACACTGATAATCTTCATCAAATTCCAAATACAAACCCAACGTGTATTTGTTAATAATGTAAAAAAGCCTTGAACAGAAAAGCCTTTCCGTGCTGCAGCATTTTCTCCATTTCATAAATGGAGAGAAAAAATACAGCCTGGTCATTTCATGACTACTTCAGTGGTCTCTAAAGCCATAATTTACTGAAATGTAATGAATTATTTTTTGTGAGGGGGCACAACATGGTTGATTATTTTTTCCTTGAAGTTTTTTTCTTGTGGTTTTTTGTTGGTTTTTTTTTTGTTTGTTTGTTTGTTTTTTGTTTGGGGTTTTTGTTTGTTTTGTTTGGTTGGCTTTGTGGTGTGGTTTTTTTTTTAATTTAGGGGTTTTGTTTTGGATTTGGTTTTGTTTGTTTGTTTAGGGTTTTTTGGTGGGGTTTTTTTGTTTGTTTTGGATTGGTTTTGTGTTTTGATTCATTTTCTTTTTTCACCTTGGAGAATAAATTGCACAGGAATGCCTTTTAGGACAGAGATGATGTAGGTGATTTTCCCAGAAATGAAAAGTCTGCTGTGTGATTAGTTCGTGAAGGAAACATTGAAATAAAAACCTCTCCGCTGTGATAATTTAGTGTTGATTCTGCTCTGCCTTTGGTGTTTGTCTGAGTGCCAGACACCTGATCACAGACAACTGGCGTGGTTTTTCTCCTAGCCCCTGTGGGTACACACAGTAAGTTCAGAAAATTCCCAATTCAAGCTGCACAGTATAAGGAAACTCAGCTTTCTGTTCACCTTTCTGGGGCTGTACTTCAAAGATATTGCTGCAAGAGTCAATAAAAATGAGGATTTGTAGGAGTAATAGAGATTCTGTTACACTGCTAGCTTCTGAAATTTCTTCAGGGCTTTTTTTTTTTTTTGGTGATCATTGACAGACTGTGTATTATTAGCCTTGAGTGAAATAAAGGCATTCAACTTTCTTCAACATATGAAATTTTTGTTTTTTAAAGATTACAAAAAAGTAATTTTTCATTTTGAAATTGTGTTTTCCTCAAGTCCACATTTTAGCTGTCAGGATGTTTTCGCACATCTGGAGCTGGGTGAAAGCAGTAAGTTCTGTTGATGAAGATGCCTATCAATATTTTCAAACATCTTTTTTCACTTCTTCCTGCCTCGCTCAGCCATGAAGATGCTGTCAGGATTAAGAGGAACAAGTTGACACTGACCAGACAGAATCCTTTGTTTTAATGGAATTTATGCATCATGTATGAGATGTATGAATATGCAGCAGGCTGTTGTTTTTAAGGGTTAATCCTCTGTTAACTGGTGTCCTTTTTTGGGTTTATTTTGCCCAGAAAGAGGTACCTGGACGGCTGTAACTCTTTGTTATTATTGTCTCGTATCGTCCTAATCTCAATTGTTCAAATTTTTATTACTCTTAATTGTATTGCTATTTTTATAATCATTTTATTACTATTAAACTTTTAACATTTTAAAAACGAGTGATTGGTGTTTTTCACACCTGGCAGTGCCTCCCTTCAGGAGCAGCAGGGGCTGGAGCACGGTGCTGAGGTAACAGCTCTGTGTGCAGTGCTCGGTGGGGATCAGCAGATCCTGGGGCAGCCCTGGGGGATCCGCTGGGGCTAAAGCGCCCCAGCAGCTCAGGAGGCTGGAGCCTGCACACGGGATCATGGCTGGAGTGCAGTTTGGTGATGGAGCTGTGTGTTCAGCCATGGGCACTGGTTATCCTCCTGCTCTGGCAGTCTGCAGCACATGGATGGGTTATGGCAGACAAATGGGGACTGCGTGGGTAAAAAAGGAGAAAAAGCTGTCAGGGCTTATTTATCTTTTCTCTTTCTCTGCTACCCTTTGGTTAGTTTATAAATCAATTTACTGTGCATTTAACTCAATAAGTAAGAAGTTTTATGAGGAAAGTGGATGATTTGAGATCATCTTTGCTTTTGTAGAGTTCTTAATTTTTTATTAAGGACAAATGGAGATCATGTTGATACATACACACATACACACACACACATTTTTTTCCTATGCTGGATTGTTCCCTTGGCATTTAAATGTCCTCTGCAGTCGTAGGAGACACACAGCTCTCTAAAGTAGATAGAAACCATTGTACAGAGTTTGTGTCAGATTATACAGGAGCACAGAAAAGGGAGAAAACCCACTGAAAAGTAATGATGTGTTGCAACCAAAGGCTGTGTATGTTTTGTCAAAATCAAGTGTCCTGTGTCCACTGGCAAGAAACTGCTGTGATCCAGATTAAAGACACCTGTTAATTAGCTAAGCATTTATCTGTCATACCAGCTGCTTGAGCTATTCTGGTTTGTTGTTTGCAATTAAATTTACGGCAGCCACTTCCTTTTTATTTCTTACTGATAAAACCACAGCCTTGGGACTTCTCATTTCAGTGGGAAGTACTGCAAGGGTTGTTTTTCTGTCTCAGTCCACCAGGTTACCCAGTGCAGGATTTTCAGGTGCAGTCCTGAATCTGGCATGATGTGAGCTCAATTTCTTTCCTCTCTAGGCTCTGCAGTTGTGGTCACTGGGGCTGTTCCCCAACTTTTTTCCTATTCCAGGAGCAGGAGCTGTGTGGAAGCTCAGCAGTACAAGATGCTGTGATGTCACTTGTTTCTACCCACATGGATTTCATTGTAGCAGCTGCTCATTTGATCAATGTAGATATCAAATAGTGCTTGGTAATACAGGCATAGCAAATTAGAAAAAAAAAAGAACTTTTTGAAAGGCTTTTATATTTAATCGTTTTTCTATCTCTTTAAAGCCATATGAAAGTCAAGGTTCAATGGAAGTTTCCTCAAAATGTGATTTGCTCCTATAATAATATGGAGCTACAAAAAAGTCAGACCTGTTTGTTCCTTAGGTGTGAGTTAGCTCTGTGTCCAGTTCTGTGGCCTCCCTGATGAATTATCCTGGAGTGTTTGTTAAATAATAGGTTCCAAAAGACCTTTACAAGGTCACCCTGCCAGATGAAGTCTAATTTCATGCATCACTGACTGATTAGTTCAACAGGAGTGGATACTTAGGATATAGAAAAATCTCTCTCCCCCCCAAAATAAAAGATTGCAGCATTTTTTGGAGGTAGGGTAATTTCCACAATTAGAAACACCTTATCAGCTTTCATGAAATATGTATTTCTCTTTGCAAATTAAGCTTTCCTTGCAATCAAGCCTTGTCTTAATTGCTCTACAGAAAATAACTGCCAATAAACAAAAAAAGAATAATATTTAAATACTTCTGTCAGTAATGCTTGCTGATCTTCAGAAAAGAGTAAACGGTTCCCTGTGAAGAGCTTGGTTTTGCCAGGAATTGCTCTATGAGAGTAACTAATTGTTGGTTTGGGGTTTTTTTTTTCAAGATACATGCTAAAAGTTTCATCTAATTCCAGGCACTTTCAGTTGCTTGTTTAATATATAATAAATCAGTCAGTTGCTTGTTTAATATATAATAAATTAGTTTATTATGTCAACTTAAACTTGGTTTGGAAGTGGCCGAACACATCCACGCCTGTGTACTCTGCTGGCTACAGAAGTTTAGTGAGGTTAAAATGGATTGTTCCCAATGGATTGAGAAGTGCCTTCTCAAGTCATGAATTATTTCTTTTTTTGGGGGGGAAGGAATGAAAAGGGATTAAATTAGTCTTGTTATGACCCAAGAAGAAAGTAATAGGTGGTATTCCTGATGTGTATCCTGCTTAGTTGTGCTTTGGAATAGCTGTGCTGGGTGGCAGCTGGGGAATTGTGGAACTGAGCACGCGAAAGGTTCAAAGCTCCAGGAACCACTGGGATAATTGATGTGTGTGACCTGCAGCCTGAAGTGCCTCTTTTTCAGGCACCTCTGGTAAGCAGATGTGTTCTTGATGCATGGAGTGTCTGTCCATGGGGACACTTCAAAGGAAAAGTGTCACTCAGTCACTGATCAGCCTTTGTTTGGCAGTGCAGTTACTGAAGGTAGGAGGATCCATCAGGATTATTCCTGGAGGTGAAGCACAGCTCAGTTCCAGGGCAAGGACTGCTGCAGCTGTGGCTCCAGGTGCTGTTCTGCAGAAGTTGGTTTGTGGCAGTTTTCTGCTGGGGGTCTGTGGCTCTGTGCTCTGAAGGTGGCGGAGCCGTGCCAGGGCAGCTGCCCGAGCAGGGACAGGGACACGGCGCTCCAGGGCTGCTCTGCACCTCCTGCCTTGCACTGGGCTGGCAGCTGCATCCTCTATGAAAAATGACATTTTTGAGATACAAAAATGCTGTGTTCTGCCTTTTCTTACAAGTTTATCTAAAGAGGCAGAATGGAGGTGAGGCAGGGACAAGGAACAGTGATGTATTCCTGCTAGCTGAGTGAAGATGTGGCTCAGCTGAGCTGTCCAAATAAACAGTTTCATGGGATCTCAGTCCTTCCAGTCAGGAGGGAGGGGTAGGAAAAGTCCTTTGTGATGAACCTTCCAATCACCTCAATCTGTTCTTGCGTTCTGTGGCCTAGAAAAATAAGAAGTCACTTGATTATATAAATTGCCAACATAGCAGGGAGAGAGAGATTCATGATAGCAGCTCTCTAATCTACCAAAAACCCCAGAAGCAGTAATGAGATCCAATTATGACAATTTGAAGTTGAATTAGAAATCGCAATGAGGGGATATTAGAAGCAGTTAATAGAATTAAGTGGACTCTTTCTAATGTAATGCTTTTCAATGGACATGCCAAGCCAGCATCCTGTCAGGGTTTGTTCATACAAAAATGGGTTTCCTCCCTGGCTGACAGAGCTGGGCAGTCAAGGATTTTAGGTTCCTTTCTACTTTAAATTTGAAACTCTGAAACTGAAATACTTAAAACAAGTACACACTTCAAATTTCAATATTGAACAGTTCAAGCTGAACTTTTATTTTATGGAATTCAGAGCTTTTTGTGTTCCTCTAAAAAGGATATTTCAGTTCTGGCTGTGATTGTTCCAGAATGGTAATTGTGAAAATGGTGAGTTTTTAACATCAAAAAAAGCGCAATGAAATTTAGAGAAAGTTGTTAATTCTCCTTTTCTTCTTACACAGTTTATAATTTCAGTAGATCAGAAGTCATAAGATTAAAGGTATATTAGAAAAAGAAAAAATAGTAATTCTGGCAGCTGGCTAAGAAAATATTGCAAAAGGTCATGGAGTTAAGTGCTCCTTTCTTTCAAAAGGTTGAAGAATTCCCTCAGAAAACTCCTTCCCACTGCCTGGAATCAGCTTCTAAGTGAGCAGCTGGATTTTAGTATGAAGTTACCAATGGTAAATACTAAGGGATTGTATTTGCAAGCACATTTTTCTCTTGACTAACAAACAGCTGAGATATGTTATGTTGGCCATGAGGTTTTTCAGAAACCATGTTTGGGAGGGGAGGTTTCTGGTCTGTGTGGGATGGCTGCCATGTGAATTGAAGCATTTTGTGTGCCTAGATTTAAATGTGCTTTTAAACACAATATTTTCAAATCTACCTGCCTAGTGAGACATTGATTCTTTCCTTAGTCATGTAAATCTGTGGAAGATGCCCATAGTCTACATGGGAAGATTTCAAATTCATAATTAATGCAGGGCATAGTTTAGCACAGGCACCCGGTCTGTAGGATCTGAAAGCAAAATGTGTATTTGTGATTAACCATCTTATAAATCATCTTCAGTGTTACAACCATGGCACTTTTGGAAAGCTCTCTTCCCCCTTTTAAGCATTCTCTCCTGTTCTAACAGCAGCAGCAGCAACAACAACAACAAAAAAAAAGGTAAAAAAATCTCAACAGTATCCCAAACAATTTATACTGTTCATTTCTGAAACCTCATTTCTGTGTTTCTGGACTTGCAAACCTGTCAAGGATTTCCCAAGTAGAATCTTTCTGTCCCAGCTCCCCGTCTAGAAGGTCTGCCCATCTCATGTTGCCATTTACACAACATGAGTCACAATGAGCAATTTTTTGTGTTCTCTGCTACCAAAGCTGCTAAACTTCTTTTCATCAACACCTTGTTCCATAGAAGATGAAAGCTGTTGAATAGGTTATTGTGTTTCCTACCTGAAACTACATTTAGCAAGTAAAATGTATGCCAAAATGACCACTGTTATTTCCTAGTACTTGTTTTAAGAATTAGTAGAAGATTAGGAATTCTTCACCACTTAACAACATTGTTTAGATTATATCAAAGCCATACAAATCAAAATAAGAAATTAAAAAGTGATCCTGCCCTAAAAGGGCCGATGGAGGAGGGGACAATACAGGGTGAGGGACTTTGTCCATTGTGTTCTGATGCCCCCTCATCCTGTCCCAGTTCTTCTGGCTCTGCTCATCAGGGGTTGCCTTGGTCCCGGGGGAGTTTTCTCTGCTGGGGTGATGGCAGAGGGGACAGGTAGGACAAGCGGGAGGGCAGTGCTGGGACCTCCTCCTGGATGGAACGCTGCCCAAATATTCATCTGTCACTCAGGGCTCAATTACCTTCAGCATCTGCCCTTTTCAGCAGTGGGTACTAAGAGAACAAGGAACAATTCCTGATATGAAATTAAAACTAAATTTATTATTTAAAAAATTTCAGAAGAATTCAGTTAGTAAAATGCTATTTCTACCTTTCTGAAATAATAAGTAGTTTGTGTTTTGGTTTTGTTCTCCACAAAGCTGGTTGTATGCAATATCTTGGGGACCAGTTGCATGACATGAGTAATCAAAGTTCATATAACTGAACAAGTTTCCTGGCCTCAACAGTCCTCACTTTGCCACAGAAATATATATAGGGCCAAATTTTATTCTTGACAATTGGTGTCGTGTGGATTAGCAGCAGGAAAAGTCTTACAATTGATTAATTTGGCTGCTGTTTTATGTCTAACGTGTATTCGTAACTGAAGGGACTTGAATGGATCAAAGTAGGTTCTTGATCATAATTTGCATGTGAAATCCTAGGAGTTAAAAAATAGCTAATACAGTGTGTGCCTTTGACAAGTGCCCCCATTTGCTTTATAATATTTTACATCAGTGTTTGTGTGGTGACTTTGCCTATAAAAGTTCATTTTCCATCCACAGCTGATTTCTCACACAGTTAATCCTGGGAAGAGATGATCCCCCTGAGCCTTTGTTAGCGCTGAAGCTTTTAGCTTTAGGCTGAATGTTTTTTCTCTTCTTTCCCTTGAAGTCTGCTCCCACTCCAGGCCTGGAGCTCAGGAGTGCATGTGAAACACAGCAGCCTGAGCTTCCCTGTTCACCTGGAGCTTCCTCTCCTTCCTTAGGGTAAATATCTTGCTCTGTTCTGGAATGAGACTTTACAGGGTCACTCCAAAGACGTGCTTTGGGAAAAAAATTTAATTAAAAAACCTGATTCTAGACCAATCACTTCCTCTGCTACATCCTTCCAGTTTCCCTGTCCTGAAAATTGTTGTTATAATGTGCCAGTAAAAAATGAATGCAATCCAATGAGCAAGAGGAAACCCCCTCCAAATATTAGGAAAGACAGGATTACTGAAGGCACATAATTATTTTTACCCAAATTGATACTGTACATGCTTTTGATAGGACAAAAGTTGAAGACATCACATTTTATTCTTAAATAATTCTACTGCACAAACCTCTCGGTTCATGCCTGGCTTTAACTTCACAGATGATTTATAAGAACTTTCCTCCTTTCAGACAGTGCATTTGTTATCCATTCATCTGACTGTACACTGAAGTGATGATAAATGTTGAAAAGTTTCATAGGCATTAATTATTCCATGAAAATGGAAATAATTTGCCTAGTTCCTAACTAATTCTTGCTGAGTTTTTTTGGTAGAACTTGGAATAAATGTAATCATTATCTACATGCTTTGTGAAAATAACTTACTTTTTGGGACTGTATAACCTTTCAGATTCTTTATCATGCTGAAACCTTCATAATTAGTATATTATCAAAAAATATTTGCTTGGCTCCTTTCAAAGATTAACTAAGCAACTTACCTGGGTGCTAAGAGACTAAAGAGGTGGCCAAGCAGAGACTAAATTGACACTGGGCAAAACTGACTTATTTTTCCACTGATCCAAACTGTAAAATCTTTATCAAAGAAAACAACTCCATGATCTCTTTCTGACCAGCTCTTAATCTCCCTGATCAGTGTGTGTGTCAGTAGCGCTTATATCTAAATGTCCTGGAGGTGTGTGACACCTTACCCCCTACAGGAAATGGAGCTTTCACACCTCTGTGCTTTTCTCCTGCAGCCCAGGATCTCCTGCGAGCTGAGTTTCTTCCCAGCTCCCTGCCTTTGGCACTTGGGGTGTTTCAAGTAGCCACCAGCAGCGAAGGACAAGTGGCTGTAAAACGGACAAACCTCAAAGGCTGGGCACTCCAAAAGGATGATATTCAACACCAGAACCATGTTAGGTTTCATTCCATGTTTTACTGAAGGAAACTAGCCCGAGGCAGCTGCTCACACCTGAGCTGGTTGTCTGAGAATCTAGGTGGAAAAAATCTCTTCAAAGGAGTGCTGGTTTTGGGTGAAATCTGAATGTTCATTTTCCTAGACAAGTGGACTTCCCTTTCCAGAAGGTTCAGCAATGGGATGCTCAGGCCGTGGGTGCATATCTAATTATTTCCAGTTAGTAAACATTGTTCTCCTGTGAGGTACAAGCAAGGTCTGCTGGACTGTCAGAGGCCCATTTCCATACCTGGTATTTTGGACTGGGTGCAGTTAATTGATAGAAGTGTTGAATTAAGGCTACCTGCTCAAGCTGTGAGTGTGAAAATAAGCAGCATTTCTCTGAGAGTCTTCAAAATTCAAAGTCATCTTGTATATTTCCCTTGTTAGTTAAGTATTGTTTTAAATTTTGAGAAAGGAATGCTTGAGGAGGTGTAGGACAGGGTCCCTTGCCTGTCCTGAGAGGGGCACATAGAGGGAAAATACAATTGTTTTATTTGAGTACATAATACTAATAAACCTTCCAGGTTTTTATTAATTATTATTTATTTGAAATTTGTGTTCTTACTTTCCATAAATAGCTATTCTACCATTATCAATACATCTTCCAGGTGATGTCTTGTCATTTGGTGACTCTTACCTGAGAAAGTAGATGCTTTTTTTTTTTAATTTTATAAAAATTTTCACAGTACAAACATATTTTATTACCAACGAAATTATAGTGCTTTTTAAAAGAATGTTACCATCACAGACAAGTTAATATTTTACACTCTAGTAATTCAGGTCAATAAACCCAATTATTTAACTGGAGATACATAAGATCACACCAGAGAAAGGAAAAGCAATTTTTTAAATTTAAATTTTTAAAAATTTAAAGCCTAAATTTGGAATTTACTTCTTGAATCTGTAAAGGATTAATTGCTTTATTCGTTTTATACCTCAAATCAGTGAGACTGTTCACTTACACTGAAAAGGTGCTACATCTTTACAGCCTCTGACAGTGCAGGCTTTAAAAATAGAAATGGGTCAAATAGGTTGTTTTGAAGCACAGCTTGGTTAAGGCATTCTGTAATTTCAGACTTGCATCCTGATGAGCTGAATGACAAGACCTCCATGGCATTAATAGTAAATCAGATTTCATTTATATCTGCTTCCTGGCCTAATGAGCATGTTGCTGATCACAGCAGAAAATTCCAGCCCAGGGACTGAGACTGGGAATTCTGGGGGTGTATCCTGGGAGTGCCCTGTTCCACCTCACGCTGGCACTGCTCTTGTCTGGCTGATGAGAAACGACCGCTCACTTAAAAAATTCTAAAAGGTTTATTAAACCTTAACAAAAAATACAACAAAAGGATTAAATAAGAAAAAGTAGCAGTGCTGGGAGCACACTCCCCCACGCACGGCTGGTACCCACGTGGCTGGCTCATCTACAGCGTGGCTGCCCCACCTTTTCTAGCCGTGGTGTTGCAGCAGGTTACCCTGGCCCCTCCTGAAGTCTGTCTGTTAGCTTTCCCTCGCTGTCCATGGTGTAGAGTGCTGTCTTGTAACTTGTCTGGAGGTCAGGTGTTGCCATGCCATACCTCTTAGTGACCAGCTGCCCCTTTCCCAAAGGCCTGGACTACTCGGAGCATCCCGGGATAACAGTGCAGGGGGTGTGGGGGGGACACTTGGCAGTAACATCACTATGCATTTGTAAAACTTCTCTTGACATATATAAAATGTTCATCACTTAACTGTGAGAGCCAGCCATCTCATTACTCATCTATAACAGGCTCCTGGGAGGCGTGAGAGCAGCCAGGCAGCGCTGCCTGCAGCGATGCTCTGTTTTCTCCAGCTACAGCAGAGAGAATCATCAGAGGACCTGGCCCACCCAGGGGTCACAGCCCGGTTCCTCCCCAGGCAGAGGGGGTGTGACAGCTCACTGCTCCCCCTCAGCTTTTACTGGAATCACTGACTCCTCCCAGAGTGACACTTGGCTATAATTGCTCTAATTGCTGCAATAATTGAGGATGAGGTTTTATTATAAGTTCCTCTGTATTTCTGCTGGTTTTGCAGCAGCTTCTAAACATAGAGTAAATCCATTGGAGAAGGAGTAGCAAATTTAAGCTGTAAATTCCACTTAAAAGTCCATCTTTGTTCACAGGATTAAAGAGAAGGAAAACTTAGTTATTGCTGCACCAGAAGTAAAAGTAACTTCAAAAAACTTTTATCCCCTTTTCTACTGCATTGTTCTTTTCCACATTTGTAAGTACATGGAAAATCTCTGCTTTTTTGGTGAGCCCGACATTATTTGCCTCTGATTCTCTACTAGCCTCAAAACCAGTCTTTTTGCTGCCTTTGGTCTGTGAGTGTCTCAAGGCTGTGGGTGTGCTCTTGCTCTTATTCTCATCCAATACTTAGCAGCTTCAGTTTTGGAAAACCAGATGACAGCTCACAGACAGAGTAAGGCAGTTTGGTGGGGTTTCATGGAAGTCTTCTGAGGTGCGGAATGAGGTGATTTCTCACTCCATAACTTTATCTGGAAGAAGGAATGTGTGTTCACAGCACAAATCTTGCAGTGACTGTAAACCAAAAGCTGTATGTGTGTTATAGGAGTAGAGATAAAAATTACTTGCTTCTTGGAAAAATATGGTACCAAATACATCTGTGGAAAATCTGAGGGGGAAGATGAGTGTTGGGTAAGTTCAAGGACTGAAGGGTACATGTGTGATGAGGTAAGACAGAAGAGAGGGAAAGGTGGGGGTTTCTAAAAGAAACATGGAAGAAACCAGTAGGTGCAACACCGTGAGTTTAGAGATGAGATTGTAGACAGTTCTGATTCCACACAGCCAATGCATTCATTCCAGATCTACAGAGAAATTAATTGAAACATTACAGAAAATTGAATAAAGGAAGAGAAAAATTTTGAGGACTAGAGGGAAAGCAACACTGAAAATCAGAACATGTATAATATCATTAATCTAATTGTCAACATATGATTTCTATGTAAGCACAGATAAAAAACTCAATTTTTGTTTCATGTTCTGCAGTGAGTAGCGCAGTAAAGGAATATCCTTAATACAAATACCAAGGGGGAAAAAGAGTTGTAAATAGATGCTTTTAGTGCTGCTGAGTTTCTCAGGGGAGGTGTTACCACCTGAAACATTCCAGCTGAAGTTGGGAGAGCGCTGGGAAATGTGCTGTAAGAAGGGACCCTTTGTCCAGCAGATACAGCTGAACACTGTGGTGTGGGATGTCATCTAGACAGGATGGCAAGAAGGGAAAGGCAGTGGGGGGCCAAACTGGCTTATCTGAGTCTCTGATCATGCTGTGTTGATTTCAGACTCGCATTAGCCCAAGGCAGAGCAGCCTGTCCCAGTGCTGCTCATGGATGTGTCACTGAAGAGTTGTTTCCATGCTTTGCAAACCAGGCTGGCCACTGAGGTGATCTGGTTTGAGCTTGGGAAAAACCGAGTGCTTATCATGGCAGTGTCCAGTACAGACCAAAGGCTGCCCTCCAGGGGGCAAAAAGACACTGAGCTTTTCCATACCTGCTCAGAAGAATAGGCAATATTGTGCTTTTCTTCCATTCCTTTTTCAACACTGGGGTAACTGCTCAGTCTGCATGGTATAAATACTTTAAGCTTTCTGTTGGATTAGGGATTTAAAGGAGAAATATGATGGCTGTGGTGGGAAGTAACCAGATTATGGTACAATTGTGTGGGAAGAAACAGGATCAGTACTGGTCTAATTGAAGTCAGTGAAGAGGCTTTAATTGGATGAGGGCTTCAGTATGAGTTTGGGAATGATGAATTTCAATTTGAAAAAAAAATTGGCAGAACATTCATGTGACATTTCTGCTGTGGACTATGAATTTAGGGAAGTTAAATTCTGCTGAATGGTGACAAAAAATACTTCCTTCTGCAAAGAGTATGAAAACAGCAATAGCAGCTCAAAACCAAACCATCACCTTTGGGGTGTGAGGGAGAATATAGACACAGAAGAGTTGGCAGGTGGGGGTGTTTGCGGGCTTCGTTTTGGTATTGGGTTTATGGAGGTTAAGTTTTTTGAGGTTTTTTTTATTGGTTTTATTTTTAGGATTGGAAGGAAGGAGTTTTTAGAAAACCCAAACTAAAACCAAAATTAAGGAGACGTCAAGCTATAATCCAACCTTGGAAATAGGAAGAAAGGAAGGTGGTTGAGATGGATGTGAGGGTAGGCATCCATCAGTCACAAACATCCCAGGTTGGAGGACTGATGAGTGACCCAGTCTCTGTGGGATCTCAGAGGGGATCGAGGAGAACCTGACCCTCCTCCCAGAGCAGCCCTTGGTGGTGGGGAAGGGATGAAGGAAGAGTCTGCAGCATTCCCTGAAAGTCCAAGTCCTGTGACTTCACACATTTTGGGTGGCTGCAGCTAGAGGGTTGTTCTATACTGTGAGTTTTTCATGTATCATGAGGCATTTTCTTTAGACAAATGTAAGGAATTGTCAGGTTTTTAGACCTTGAAGGACCAGTAGTTTTATAATTACAAGTTTTTTAAGGTCAAGGTCTGAAGATCTGTCCAACACGGGTCACTAAAGGGCATCCTTTTTGAGAAAACAATACTGATTTTATGTTTCTGTGGATACCTGGGCTAAGTGCCCTTCATTAATGCAAATAAACCAAGTCTCACTTAGAAAAGCAGCAGAGGCCGTCATGCTTTTACTTCCCTTAGTCTGTAATTTGAATGCCAGTAGTTTTTAAGGTCCCTTTGATATTCAGAGGTCCCAGAAAACTTCAGGCTTGTTTTACTCAAATCTGTGTAATTGCAGCCACTCCTGAGATTTTGACTGGAGGTGACCAATGTAAGCAATGTAAGGGAAGTATTGAATGTGCTCTGCAAATACTGCTTGGACCAAGCTTTCAAAATTGCACCAAATCCCATCAGGAAGCTTCACAGCTACAAGTCTGTCAGAACTGCTGTGATTTGGGGCACATCCAGAGCAGACCTGAGATCTACACTGATGTGGCTGTGGAATGTAGTAGGTACCCTGTATTAGGTAAAATCTGTTCAGGGAGAGATCTTTCCCCCAAACTCTGAAGGCCATTGGTTCTCTGGTAAACTCAGCACTTCCTATACAAGTGTAACAGTCTCCCACCAAGCTGGCACAATGCCCACAGCAATCAGACCACTGAAGGGCTTTGCGTACCTTCAGTTGCGTTGCGCGTTCTTATTGTCACGATAAGAAATAAAGCCAGGCTTGCATCAGACTCCAAAGTATTCCTGGGAAGGAAAATAAGCCAGTAATTACATTGTATTTTACTTTTTGGAGCACTCAAGACCTTCCTCCTACTTATAATTATTGCAAGAAACTGGCAAAATAAATATTTTACCTCAGTGCACATAGCACTGTTTTCTATAAATTGTTTTTTCCTGTTAATTATTTGCAGTTCTTACTCAAAGGAAAGAAGAAGAGTAGTATGCCAAGGAAGCTGAGGAACCTCAGACAAAGTAGAGGAGGTTCAAGAGAAAGTGTAGCACCCACTATAACTTTCTTCTTCTTTTAAATGGATATTAACCTCTCCATGATCCTTATTAAATTAGCTGAAGTTTAGAACTAATTTTGCAGCTCAAATTTAGATACCAAATTTGCTGATATTAGGAAATTTGATGTAACACCTACTAGAAAATAAACTAGCAACACTGTTAATTTGACCTTGGTTTTAATTAACCCAAGTGTGTTTTGACATCCAAGCCTCCCAGGGCATCCCACAATCTAAAGGACACTGCATAAAAGCTGCTTGCCTTGCATTGCAACTCAGTGCAGATTTTGGAGCTGATCAGTTACTTTTACCTTAAGGCAACATTGATCTGCTTTGCACAAAGTTAGCAGCAATTGCTTAGTGTACTGAAATCATAATGCTTTGTAAAAGCTAATTAATGATGGAACTTGTACAGGCAACTTGTGCTTCTGTTTACTGTGCTTTTGTGAGAATAGCTGTCCTAAAACAATTTCAGAAATGGAAGATTAAAGGTAAAAAAATAAATTGAAATTATCTAATTTTTCCCTAGAGAGGAATCGGGTACTGAGGTGGGTAAACTTCCCCATCCCTGTGAATACCCATATTCAATAAATCCTCCTTCCTTCTCTTCTTGGAGTTACATGCCTGAGATCCCTCACTTAGAATGCATTTGCTAATGATAACTCATTAGTGGTAATTACCCTGTACTAATAACTCTTCACAGGCTTCTTTATTCTTGTTATCCTTTTAAACTCTAATCAATATAAAAGATTCTCTGATCTTGTGGTAACTTTCATTTCTGCCCACCTCCTCTTAAAATGGAGTAATCATTGTACATGCTGCTTTTTTTTTTTTCTGTTTTTGAGCTGAGCCTCCTTTGCAAATCACAGACTAATTTTGTGACTGGCACACTGTGCATGGTTTGAATTGTAAAGGGTTAGAGATTTACAAGTGTGCATTTGGACTCCTTGGGAGTTAGAAACACAAGAAGAGAATGGGAGAAGAAACTTGAATAACTGAGACTTTGAAGAACTAAAATTTGTATATTTTAAGTAAATGCAAATTGTAGACCTATAAATATTAGTGTCTGAAATAAAACCCAGGCAATTTCAAGATAATAGGACTTAACTGTGACCTGCTCCCCAGTAGAGCAGGGGACTAAAACTCCTTGGTGGCAGGGGAATATATTTGCAGTTTAACTTCCAGGTCTGGCCCAGCTTGGTTTTGCTCCATCTGGGACTGAATTTGGCAGATTTAGGCCAGCACTTTGAGACTTGAGTGCTTTGAAATCCAAACCATCTCCTTTTGGTGGATTATCACTACCCGGGGAAGTCAGGGCTGCAGAAGGTGAGCATGGTCTCTCTGCACCAGGTAGGATTAACTAAAAAAACACTTGAGGAACAGAAAGAGGCTTTTGAACAAGGACTTGCTCAAAGCAGATGCATCTTCAGGTGGAGCTGCTGCTCAGGAGTAAACTCGTGCCAAGTGCTGAAGCAGTAATGGCAGCTTTGCAGAACGTTTCTAAGGTGATTGCCATTGCCAGGCAAAGTTTCACAGGAGGCAGAATCTTCCAGTGGCTGCTTTTTCCCTGGATGTTGCAGGGTATGCAAAGGCCAACATCCTTCGTTTGATGAGGGTGGGATGCCTCCCACCTGCCTGGTGTCTTGGGGGAAGAGGCTCCTGAAGTTACGTGGCTGGGTAGGGATTTCCCCCTTTGTTTTTCCTTCTTACCATCTTCCCTTCAACGACACTCTAAAAAGTGAGAGGTGGTTGAGAATAAGTTGTTAGTGATTTACATTTGTTCTACATGTTTCTTGCTGTGTCAGTGACTCAAATTTTTTCTGTATTTCTTAGCTTCATTTGCTGGTTGGGATTACAGTTGGGGACGAGGTTAATTAATATGGAGAGGCGATGACGCTCTTGTAGAAAACAAAGGTATTTGACAGCCTTAATGTCTTAGTGTTTCATTGGTCAGGGCACTCAGAATGATCAAATTGATTCTTTGTCTTCCCAGAGTAGAATGACTGGGGGTAGTGCAGAAGAAAAAGGAGGACTGGCAAGTACAAATCTACTGTTCTGCATTTGTGTCCTTCTATTTTCAGGGAAAAGAATACTTGGGTTTTTAAACCTTTTAAACCTTTTTGGCATAGCATGATCTATGATCTGCCCATCTTCTTGAGTACGAGATTGCAGAATCACCCTGCAAACAGGTAACGCATTCTGGAATTTTTGCAGATACCATCTGGATCGTTGCCGATGCTTTGCTTGTTGCTGGTGTTTGGTTAGTATGATGTTCCTGCACTGCTCAGTGGAGGGACAGCTCATGCATCTCGTGTTCCATGTGACTGCTGCTCCCCAGCCCTGCCTGTGAGCAGTGGGATGTGATTCCTGCATTCTGCTGCCAGAGGAAGCTGGGCTGAGTTTGGAGAAATCTGCAGTAAGGGAGCTCAGTGAGAGCCGTGCTACCAGCTGCAGTGGTTGTGAAGACTGCTGGCAGTTATCATCCAGGCAGAACTGATTAAAAATGAACTCCTCCTGTTGTTGTACCAGTTGTGTTTTCAGGGAAATAGTGTGATTTTGAAATGTTTGAACTTGCCAGTTTGGATCAAAAGCTCAAGCTTTCTACTAAAAGCTTTTAGTTGGGCTTTGTAGGCATCCTTGTAGAACACCACAGGATAAAAACCTGCTAATGTAGCTCTGTATTGTTCTCTTTGAACTTCCCGCATGGATTAACTGTAGCAAAGAGTAAATAATTTACAGATAATTGTGAACATAAGTTTTAAAAAATATTTGAATATGCTATTTTATACTGGTAGAGTACAGTCTGCTGAGAAATGATGTGCAGAGAGAGGATGGAACAGTTGCTTTTGGTTTTTCCAGTGATGCAGTTGACTCATCTGTACAGTTCTGTAATGGCAAATGCTGCTCCTTGTGCCTCACACAGAGCACATCAAGTTACTTTTCCTGACAAATTCAGGCTCATATACTGGTAAAGCTGATACAGGGATGGAGAAAATTGCATTTTCTTGCATTACCAAAAGGTGACTTATCCAATTTAAGACAGTCTTTGCTTTACTTCATTAAATACTTAATTTCTTGTTGAACCAATTGTTATTTCTGCTGTTAAATTTTTTTCTTTGGAAAAGGCTAAGGAGAAGCCTTGAAAAAGAGTATGAAGGGTTTGTTCTCTTGGCATAGTGAAGATGGGAGCATGAGTGGTGATGTGGAATCTGCTGCTCTGTAGACTCTTATTCTCTGTTGCATTTGCAGAAATAGCAGGCTCAGATTTTTGAATTCCTCTGTGATTTCCCTTGTTGCTGAACTACAACACACTTTAGAAAGATGATTTAATATAGCAAAAAACACTTGCAATTCTTTCCTTTCCCAGTTATTAGTCATTTATGTATCTATAAAAGTGGCAGGCTTGCCCTTGGGTTTTGGTCATAGGTCACTATGATTTGCAATCCAGTATAGATTCTGTTGTGGCTTGATACAGGGCAGAAAAGGAGAGCCTGAGGTATGAATAAATCATTCAGCCCACTGTGGTAATGCACAGCAGTTTGTGTCACCACTGCGCTGAAAGGCCAACAGTCTGACTTGCCAGAAGCAGAAAGTTTTAAAGAACACAGCATCCCTGCATTTTGGTCTGCAAAATGTAGCAATGATGGCTAAATGTCTGAAAGTTCTTTTTAAAGATAATGAGAGTCTGAAGTTTCGGGAGCCTTTCAGCAGTGGTTCAGCACATCAGCCTTTCAGATCATCAGTGAAACCAAGAACTAATCAGCAAACTGGACAATTCCTCTGATCAGCTTGACAGAGGCTCTTATATCTAAAATGTCAAAATTGCTGTTGTGTCTACTGTAAAGGAAAAAAAGTATGCTTGAAAACCCCCACTATCTTATTTATCAGATAACAAGGAGACACCAGAGGGTTTTCAGAGTGGCATTTATACCTCTGTGCCATCTGTTGATACTGCTGAAACGACGGTGCTCATTGGACTTGTTCACTGGAATTAGTTTTGGAAAAAACCCTGGGCTGTAAACTACATTTCTCTGGCTTTTGCTTAGGCCAGGCTCTGTTTTAATTAACCTATGCACATTTTCAAAACTCAAGCTATCAATACCTCCAGAGCAGAAATTTAGTGTTTCAGACTTGGAGCTTTCAAAGTTGTTTGAAGCAGTGTGGAAGCATCTTCTGTGGTATTTTTCCATTCTCTCCAATATTCAGTTCCTGACCTTATTATTCTGTAAAATTCATGGGAAATATGATTAGTTTTAGTTCAAATACAAAGAAGTAGGTCATGAGCAGACTGTGTAATGTGGATCAAATCCTTTAAATTAAATTGTTTTATTGAAGAAAATTATCTCGGTGCCTCTATGCTGAAAAGGCTGAACATGAAAGAGATGTTTACTGAACAAATGTATTGATAGCAGTTTAGTATTGTGGTAATGAAAATTATTTCAGTATATTCTGCATTGGCTATTGAAATCATAGCATTATTTTGATTTACACAGCAAAACTGATATAAGACAGACCTGTATCTTGAAATCTTTGAAATTACATCTGCTTTAAAATTAGATGAAATTTTTATTAATCAGCATCCTATCATTTTATTCCAATTAATATATTTTGCTCTAGACCTTGTCCTTAAAAAGGGGGAAAAAAAACCTGTATAAGCAAAATTATCAATTTTCTGTATCTCAAAGTCTTATCTTGATAAGATCAGAGGTAAACCCTTTATCCTCCTAGATCAGCTCTTGTGGAGTGTGCTCACCTGGCTGTTCAGGGTGCTGCGGGGAAGGCTGATACCACTGCACATTAGACAGTTCAGTTTAGCAGAAGAGGACATTGCTGCTGTTTGGTAAGTGGGGATCAAAAGCCATTTACGGGAGGCACGGGGATGGTGTTGTGCACAATATGATAGAGGAAACAGAAGGATATCACTGGGTACAGCTCGTCCTGCCTGATGGATTTTGCACCCTCTGAGTCAGGCTTAGACTTCTTCCAGTGGGCAGACACAGAGCCTTGGCTTGGCTGTGGCTTCTGCTTAGGCTCCAAGGACCATGCAAAGTAAGGAAAGATAATTCCAGCTGAGGCTAGAGCACGGAGTCTCTGGAGCAGATGTCACACCCACAGCCTGCTGTGCTGAGCTGCTGCTCACCCAGGCTGTTCGTGTCCAAGTGTCATCTCAGACACAAGACCAGGCAGCCCTAAATTCACCCCCAGCACAGTCCTGACATCCCCACTCAGACAGAACTGATTTATGCCACCAGAGTCCATTCCTAACTCACATGGCTTTTGAATCTGTATTTAACAGTGTTGACTTTTAATGGGTATGCTTGTCACATTTTTTTTCCATGTTTAAAATAGCATAGTAAAGCTTACTTAATTTTTTCAGTATAATAGGAAGATTAAAAGGTCTGGCCTTGCTATCATTGCTGTGATTCTGTGCAAAAAATGGCTTTTTTTCAGTGGGCAATGGCAAGACTATCAGATAAAATTCAATTCTTATCATCTTCCTATATCTGGTTCAACAGTGACCTGATTACTGGGCAACCCTCTATAGCACCTATGTGAGACACTGAGATTCTGTTGTCTGTTAAAATTATGTTTTGGGTTACCATTAATAGCATTTTTCAGGGAATTTTGATTTTTTAATTTTACAAATTACAGTCAACAAGTTCTTTCATATGTGATGGTGAAATTCTTGTGCAGTTGATTCTGAGAAACATATTATTATTTCTAAGTTATCTTTTTTATTCTACTGAATGATGAAAACCATTACAATGTCCTTTTATCTATGTTGAGTTTAACATATAGAAAAAATCATGCTTAAAAACAAAAAGTGGGAGACTGAAATAATTAGGTGTATCTTTGTTGGAAGTTACAGTTGTACCTGAGTATTTGCTGCCTGTGCTAGCTGTGGTATTAAAATTATGACTTTTTCTGCAGTCTTGATTGAATTAGGAAAGGTCAAATGCCTGGAACATTCCAGTGCTGTACTCTGCAAGAACTGAGTAAAGGGGCTGTTTGAGGGAAGCGTGTCTGTCTGTCTGTCTGCAAACCTTTCTTGTACGGTGAGGCAGCATCCTGCTGAATCAAAATACGCTATTTGTACTAGGACAGAGTGCTGTGACCCTCATCATTTAAGCTGTGCTTCAGAATCCTGAAAGGCGAGGTATGGCCTTGGAGGGGAACAGGCAGGAAACGTGAGGTTGGATGGGATACAGGGGTGGGCTGGCAGAAAGCTGTGCTGCTGTTGCTGAGGAGGATGGGGATGGACTGGGAGCTGCTGAACAGGTTCCTGGACAGCAGGAAATGTGTCTGGGGCCGTGTCTGAAGGGAGGTGTGCCTAATTTGGGATGATGATCAGTGCACAGGTAAAGTGAATTTCGTTTGTCCTTATCCCAAGTCCTGCTTGATGAGGTTTCTGTTTTCTCTAGACAAGGAAACGAGATGTAGCTGATCCAAGCAGCTTTGTTCTCCTCCTCCTTGGCCAAGTGTGTTACCTTACACCTGCCCACTGACTTTGGTACTGGCCCAGACTTCTCAGCTGTTCGATTTGTCTTTTCCTGCTGGGCTCTTGGCAGGTCCTCTGGGTGTGAGAGTGTGCTGCCAAAACTGATAGTTAATGAATTTGTGTGATTATTCTAACTTTCCTGTATGAGCTTTTTCTCCAGACTGAGTTGACTGCTTAGAGGGGCATGAAAATAGCCATTATGTAAATAAATACATTTCTAACAAAAATTATGCTGAAATTCCCTGTCCTATGAAAAATCACTAATACAGTAGTTAGTGAACAGTTTGCAGAGCAGTGGTCTCTAAACAGTTATGGGATTTTCTTTATGAATATCATTACTACTGTTCATTTCTGAATTCAGCACTCTTGAGGGAACAAGCAATTACCCACCACTGAAGGAATTCCATCTTGAGCTTCCATAAGCACATTCTGTAAAGTGATTCAAACACCTCAGAATTGTGAATCTTGTGTCTCTGTCACAGCAGTCTGTGTAATATATGTGTATGTAGAGAGACATATAGAGGTACATTTTTAATCTATTACTATAAATATTTTATTTAAGTGTGAGGGGAATTTACTATTCATAACTAAGACCTTGCTAACTGGGATTAGGCCTACTGCAGACAAATGCTTTGCAAGCTCTTTTTGTCATTCCAACAGTTCTTGATGATCTTACCTGTGTGATTTCTTGCTCTGCCTATTTTTCATCTCGCTTCTCTCATCTTTGTAAAAGTGATTTTCAGTCTGCATCACAAGATGCTTTGTATCATGTGGCTTAGTGATGAAATGTTGGGGGAAGCACAGCCACTGAGTTCTGCCAATTCTTGGGAGTTAACAGAATGATTACCCAAGCTATTGGATTCCTGTGATTGATCTTGTCACACTAAAGCATTACTGGCATTAGCTTGATTATAGTCTAATATCTCTCTGTATAAAATGTTCTACATATAGAATAGCTTTAAAATGACAACAGAAATGCCATTATTGGTAGTAATTTTCTGCATTAATGCAGAGCATTTGGAATTGCTTTTTGTGAGTGTATTGTTCCACTGAGAATTCTTACTTTCCATTGTGTTCTCTTCAGGATCCAACCTTCTTATGGCCTTGGAGTTTCAGCATGGTACAAATGCTGAATTTATATTTGCATCATCCCTCTGATAAGAAGAAACATTTTCTGACATGTAGATTCAAAACTGAGGGGGTGATTAGGGTGCCCAGTCTAAAGGGTCAAGAAAAAAGAGTGTCAGAGACAGGTGTCAAAATGTGGTTTGAATCTGAGATGTTTCTGAGAAAAAAAAAGGTGCTTTGGCGTGACTTGAAAGACAGGGATGCTTTTAGGAGTTTGTTGACCCATACAAGGAAGATAAAACTGTGATGTGCTGTGTGCCAGCAGTCCCTGATCAGCAGGAGAAAGCTCCATGCTGTGGTTAGCCCCCAACAGTACCAATTCCTTGCCTCGTTCTTCACCTGGGGATGGGAGCAGGATTCCTTTAGGGCCAGCTTCCTTCACAGGTGAGTGCCTGGACTTCCTAACTGTTGCTACATTTACAAGCCTTGCAGAATTGCCATGCCACTTACCAGACAGCAGATGCTACCTTAAATTCATCATGACATAAAGGCTGGTCAGGTAATTGGTGGGGTTTTGTCTGGCAACTCACAGATTTATTGTTAAATTAATTATGTGTTTCTGAAAAGCACTACTTTTTGAACAGGTTTTGGTGTTTCATGTTGTTAAATTATTTTTGAGAAACACAGCTCTTTGTTCTAACCAGATGAAATCTACTCTTTATTTCTTTATACCAATAGAATACACTGTGATCCACAGACTATCCTTATGGTTGAACTGACGGGGGCTCCCGGGACAAGTGAAGAGACGTAAATCTTGACTCCATGCTTCAGAAGGCTGATTTATTATATTATGATATATATTATATTAAAACGATATACTAAAACTATACTAAAAGAATAGAGAGAAAAGGATTCATCAGAAGGCTAGAAAGAACAGGAATGGAATCAGGAATGATAACAAAACCTCATGACTCTCAGAGTCTGATGCAGCTGCATCTTTGATTGGTTGTTAAGTAGAAGCAACTCACATTGACCAATCACAGATGCACCTGTTGGTAAACATTGTCCAGACCACATCCCACAGCCATCAGATAGTTAATTGTTTACATTTCTTTTCTGAGGCTTCTCAGCTAGAACAGAAAAATCCTAGCAAAGGATTTTTCATAAAATATCATGGCTACATATCCTGACACAGACAGCACTGCCTTATTGGAAAATTGTATTGTCCTTCTCTACTGCTGCATTTGATAACTGTCTCCACTGATACTGACAAAACTCTCAGGAGAAAAAACAAAATAAAAGAAAAGGAAAATCTAGTCCATACTATGTGCAAGCATACTGAATTGCCTGTGAAAGAGGAGAACTCTGTGGGAGTGATGAGCACCAAGTGTCCCTTTCTGAAAAGGTGGATGTGTGTCATCTGGAGCTGTGTGCACTATCTGTATGATTCACCTTTCTTCACTGGAAATTGAATGTCTGCATCTGACTGGATGTGCTTGAAATTTGGGCATTTTAATAGACCCAGGTGCTTTACATTTTAAATGGATCTGCTGTGCTGCCAGGCATGGGCTGGATTCCACTCCTCCAGACAGGCAAATTTTGGGCAGCAGGAGTTTGAACCCACCTTCTGTCTTGCAAGACTCAGATCAGCTCTTTTTTTCCTTCTCCTATTTTCTTTTATTGTTAGCCAGCAAAAGCTTTAATCATCCCTTTCTATCCTTATCTGTCCTGCAAGAGAACAGTTGTGAAGATGACTCTGTGCTTCTAAACTGGTTTCTCATTCAAAGGGACCTAATAGTGGACAGATGGCCAAACCCTGGAAAATAGGAAATGACAGCAAAGAGAAAATTCCCTCTGCGAAATATCTCTGCAGCTCATTGGGTGAAGGGAGCAGAGGGGAATATTATATTCCCATCTCTTAACGTGAATGAATCTGGCCGAATTTCATTTTGTTTGAGTTAGATTCTCTGCTCAGTGTAAGATTTCAAGCATTATCTTTTTTTATCTCTTTCATCTCTTGGATTGCTTAGCCAGGCATTTTGATGAAAATGTGCCCTAGGTGTTCTTTGAGTTCAGGCTGCCGCCACATGAACGAGAAGTGACAGATGGGGCCATTTGAGTGAAATCCATCTGCTATAATAAGAATCCTAAGGGCATCCTTTGAAGGCTTGTTGGAAGCACCCAAGCAGTCCAGAATTCCAGGAGGTTAATGCCTGTACCATTTTCCTGTTAATTCATTTGAGATTTAGAAAACTTCTGAAAGGAAATACTCTCTGATGAAACTCTTGCAACTCTGTGAGGGTGAGATATCCCTGCTATTTTGTGACTTAAACCACCCAGCAGCATTTCTTGAGATGAACTTTTTCTCATTTTCCAAGAGAAGCATTTCAAAATGTACTGTTTTAAAACAGCCCAAAGCTCCACATTTAGAGAAATTTACCAAAAATATTTGTTGAAATTTTCATTAATGAACAACTCTGATATCACGTGAGACCATTATGCCTGCATTTGATTTGGATGTCATTTTGAGATATGCTCATGAGATCAACAGAGGTGGTTTTTCCCCTATTTTTTCTATAGTTGAAAGAGAGAGAGGGAAGGATGGGAAAAAGACTTGCATCATGATTGGGAAATCAAACTTCCACACAAGTTAGAGGTGAGGACGCACTACTACACTATGTTAAAGTGTTTAATATCTCGTGCCTCTACAGTGCTGAACGCCTTAGCTCAAGTGAAACATGCAGTTGTTGCCGCTTCTTCCGTATCCTGTTTTGCCTGAAGTTCAAATTTAAAGAAATCTCCAGAACTTAATAATTTGAATATTGATGTGTCATTGTCTAGGTTCAAGCATTTCTGTCTTTGTTTTGATCCCAGACGATTGATACCTAAAAGTAGAACAACTTATTTCTTAGTGTGATCATGAATGAAGTCTTGGAGTCAAATGAACTTTCTTGTTCTGGTTTGTCTGGTGTTTTGATAGTTTATATGTGTGGATGAAACTGGTGGAAAAATGGTTGACTGGGATGTGAAGATAATGCCAGATCATTGTGGCAATGACAATAAGAATTTATTTGGGACTTATGCAGATCCACAGCAGGAGTTTACCTGCACCTGCCTTATGGAAGGAGAGCAACACAATTCTTGCACAAGAAATTCTCCTCAAAGTATTTAGCAATGAAAGTAACATAAAGTGAGCTGGCTAAAGAGCTATAATTTCACTCGCAGTTACTCATTACTTTGTGGTAAATCTTAATTTGGCTCTATAAGAAATATTTTTTTCATTTTAGTGTATTCATTTAGAAAAAGCAAGGAGTTACTTAATATGCAGTTTCCATACATTGACGCGTTCTTTTCATTCCTCTTTGTTCCTTCAAGACTTGAAGTGTGTTTCAGCATAATCAGCCTCCCAGTGGATTTTAGCATGAAAACAAGTCTCACTTTAATTTCACAAACTTCAGTTTACCAAGCAGCGCAAGGAAATTAAATTACCTGTTTGCAAACACAGCCTCCTTTCTTAGGAAACATTTTTACTATCACTTGCAATTTTCATGTAGCTCCTTTCATTGTGGGTTTTTAACTATTATGGTTGTGCCATTAATCAAGAGTACTGGCAGGGGAGCAATAAATGACAGGTTTTCTGCTTTGGGGTTTCATGGTGTATTGTGGGCTCAAGGAAAGGTGGGGTTGATGTCAAACCTGAGCTCAGTTACTGTAGGGTACATCTGCATAGTGCAATGGTGGCAGTGGGGGATATAGCAAGTTGATTTATACGTTGTTGTGGGCCTTGAAAGCCATATTATCTCTATCTGTCATGTGCTTAAATAATTTCATATGTATTTTGGGTTTGAATATTCGGAATTTTGAATATGTTGTTTCTCAGTTCATGACCCTTAAGCTGCTTTTGTGTTATGCCAGTGGTAGGCACAATACCGTATAGCTTTTTCACACCTTTCAGGCACTGGTGAAAACAATGTTTTAATGAAACTGCTCACCCTTTCAAAGCTAGCCCATTACTGTAGAAACAAATTACCCTTCAGAAGGATATAGGAGAAGGTGATAATTTTTTCAACACAGGATGCTTTATCAGAAATACTGATTTATTGACTGTGAAATTTCACAGGGATATGTGCCAGCCTTGATGAGCCTTTTGTGGAGTATTTCTTCAGGTCTCTGATGAAAGTGATAACTTGAAAGAGAAATCCCCTAGAGAAATCCATAGACTAGAGATTAATATATTAGCCTCATATGTGGGATGTGGAGTCTCATGTGACTTGTTCCTTTCCCAGCTGATTATTTTGGAGGCTCCTTCATGCTAAAACTGTCTGCCTGGTGTCATCTGCACTGTTGTCTTGTTTTCTGGTTTTGTTTGGTGGTGTTTTTTGTGGGGTTTTTTTTGGTGTGTTTTTAACAAATCTTGACATGCTTTGGTTTTCTAGTGATATAAAGTAGAAGATATTTTTTGATCTTTTCCTTAACCTGTTAAGTATTTCGTTGCCATCTTTATATGGCTCTTGTATCATTTGCTGCCTGGATTATCCCCCTGCCCCCCCAGGGAAGGGGCTTGTCTGACACTCCAATCTCCACACAGGAAACAATCAAACAAGGATGCAAATAAGTCTTCATGGTAAACATGGCAAGCATGGGAAGAAGTGTCTCAAACATGAGGGGAGTAAATCTCTCTCCCCTCAGATTAAGTGCTTCTCTGAATGACAGTTCTTTATAGATTTTTCATTGGGATGATGTACAGCATCCATTATTTTGAAGTACTGCTCTTAGACACAGGTAATCCACAGCACTGGATATTTGTGGCTTTGGTATGTACGCATTAGCAATATGAACACAGGCACAGAATTTTATGGGCTGTAGAGGTGTCTGGGATGGCAAATTACAGCTCAGCCAGGCTGAGCAAGGTCATCATAGTAGATATTTTATGGAAAATTATTTGTTTACAGTAAGGGAGTGGGGTTTGGAAAGGGAGGTGTTTCCCCTCTGACTGATCAACCAAAGGCATTTTCATTAAATGCAGTTCCTGTAGGTAGGTGCATGTATAAGGTATTTATGAGGTGTGGGAGTCTCCAACTACAGACTTGGATCTCTGGCTCCTTTGATAAAAACATCTCTTGCATGAAGTTAGTTATGAAATGGTAACTGATCAAGTTTATTATTACCTCACACTAATGCATGGGGTGTACATCAAAATTAGGAATTCTAGAATAATTTTTGGTTCTCTATTCTGGAGCTTACTCGTAACTGTAAAGTAGATCTATATTTTCATTCTTTCTTTTTAAAGGAAGAAGGGAATCATGTCAGCAGCCTTCAGCAGGGTGCTGAAATAGGACTGCAAGAATGTGAAGATTTCTGTGTTTGTGTCAGTGCAGTGTCAGTGGTCCAGGCTGGGGTGTGCAAAGGAGGCACTGGGGCCCCTGTGGCACAGAGTCTACAGCCAGGGTGAGCTTAAACAGCTTCAGGCTGTAGCAATTTACTGTTGTCAGACTGAATATAAAAGGGGCCTTGGGGTGGGGGGAAAGGCCACGACAGACACTCTCCAGAAATAATTCTCTGTGTTTGTATCAGTAGGAAAGCTTAAAAAAGTTTTTGTTGTGAACATGTGCTTCCTGCCTCTGCATTTCCGTCCTGTAATGTCCTCATTTTGCTGTGCTGGTCTGGTTTTGAAATTTTTTCTGCCCAACTTTGTTTAGTTTTAATTTTTCTTGAACTATCTAGTCTGTTTCACAATTTCCATGCATAAAATTGTGCTGTATGATTTCAAAGTCCTGTGGGTAAAAAAATAATAACACTTTTTCTCCCAGTCTTCTGTATTTTTTTTTTTAATGAAGAATTATTTTGGTCCTGAAGAAATTTAAATTATCCTATTACAGTGTGACCTCACAGCACGATGCAGTGATGGTTCCCTGCAGGGGTAAGCAAGCAGTAAGTGCCATATGTACCCAGTTCTGTCCCTGTGGAAAATATGTGTGAATGTGAGGTAGATTTAGTAAAAGTTAACACCCTTCTGCTTGAGGAAAAATAGCAAAGTGTGACTGTGACTAACTGAATAATTGAATGGATAATTGAATTCATTTCTAAAGGTGACTGCTATGAGAGGGGTGGCTATGAGAGTTAGTGAAGAGAAAATATCTTCCCTCTTAAGATTAAGTCTTTTCTGTAAACCTACTTAGATAATAGTGAATGGAAATGGATTTTAATGTGGCAGTGGTCATTTTTTTGTATTGGTACATCATTAAAATCATGTCTAGTATGTTGAGATCAGAGCAGTTACTCTAATGCTAACAGGTGGAGAGGTCTGAAGACCTGTAGACTATATTGTGAGTTCTTATTTCTGGCTACTTTTTTTTCTTTGTTTTTATATGCTACTTGGCCAGCTGCAGGTGTGTGGTGTGACTCTTCATAACTTAGCAGTTAAAGAAGAATTACTGAAATATTTTGATTTTTGCAGTTCCCTGCCTGCAGCTTAAATCTGAGCTCAGTGCCTCTGGATTTGTATGCACCTTTCTTCTCCATTTGAGAGGTTATCCCCGCGTACTCTGTGCAGAGTTTTGGGTAGAAACAAAGCAAGACACAATCCAGTACAAAGGGCAGCCAGTCTGAAGGACCCAGTACAAATGTTCCTCTGCATCTACTCTTGCTGCAAGAAGAGCTGCTTCTGACAGGCTTCTCTTCTGCATTTGGCACTTTGGCACTTGAGATGGCAGATAATCTATGCAGATACTGATCTGGCAGATTTCTCTGTCTCAATATGCTGAAAATACACAGGTGTATGCCCCTAAGTTAATTAACTCATCTTGAAGACTTCAGACTGGAACTTTCACTGCTGCGTGTGTTCTGCCCTCTTTGACCAGCACTATTTAAACATGCTTCCCTTTTATTAACTGTGTCTGATATTATTTTTATTTTACCTCTAACTATTGCTGTTTTGTCAGTTCAGTTGGGAATGTGCACCAGAGATGGAACCTGTCCTGTTGTCTTGCTCCATGTGGCATGGATCTAATTTCCAAAGTATTAGTTTTAAGCTAAAAAGCATCCCGAAATTATTAAAATGTCATTGCCTTTAGTAATTTTGAATGATTGAGACTGTTACATTTATTACATCAGTTTCAGTATATAGTAGATCCTGTGGTCATCTTTTCCTCTGGCTGAATTGTTTCCTCTGTTATAAAAGGGAAGTCAGATCTTTTTGTCAGATCAACATTTCATTCTACTTCAGTTCTATTTCCTAAAGAAAGATGTAGCTTCAAGGCTGATAAAACCTAACACTGACAGACTGCTATCCTTGCCCCTTAATTAAAAAGTTCCTGCAAGTGCAAGTTACTGCTTTTATTGATCATTCACCCATTCAAAAAATGTTAATATAATGAGACTAAAAGAGATAATTGTATTTGTACACTTGTGGATTGCATAATCCTGTTAGTTTTGAAAGCAGACTCTTACTGCCAGTACTTTCATGTGGCTGTCACTTTGCATATTTCAGCCAGAAATTATTACACCTGAGTCCTGAGTGTGTGGCGCTACCTACAATCATTTTCTTCTTCAGGGGGAATGTTTCTGCACTGCTCTATGAGCAAATGTCTGCTGTCTGCCTGGTTCCTCTGTGTTCCCCTGCCACACAGGGAGTGGAAACACCCCCATCTTCAGTAGCAAATGGCCTGGGAAGCCAAAAGGCAGGTCTTCATCCATAGCAGAATGGAAGCAGGCAGATTCTTCATCTGCTGGCAAAGCAGTGGTCACAGAAGGGCCCCCGATCCTCTCTGGGTTTTGCCTGTCACACACGTACAGTCTCTGTCTATAGATGAGATTTCATCCCTCTGCTCTTTTGCATCTCCGCGTTCTTTCATTCCGTGCTAATTGCTATTCTGTATTTCACTTCTGTGACATGTCTGTGCCTTATCTGTCACTTTTGGAGCTTGCAGTTGCTACACATTATTAACGCAAATTGTGTCATAACTGACATCTTAATAGATATTTTCCTCATAGCGACACAACTCTACTCTTTCATGTTGGTAAAAAAAACCATATGAGTGGACAAGTCTCTATACTTTTAATCTTCCACTTCTCAGAAAAAGCAAATCAATGCCTCTGTTATAACAAATAGTAATAGAATTAGTTTTTCCTGCTTCTTAATGTAACAAAGCAGTCACTTAAAATAATAATTTATAAACACTATATATTTCCATAGAATTAAAACTTATGGGTCTTCTGAAGCTAACTGGCATTGTACTCCTAATTTTTATAAACCTCTTTTGTTAACACCTTCGGGCAAATCAAGGAAATGATACCCTAAAAGGAACAGAATTATGGCTACAAATAAAAGCTGTAAAAAATATGCTGTCTGAATAAAATTATTTTGAAGGAATATTTGAGGGCTATTGAGTGCACGCTTCACCATGTTGCTCAGAATTCTGTTTTCATTGCTGTAAGAGGTGTACAGAGTGTGATATTTAAATTATAAGGAGGTGAGGAGATCTGCAAATTTCTGAGGAGAATGGCAGGAGCTATGAACAGCCGCAAAGTTGTTTGTGCTGTCTTTGAACAAAAGAATAAGCACAATGTGTTTGTACTGAAGTAGGCTGGCTATACAGAGAGAGAATAATAAAAAATAGATTTATACTCTCAATTTGCTTATGTTAAACTTTTAAAACGACGAAACAAAGCTGTTACTCTGTCCAGCCACAGCCAAACACTCCCAAAGCCTACTAATACCTGCCTTTTTATCATTTATTTGTAATGGAAAAGGATCATTCAGCTTCCTCGGGGATTACAGTGGATGCACCTGCCAGTCATGTTTGGAAAAACAGGAGTCTAAATTGGGAGAGAGAAGAGGAGGAAGGGCCTTTCCTCGGGGGAAAGAGAAGTTCACTTTCTGGAGGAAACAATGCAGTAATGAATTGCGATGGATTAATTTTAATTTAATGTTTTTCTTATTATACATTAAAGTGCTGCTGTGGAGGGTATTTCTTTAGAGGTTAAACATCAGCTGAGACTTGCAAGTGGAGCACATGGGGCAGTGTGAGGAATGGGTTGGTTCTTGATGTTTGCTTTGTAAGTAGAAATTCCAAAGTTTAAAATCCAGTCACTGTTCAGCCAAAATATTTGTATCGTGCCACTGAAAGACTCGTACATTTTTCATGCTGCTTTGGAATTTGGAGCGATATGTTCTCAGGCTTTGAGTCCAGCTGTAAGTGATTAAATAGTTTTAAAAACAAGACCAAACCAAAGGCAGGCAGCTGGGCACCTGTGAGGACTGTGACAGCTGCCTCGGGCTGCCCTCAACTGATGGCTCTGGGCCACCTCTGCTTTGCTTTTCTTGCAGATTCTTTGTCTCTTGTCCATATTTTACCTGTTTGGTAACAGAAATAGGTGAAATCTGCGGCCACATTAAGAACTCATGTTTCAGGGCTGGGGTTGGGCTGCCAAATTTTGTTCAGTGGTCAGATCCCCACATCAGGGTAGTCATTTGGTGTGGTCACTTTACACTGGTGTCTGCTGAGTTTGGACATATCACCTTGTCTGATGGGTTTGAGTCTTTTGAGTCTGTGCTAGCTCTGTCAGCTGCCAGAACTGGGTTTCTGAAAGCTGGGATGTGGCTCAGACACTTCTGCCTTTCACTCATGGCTGCAGTTCCCTGCTGAGGCAGAAGTGACCCTGTGAACATTTGTGATTTCATAAAGCTTTGGCTCTGCACTGGAATGGCTTGGAGCATTCATAAATTCACACTCATAAATCACAGCTCAAGGGACTTCTTCAAAACACTGAGAATTGTGTATTGTGGTCTGAAGATTGCTATATACTCTTAATTTTCATAATTTAGAAGCTTTTCTATTCATAAATGCTCTGTTCACTTCAGCATTGCCGTGAGACTGCTTGGCGTGTTGGATCTGCAGTGCAAGCTTGGTGTAATAGAGTTATGGTTATAATCCTGCCTTCTGAGAAATGTCCTAAAGGAAATGATGAGGGAAAGACCTGGAGAAAGGTCTGGTCTGTCTGCAGGTGGCCCTTATAGTAACTGCTGGCTCAGATGAGGATTCATAAAAGGTATTTTAAAAGCTTAAATATGTTCTCATAACTATTGCCCATCCATTTTCTTTTTCAGTGGACCCCTGCATATGCTTTAGCCTTTGAATATGCACCTTTCCCTTGGGAAGGAGAAATTTTTATTGTTATATTTTGTCCATTATATAAAAGGATGCTAAAACTGAAATGAAAAAAAGAAATAACTGAAAATATTGATGTAAAAAGGAAGAAAGAAAAAAGTAAATACACTGTGATCAATACCAGAAACAGACAAGGATAAGTGAATCCAAACACTGACAGATGTTTGGATTAATGTTTACTGTCTTTACCATCTAAAAGTTTAAGGCAACAGGAAAAAAAAAAAAAAAAAAAAGAAACCAAGCAAAAAACACCGCAGCTTGTGAGCCTTACTAGAATTTTAACTTGCTGTGGAATTGTTCTGTGTACACACTGAGGAGTAGCAAAGGTGCTTGTGGCTGTGCACTGCACACTCAGTCCTGCAAGGCACTGTTCTGTTCTAAGTGACATTGTGAACACTTGTGATGTTCCTTGGAGCTGAACCCTATCGTGACCATGTGCCATCACCCATAATCTCCTGTGTAAAAAGAACTTTCATTTTAGCCTTGTTTGGTTCAGAAAGAAAACCAGTTACACGTTTTGTTAATGTTAATGCTGAGGCTGTCATTGGAGGAGTTTGAAACCACTGCATTTGAAACTGATGATTAGAACCTTTGTTTTTCATAATGATCTTTCTATTGCAAACAGCACAAGATGACCATAGAATAAACCCAGAAGGTAGGATTAGGAGCTGGAAGAATAC
The DNA here is from genome assembly GCF_017590135.1 of Pyrgilauda ruficollis. Classification (NCBI taxonomy): domain Eukaryota; kingdom Metazoa; phylum Chordata; class Aves; order Passeriformes; family Passeridae; genus Pyrgilauda; species Pyrgilauda ruficollis. The sequence continues at coordinate 3,142,654 of NW_024529821.1, forward strand.
ACATTGAAAAGCTTTTGGGTTTACTGGGATTAATTCACCAAACATTCTTCAATTCTTCTTCCTATCTTCTTTCTTCTTCAATTCTTCAATTCTTCTTCCTATCTCCTAGCTGTGTGCAAACATGACCAAGGCAGGTCATGTTTTATTGGCCTAAAACTGGAATAATATAATTGACGTCTGTGATACTATTTCAGATTGCTCTGCTACAGTTATGATGTGGGATTTTGTGACACTGTTGCACAGAAGCTTTCTGTATCTGCACAATTCACCAGATATTTCTTACATCTTCCAAAAGAAATCAACTTCCTAACAGATGCCTTTGCAAGGGGAAGGTGTGGGGTGTGGGAGGATGGCACTATTGTACATTGTTTTGGGTATCTTGGTCTGGGGGTGATGCTGGTATGACATAGTGGCTACAGAAACCCAGGATCCAGTGAAGCTGTTGGAGTAGAGCAGACTTACATTGATTCCAGTGTCCATCAAATTATGACTTGTGTACGTTGTTGTCCTGCTTCTGATAAAAAAGCTTCAGTAATGAATGTGGCCACAGCATTCCTCTATAGAATATGACTGATTAAAAAAACCTGAAACAAATGAAACAACTGACATGAGTATTTTTACAGATAAATACTTCCTCCCCTTCCTAAAATTCAATGGTTATAATATATTTTATGTGACATTTATTTTCTGTCTTTAAAGGGATTTTTTGGACAGTGTCCTTCATTCAGTGGCAAAGACTAGAAGCTACCAGGGCAGAGATGATCTGCCTTTTCCCTCAGCCCTTTGTTCTCAGATTTTTCACATAACTGGCAGATCTGTCCCCACAAAAAGACAGGACCTCTGCACCATGCTGTCTGCACATACAAATGCTGGCATTGCATTGTACTGTTACAAAAGCAGAAAACTTTCCTCTGGCAATGCTTTTCCTGCAAAGCCTGGAGACTGCTCAAGTTGCTTCTGCTCTGCTAAGCTTTCTCAATAGGCTCTGTCCTAAAAGCTGTGCTTAACAAAACCAACCACTACAGCTTTGACCCATGGAGAAGGAGAAGAAAAAGTCTCAACCAGCTCCCTCCTTCTTCACGCCAGTGCTAGGCTGCAGAATGTTGGGGGGCTCTGGACTGTCGTGATGGGTTGTGGTCCAGGGCAGGATATGAGTAAAGCAGCTGCAGCTTTGTGGGGAGGTCTTGTCAAAACTGATGCACTGAGCTGAAGGTCTGGAGTAGTTCAGGAGCTGATTCCCAGTGGGATGCCAAGGCCCAGCCTCAGGGGAGCAGAGTTACTTGTCAAAAACTTGGGGCAAAAGGCAATGCAGAGGGCTTTCAGCCATGCAGTTCTACTCTAGCCCTGAAGTATGGCAAACCGTGGAGCTTGTAGTGATTATATACTTGTTACCTTTAAATCAGGTGCTTAAATTCTTGTTTGACTTGTTGCACCAGTGAGAATATGATATGTGTGATAATCTTAACATTTTCTTTTTTATTCAGTTTTAATTTTATCAAGGAACAGTGAAAGGAAGACTTGTTGCTGGTGTGAGGGAGGAGGGAGCAGATAAATTATTTGGTTAGCATGACTCTTATTTGTGATATTGCTTAACTAATAAGGGCCATACCAAGCAAATTCAGTGACGTTTTTCCATGTTGCCCCTCACAATGATACAAGCATGTTTTTACACTTTATTATGCAAATGTGCAGTGTAGTATCAATGCTAAGACTGATGAAAATATGTGCAGCATTTGTTAGGGCAGCTTGCTTGTCATCATTTCCCTCTGTCATATGCATCTCGTTAAAATGTATGAACACATTAAACACATTGGGATAACGGTGTGTGATGTGTCTGGGAGGGGCAGTGGCTCCCAGGCCATGTTCTGCACAGCTCCATGTGTGTGGCAGTGGCTCCCAGGCCACGTTCTGCACAGCTCCATGTGTGTGGTGTGTGTGGCAGTGGCTCCCAGGCCATGTTCTGCACAGCTCGAAGATGTGCTGATAGAAATACAGCCAATTGCCAAATCCCTGCATCAGCCTTGTTAAATTCATGTCTACATGATTATGGGGTGTCATTTCTGCATTTATGTAGCTGCAGGCACTTTCCTGAGCTCCCAAGTGTGATCCAAACATTGAAGGAGCTCTGCTGTTTCTTGTTGCCTTTTAATATATAACAATTTTAGTGTTTTCAAGTGTGATCTTGAATGAATGAAATTTCAAAGTCACAAAAAACCTGGAATTGTGTGGGATTATTTGGGTTTTATCCAGGACAGGCTCTGGGCAGTTACAAATGTGCTTTTAGACTAGATAAAACTTGTGAATGTTGTACAGTTCAGATGAGGACATGACCAGTCCAGACCTTTTTGCTATTGCACAGAGTGACATAAATGCAGGGTGAGGTCTTTAGAACTTTCATTTATTTGCAAAATGAACAAAAAATAAATAAGCCTATAACTGTGATTTAATTAATTCCTTCTATTGTCCTTTCAAGCATTGGTCTCTCCAAATCAGGCAATAAGCAACTGTCAGTGTTGACCCCTGGAAAATACTTATTTTTTGCCTTACCACTTACAATATGGTGTAATTTCTGCATTTAAATAGCTTCAGGCGGTTTATTCTGCATCCTGGCTGACTTGTTTTGTGGAGATCTTGGCTCTTGTCAGGAAAGCCTGAGTGGTCTGGTGTGTCCCCACTGTTTGGGTTCTGCCACAGCTGCCAGGGCTGCACAGACTGATGGGGAAGGTTCTCACCAGGCTGGGGACTGAACACATTGTCTCATTTTGGTCCCTTTTGGTGTCACCCAGAGTAAATGCTCAGTCACTGATATAGTTCAGCTGTGGTCATCAAAGCTTCCTTTCATCCTCTCTTGGCTTGTATTAAGGTGTATCTGGTTTGGTGTTTCATGTGTGCTTGCTCTCCAACCGTACTCATTCCTTCCATGTATTTTCTATTTAACATGCCATATTTCTTCTATCATAACCTATTTTGGAGCCAGAACCTCTTCTTGGGGATGTCAAAAGGAAGAGCAGAACAATTTTCTATTAGCAACCTGTCATGGTTTGACGCTGGCACAATGCCAGTGCCCCCATGAAAATACGCTTTCCCCAGTTGCTACTGTGAGATGTGATCAGAAATAGAGCAAAGCAGGCTCCAACTTAGAATAGAGGAAAAAAAACCAAAACAAAACAACAACTTTATTAACTACAGTATCTAAAAAGAAACAGACACAGAAATCAGAATGAAAACTCTCCAAATACATTCCTCCTCTAAGGACACAACCCAAATTTTGTGAGGGCCAAGCGTCCTTTGAATATACCATTGAATATATCCAATGCAATCAATGCAGAAGAGATTCAGATTATCACCAATTGTTTCTGGTGAAAGGAGCCTCAAAAGCAGAGTATCCAGAGAGTTCTTACTTAAAATTGGAACATAGAAATTGGATGGAGTAGTTGCTTTAGGGAGCACTGAAAAAAGTTCTCCTTCATGTTACACATATTTTCAAGTAATCACTGGCTATCACCAGGGTGACTTTTTGCAACACAAAAAATAATGATTTCTTTGTGAGATCTGAAATGCTAGGAAAAATTGAAGTCCAAGTTCATTTCTTGAAAATATGTCCAGGAGCTTTAACCTTTTCTTCAGATTTCATAGGAATGATTTATATAGTTGTATATTTTTATGCCCAAACCTAGTTTTTTTAACCAGGTGTAAAAAATAACAGAAACGTGACTTCAGTCAGCTATTTCTTTGACAGCAGCCCTGAAAATTAATGTAACAAGCTAGAAGAGCCTTTTTGAATTTTAGTGGGTTTTTTTTTTTAAATGGAAACTTGGTTGCAATCTCCTTTCAAAATTCTGTTGCTTGCTCAAATGCAGATATTGTGTTCATAATGAGGGGTAAAACTGACAGGACATGTCTGTCAGTGGAGTAATGAATATTAAATGATCAGTTTGAAATGAATGAACTGTAAAATATATAATTATCATTCAGTGTTCCATACCTTTCACAATAAAAAGCATGAAATGAAATTTGCAATAAAATGTGTCCTACCTGCAGTACTGTAGGACAAAAGCTGAGATGTCACAGGTCAAAATCATTCATATTAGCAATTCATAAAGGTGGTTGGTAATTAGCGACTGAGTGATGAAGGAAAATACCGTTTGATATTTAGTCATGAGACTTAACCAATTAACTAAAAAAACCCCAAATGGATGGAAAATGCTATTTCATTTTTCTTCCATCAGTCAGTCTTTTGTTTGACAAACAAGTTTTTCTGCACTTGCCGGAGCCCTGGAAACTCTTTTTACAGCAGACAGCAGTGATTAGGAAATGATCTATTTAATTATCAGGGAATACTAATAAGCAATGAATGGAAGCTTAGCTATTTTTGAGATTAGACAGACAGAAAGGAATTAATTTATATACATAAAGAATGTATCTTATGCAAGTACTCTTATCTAGCTCTTGTGAGCAATTAATTATTCCAGTATTATATAGTACCTGTTTTGGAGGAAAACTTACTGGTTGCATATAGTGTTCCAGTGTTTCTCAAAATCAGATGTTTTCTCCAAATGTGCATTTTCATTTTTGGAGAAGAAATGCCGCTAAGTTGTCACCTCCTAAGCAGTGAGCGTTCCTTGGGATTGTGCTGCCTGAGAGCAGGAGCTCCTGTCTGGCGGAGCAGCGATTCTTTCACTGTTGTGTGAGTTCCTGCTGGCCTGTAATACAGCAGAATGTTTTGCACCAAGACTCAGACCAGCCGTTCTCCATCATCTTCTGATTTTCCTTCATTTCCCTTAGTGCTGTTTGGGCCCCAGTGGCTGCCCATACCTCGTGAGCCACGTGTGACATTGGTGGGCTCAGGGCCCCATTCCCAGGCTGGCAGTGTCACCGGGCAGGCAGCAGGGCTGGGCCAGAAGGGAGGAGCTGGTGGATGCCCGTGCCTGCTGTTGGGGACAGCTGTCAAGCAGGAATTACTGCAGCAGATGTCCCTTGGTTGCCTCGCGAGCGAGTGAATATCCCATCCCACAAAACCTGCTGCCTCGTCACCTCCCACGGCTAACCCAGCTGTAGGCTTGATGAGGTTTTTAATGAGGAGGAGGTTTTACTGTGTGGTTTAGTACAGTCAGGAAGACTGGTCAGCCTTGCCCCAGTTCTTTGTTTCCTGTGGGGTCCCCTGGATGGTGTGCCCCAATTCTAAAAGTCTAAATTTTGGTATTGCCCAAGGAGGGCAGAAACGCAAGCAGGAACTACAAATTTTTGAAGAAGGGGGAACCCTAAAAGAAACCTTGGAATGATATTTATCTTGGCATCTGATGAAAGGCTGTGCAGACCCCAGAACACTGGCTTCAGTTATGTTTTAACTGAAACAGAGGGAGGGGAAAAGGTAAGCCACACATTCAAGATTTCTAGGCTTACCTTCCTCTACTTCGACATCTTCTTCCTCACCTGTTTATACGATCAGGCTAACATGAGAGGGACAGTTGTACAGGGAGGTTCTTTGGAGTCAAGATTCAGATTCAGAGTCAAGATTTAAGAGAGCTGGAAAGCTGTCTTACGTTGTTGTGGAATTTGATAGCTTGTTCTCATTCCTAAAGAGGCTATAATATAAAAAGCATCTTAGTGCTGTCATTGGATCCATATGGGGACAAGAATGTGTTAATTGTTGGGGCAAGGCCATGGTCCAGCTCTGTCTTGGAGCTCTGGGAGCTCTTGACTCCTAATGCAGGCAAATTGTGCCACACTTTCACCCCAAGCTCCACCTGTACTCAGCATTTGTTATTTAAATGCATAAATGTGGGTAGGAGGAAAGAGTACTTGCTAATGTAAGAATTGCATTTTAAAACTTGGCTGTTGGCAGTATAATTTCTATGTAAATAGACTGATATGTTTCAAAACATTCAGCAATTAGGAGACACTTGAGGATGTTGAGAGAAGAAAAATAAATAAGTGCCTGTTTCTAGGTTGAAATGAAAAAAAAAAAAAAGGTGAGGGAGTTTTTAGGGAAGAGTAAACCATTCAAATAAGATCAGTGATAATTTTAGGTTTAAATCTGTAGAAAATGTACTGAGAGAAAAGACTGCCTTGGATAAAATAAAGACTGCATTGATAATGAGGAGGTGCATAAAAATAAATTAAATTAAGCATTTTGTTATAAAGTCAGAGCTATTTATAATCAGAAACAGCATCAAAGCTTAAAATTATATTTCTTTCAGGCAGTTCCTAGGTCTAGACTCAGCTGTTGAAAGAAAACAAATGCAGCAGAAAAAATTAAAGCGTAGCTAGAATATGTCTGAAGAATGCAAAATAGTTATGAAAAGCAGAGTGTCAATGTGTTCACTGTATGGATTCCGTAGCCCATGGAATTAAGACATTCTCTGCCTTGGAGAGATGAAACACAGAGGTCTTGACTCTTACAGTGTCTGGAACAGCCACATTCCCACTGATTTTTGGGGGGTAGACAGATCATTATTTGTTTTGAAGTGTACAGAAACTTCAGTCAGGACCACCAACTAATAAGAGCTGTCGTATGAAAGTGCAAAGAAGTTGGGCTCTGTTCCAAAACCCAGCAGTTCTTGAGGACACTACAGAGAGTCTGTCAGAAATGACCAGCGTGGATAGAACTGTACACAATGGTACCAAAGCAGGAGACACTCCAGTGTTACCTTTGTCCTGCCTGTGTCATTTACTACATTCCTGCTTTCTCCTGGGACTGAGAAGTGCAACACCATCAACTGACACCTGCCTTGTGCACTGATGGTAGGAAAACTTATGCAATCCTTGCTTTATTAATGTGTGGGACCATGTGACAAATGCCATTTAAAGTCATATTCTGAGAGGTTTGGAGTGAGGATGGAAAGTCAGTTAATGGATTTATTTTGAGGTACATTTTGAATTAAGACCTCTGAACACAAAATAAATACTTGCGAATGGACTTCCTGTTGTGTTTCTCTGTGGTGCCCTTCTGCCTGCCTTACTGGGAGTTATTTTGACACTTTGTGGTTTATCTGTGGGTTTGGTCCATGGCTGTTGGACATGTGATGACCCTCTGCCTGGCACGGAACAGAGCTGTGCCACCCTACCTGTGAACAGCTTGCAGCAGAACAGTGGATGTGGCACCTGCAGTCCCCCTGTGCTCTGCCCATGATGCACAAATGGTGCAAGACAATCAGAGGATATGTACTCAAAAGGGTTCTCATGCTCCCAGCTCTGGATTTCTGTGCATTTTCACATGTCTCCCTTGACCTTTCAGCTTCATGAGCCTTTGCCCACACAAACGTGCCTAGAATTTATCAATTTCTCTCAGTTTCTTGCACTCTTCCTATTATTCCCTCTTAAACAATTGGAGTTTCTTGGTTTTCATCAGGGAATAAAGCATCTCTTCTGCAGTGCAGTCACAATTTCAAAACCAACATGATTCATTTGGAAGGAGTGGTGGCCATATGAAAGAAAAAGATGAGTAGCTTCTTTCAAGATATGCTGGATGAAGTAGAGGACAGGTAATTTGCAGCAATACCTGTCCTATACATGACCAACTTCTCTCCACTGCAATATCCTTCAGCCCCTGCTGTATGGAAATCTGTAATTTTAAATAATGAAAAGATAAACATCAATACTTTCTTCTATTTATTTAAAAGAAACTATTTACTCCTTTGAAATCTGTGGCATTAGGATTTATCTCAATTCCCAAGATTTCCAAATGTGTAGGCTCATATGTAGGAGCAGAGGATTTCAGTGAGATTAAATTTGTATACTGAGATAATGCTCAAATCTGTGCTATCAAAATAGTGGCATTAAATTTTATAAAGGCTACCATTTTTTAATACTTTTTTTTCATTTATTTTAGCCTCATAACATAATAGGGGTTTTAACTTGGAATTTTTCAAAATACTGTTCTCAGCTACAGAGTATTGCTGAAACTCTTGAGACATAATTGCATAAAGCCCAAGATACCTTAATATCCTTTTTTAAAACTTCAACTCAAGGTACTATTTACAAAGGAAAACGTGCTAATCTGAATGATAAGGTGCTGAAAAACCTTTGAAAATCTGCTCAGCCAGTGTTAAAATGTCTCGAGTTCTGTAGTACCTGCAATGTTCACTTTAGAGATGTCATAATTGAGACATTCATAGGAGAAATAGCAGCAATTGGAAGCTCCTGGTGATGGTATTTCAGGCAGTAAGGGGGGTATTACAGATGCAAATTAGTTCTTGACTTAAACAGGGCATCCTGCAGGCCTGCAGCTCCTCAGTGAGGTCTGTCTTTGGTACTTCTAAGGGATTGCTCTTGCTTTTCTGCACAACCACTGTATTTGATTTGTTCTGCTTCCTATGAAAACACGCTGTCATGATAGAAATGTTCACTGGGGATCTGTGTCTTCTTCAGTATTACGTGAAATATCTGGAGTATTTGCAAGGTGTTGATGTTCACACAGTGAAGCAGTGCTGGGAGCCCTGGTCAGCTCTGACAGAACCCTTCAGAGCTCACTGCATTCTTGTTTATTTAAGGAATAAGGACAAGAGTCAGGTTAAGTTAAAATGCCTACTGTTAATGCTCATAATGGAAAAATAAATCCATGTTCTGAACAACTTTCAGCCCAAACGAAAGACATAATGTTTGTAAGACTGGGGCAGCTTCATACAGTGAGTGTGGAGTTATTAAATTGTGAAGGAAGTTAAATTATAGAATGGTTAAATATTGGGCATCTCTTTTATGTCTTTTAAAATTAGAATGAAGCTGTTTATGAGGAATTAATGTTGAATTGAAGATTGGCATTGATAGGCAAGATAAGTGAAATGCTTTTTGAGTGCAAGTAAATACACAGGAAAACACCTCGTTTGTGACTTTTTTGTGCCCTTGAAACATCAATGATAACATTTTTAAACCATTGGATACTTTCCCCAAGAATTTTAAGTGTGTAATTTTCATGTCTGAGGATTCAATCAGTAAGTGGTGTTAAAGTTCCTGTAGATCGCTGTGGGACAGACTCATCCCCTAATTCTGCTTTTGTTCCTTAGATATGGGACCTGTGCAGCTTCCTGCTCTTAATGCTGAGGCATGGAAACTGGGAGCTCAGAATTCAGGTTTTCATTCTCTGAAGTGTGTATGTTATGACAACTATCAGTAGATAAATTTATAAGGACATGTTGATGAAGGAGTTGAAATGTCTTTTGTGTTAATTAAAATAACTTTTAAGCTTAAAGGCACTCCAAGGCCCAGAGACCACAACTATGTGGTCCATTCCCTAAAAGAGGGCAATGAGACAGGGTGTAAAGACTAATTGCCGTATGCATATGAAAATTCAATATGTGCTTTTCAGAAATAAGGGTCAGAAGTAAAAAATGCTGCTGAAAGTTTTACATCTCAGTATTGTAAGTGGAGTTCTACAAAATCTGTGGCTAGATTGTTTTTCCTGAACAGCATAGGTTTGGGTTTGAAGTAAATAAATGGGGCAGGAGATCTTTCTCCCTTTTAATGCCTTTATTAAAAAGAATCAGCTCAGGTGGGGAGAAATCAACGGGTTGCGCCCACGCCGCCGCTGCTCCCAGGAGTGGCACGGAGGAGGAGGATGACGATGATGATGCAGTTGTGTCCGCTGGTGTGCAGGCAGAGCTGGGGATTCCGTCCTCACGGGAGATTAGGAGATTCCGCTTTTTCGGTTTGACATTTCAGGTCCTCTCTCTGGTTAACATCTTTTAGGTTAGGGTGAGAAGTAAAAAGGATCTTAGCAGGTACTGGATTAAGTTCCTCGTCCTTAGACATCACTTAGGGCTCTTAATTCTATGTCGGCTCGTTGTTTTTAGGGGTTTTCCTGGAAAATTTGGTGCAAAATTTGGTGAAATGCATTCTCATCTGCATACTAGCTCTGATGCCACTCCCCTGCCCTGCTACCTGCGGGGTCTGGTGTCACTCCCGGGCAAGCACCAGGGGGACAATGGCTAGTCACCAACCATTAACGGGCAATTGAAGAGGAGCTCTCAACAATAGGTGGCTGCAACATGAAGCTAAATTAACAGCAACTGGTTCAACTTGTTTTAACTCTGCAACCTTAAAAAAAATAGATAACTTTTTATTCATAACAGGCTGAGCAAAGCATTCACAAAGTTCCTATTAAATGTGTAATATTAATTTAAAGTGTTAAGAAGTTTCTCTCCCCCACTCACAAAAAACCCCAAACAAACAGATTTACAAGAGAATTAATCATGTTTATGGCTGCATAAACATCTCAACATGTCAGAATAAGTACAGAGTATGTTATTTTACTTTAGAAATAGCCAACAACAGTGTAATTACTGATGTTATCAAGTCTATTAGGCAAGGCACTCGGTACTTTTGGTCAAATTAGTGTGTAATAAGAATTAGCTACTAACAAAAGAATCTTCCTTTTCGAATGTTGTCCCTTTTTTAATATAAAAATAAATTTTGTTGATGGGAACTGTCATTATTGAAGGCCTTCTCTCGGAGGCCAGAAAATGTGTTTATGGCAGAAAACTTAGTGCAGTGTGTTGGTGCAGAATAGGTTTTGCTGTGCAGCACAATCAAAGCAGTGCCAAGGTATCCACAGGAGCTCCACTGAGTAATTTAATGTTGCTGAGATGCACTGCCCATAATGTATTGCTCAGTTAAAATGTTCTCCAAAGAGTTCACATCTCATAATCACACATCATAAATCATATAAATTCTGCTTTAACTGATCTTAATGTCAAAACTCCCATTGCCTTAATTGGGGCAGGAGTTTCATGTTATTATTTTATGTAAAAGCACATAAAGCATTATAGTTTAAAGTTGTCTATCTAAAAATAAAGCCAGAACATAACTACTGGAATTTCAGTAATTCAGGCAATGGCATCACAGGGAGAACAAAGTGTGCGGGACAGAATAAATTTCTTCTCTACAATTTGTCTTTGGCAAAGCATATAAAATGTGTTTTATATCTGAACCTTTCTGGAAAGTTTTCAGGTTTTTTGTAGGTAGGGAAACAGTTCCTCCTGATAAAGCTACTCAATTTTTTTTCCTAATGCTGAGAAAGATTTAATCCTGTAAAATGCAAACATTTATTTATTTCTCCTACTTCACAGCCATTTTCAGTTTCCGCTTTTTACTTAGCTTCTTTTATCTCAAAAATGCATGCAAAAATCCATGTCCTTGTTTTCTCTGCCTTCCAGAGGAAGTCTTAAATTCTTTCTCAAGCTCCAATCCTCATTTCTTTAGTGACTTAAGCCCCCAAATCTGCCTATCTTCTGAACATTTTTGTTCTTAGCTGCTACTTTATGAGATCTGGGATTTTGCTGCTGTCTTTGGTTTCTATTCCAGGCTCATTCTGGAAATCCAGGTTTCCATCTCAAGACATACCTTGGAGAATTAAGGTCTCCTCTGTTATAAAGCTACACATGCACAATACGGTCACACGTATGACCCGTGTGATGAGGACTTGCTTAGTAAAACACAATCTCTGAAATACCTCTGTGTAGTGACATCTGGTTACCAGAAACTGGAGCTACTGGAGACTCCGGTGAATTTCTCTTCAAGGTTATGAGATTTCAAAACTTCTCCCTTGTTCATCAAAGAATGATCATAGCATGAGCCACACTTGTGAATCAAAATCATCTTCTGACCTCACCCTCTTTCAAGTTTCTCCTTCTTGGTCCAGAGCCAGGGCTGTTAAAGCTCTCCAGAGAACAGCTCACAGAAACTCAACAGTGGACAAATCATGGTTTTAGTTGCCATTTTCTTTGGAACACCTGAAAAACGAGCCCAAGCTGTGGCCATTGCGGACCCCACAGGTGTCACTGTGGTGTTTCCTCAGGAAAGCACTGTCCCCAGGGAGGAGTGACCGCCAGGTCAGTGCTGTCCAGGTCCAGGGGCTCTTCCAGCCAGGGGGATTGTGCCTTGCAGCTGTTCCTGTGGCAGCTGCATCCCTTGGGAATCGCTGTGCAGCATCCCCCAGCAGGGCTCGAGCAGCATGCCTTGCTGTTCAAGGGGAGGGCTTGCAGCATGCACAGGCAGGAGGTTCAGTCTGACATTCTGCAGGAGTTAATGGGATTTCCCGCGTGCCTCAAAGGCTTCCTGGGCATCCTCAGTTTGGGTGGTTCCGAGGGGAAGGCCTTTGACACCTCCACAGGATTCCAGCAGGCTGAGCTGAAGATCATTAAGTCAGCAGATGAAAAGGCTTAGAGCTGAAAGAGGTGGTAAGAAGGCTTAAATTTTCTGCCAATTTTTCTGGAATTGACAAGCTCTTTAAGCTAGAGATGAGAGAACATATTATCAACACAATTAAATGGAAAATAAATCCATTGTGCTATTTAGAGGAGAAAAAGCAAGAAAGAAAACATTTGCTTTCACAAAGCAATTTTTAACCATTATAATTTGCTACCTTAGGTTTCAGCTGCCTGAAGTTTAGAAATCGTCAGTTAAATCAACTGACAGTATTGAATCTGCCCTGGTGTCAGGAGTTAAACCTTCTTATAGTCACTTTTTTTCTTTTATAATTCTTTTATAATGTGTTATTTTTGGATCAGTGACATTTTCTAACTGATTTGAGTCAGAAACCATCTGAATTTTGCAAATACCATTGTAATGTGTCCCTTGTACACGTGCTGCTTCCCACCTACTCCCCCTCTCCCTGCGCCCTAACAAGTGTCTGTCTCAGCTTAGAGAAAGATGGCTTTGCTCATAAGATGATGGCCTCATACATTTTGTCCTTATTGTACTCCTGTTATTATAATGCTCCTGCACTGACAAATCACAGCTGTGCTGCTCACAGGCTTTGGGACTTGGAAGATTTAATGCACAGCCTGTGATTGCCTTCAGGAAGTGCCGTGCATGTCTTGCAATCTTGAATACACTGCACAAGGTCAGCAAGGTTTGCGGTTCTAAACATCATCTGGGCCTTTCTCTGTGTTCATCTCTGTGTTCATCTCTATGTTCACCTCTGTGTTTCCTGTGGGGCTGTCCTTACGCTGACTTTCAGGACAGCAATCCTGGGCTGGGTTCCCCAGACCCTCAGAAGGGGTCTGGTTTCCTCGGCCGTGTTCTGCTCGGGTGCTCTCATGCCCAGAGCACTTGCAGGGGGAGCACAGAGGGGCCCTTTCCTGACACGGTGCTTCCACTGCATCCCAAGGCTTGTGATCACAGCCTCGAGCAGGACAGGCCGGGAAATGCCCTGTGGACAGCGCAGACAAATTGTAATGGATCAGCCTCGAGCTGTAATAAAGGAAGATTAATTGCCTGATCCTAGATGGTATACATTATTTATAGTATGGGTTTATATGAATGACTAATAAATTGTAGGAAGGGAGGCAAGTTTGAAAAAGACAAACAACCCACAGCATGGGTATCTTTATGTCTTAACTAAATATGTTTGAATTCATGCAAGCCTTGTACTGATTCCAGCTTCTGATAAATGCTTCCAGAGAAGATCTTTTGTGAGGAAGACAAAACCTTTTTTTTTTTTTTTTCCCTAGGTTTAGAGTTAATATCAGTGTGCTACAATTTTATATGCCTTAAGAGGGAAAAGCTTTTTTGTATAACTCTTACCTGCTGATTATCCAGCTTATTTGCTCATTTGAGCTTGACTGGCTGTGCAGTGCTCTGCCTTTTTAGTTCCTGAAACTGCACATACAAATCTGTGTATAGATCTCTTCCATCATCTTTACCAAATGCAAACCAAAGAAAAGTAGCTTGTCTATCACTTTACTTTATAGAATGCTGTGAATTCGTAAGCATTGTTGAGAAGCATTGACATATTTTTTAACCATTCCTGCCTTTTCCATTTTAAAGATTAAAAATTCCCATCTTATTTAAAACTTTAGAGAATCCCAAAAAGGATACTTATTAATCTTTAAAATATCCTAATAAGTACTGTATATAATCAAAATTATGGAACTTTTTTCAATCATGCGAATTTTGTTTTTCTTTTCTAGTTAAACATACAGAGTTTCATATGGCCTGAAATACACAGCATGGTAAAACATTTTTGTTGTGGTGTTTAAATAAATGCAGTGTGGCACTATTATGTTTTTGGAAACCTAAAATCCAACTGACATATCCCGAAGTAGAATCAGTAGCTCAAATAAGGCAAGACAAAATATTTCTGAATTTTGAAAATTCTCTTCTTTTGAAGACACTGCATAGGGATAGGAAAATATCAGAGATTTGAGAGCTGTGTTAACCTGTGGATAAACACTGGCTTGAACCGGTCTAATATTTTGTAGTTGTCCTTTTGTCTCTAAAGTATTCATTGATCATGTTACATATGAAGGTTTTTCCTTCATAATCTATTATTTTATGAAAGGCTGTAGAGTGGTTTCTGCAGTTAGTTCTATGGTAACATTTTACCAGCCTTTAGCAGGGAGAATATAAACAGCCCCCCAACCAGAATACCAGCTGCTCATCTCAGGATTAGAGATTTCTTATTTTAAAGCAAGTATCCAAAACAGTGCAAAAGGATCAATAATTTTCATGATGTGAAAATATTTGAAGAGAGATCATCTGATGCAAAGGAATTGCTTTGCATTCCCAAAGAGCAGGGATGTTTTCCATTATTTGTAAAATTTCCACACCACAGATCACACAAATCTTATATAGCCATAGTTTTACATATCTCCAAAATGTATCTCCAAGATAAGAGCTTGTAGATAATTATTTTATTTTGCTTTTGCTTTATTGTTCTTTTCCTCTTCCCAATACCAGTCTCTAAGGTCCAAACTGTAGCATTTGTTCATAATGCACTTTTCTTTGCTTCCCCCCAATATAATTTAAGGAAAGATGTTGCTGTCACTCATTTGAGTGCTGTTATTGCTCATTGGACACCAACTGGAGAAAGCTAAGGCTGGTAGAATTGCACTCACTGTATTCTGAGAGTTCCTTAAGTAAAAGTGCCATCAAAAGTATTCCCTAGGAATCAGTAAGAGCAAAGTTTTGATGCTTTTTTTGTTTATTTGCTTGTTTGGGTTTTTTGTTTGATTGTTTTTTTTAAGAGCTCAGACCCTTAACAGAATCAGGAGGAATGAAAAGCATTTGGTACTTGAAATTTGAGTTGCATAAGGAATTCCCTTTTGATGTGAGCTCGTGTTTACTGTCTCATTATGGTTCAATTGCATCTGCCTGCAGTCAAGGGATGCCCTTTGGCTCAGTGCAGCCTGTGTCCCTCCTGTGAGCCACACCTGAGTGCCACTGGAGCACACTGCTGTGTCTGCATGCTCAGGCAATTCACGTATTCCATTAACAAATACAGAATGCTTCAACTGCCCTGCAAACCAGAATCCCAAATGCCATAAAAAGCTCTGAAATTGCATCCATCACTTCTCATTTTTCAACATTGACAAGACTTTTGGCCTTCATCTATTACATAAACTCACCAATCTCTCCTCTGGCTGTACAGTCATTACAAGATAAAGAGATTTGAGATCCCTGTTTTCCATTTCACCTTTCCCTGACACATCCCCAGTTTAATCTTCCTGTTGCTTAGTTATTGCAAAAATGGGCAAAACCAACAACTGTGAAGATAAGTATGCTTTCTTCTGAAAGAAGATCTATTGCAATGTAGGAATGAACTCAAAGCTCCGAGATTAGTGCTAGAATATAAAATAATTCAGCTTTAGAAGGATCGGTCTCCCAAGTCCACAGTTTCCTAATGGTTAAACAAAGAAGCAAGAAAGGAACAGAATGAACTTCAATTTGCCGTAAATATGTTTGTATGCTTTTCCCAAATAGCCAGTGAAAAAAAGAATTTGTTAATTGCGCACATTTACCTGTGTCCAGAGCCCTCTGTGTTGTCTTGGTGATTTTTGCTGCTTTCTTCACAAAGGGAGAAACTTGAATCTCATTGATGTCTGGGGGTTTTACAGAAGACAAGACATGAAAGAGTTTAGGGATTATATCTGTGGATTTTGTTTGGTTTCATAATTTTTTTATTTATTTATTTTTTAGTTTGGTTTTAGTCTAAGTGTCATCTCTCCATCTTAGAGGTGATTTCTGTTAACTCACCAGGTATTTTCCTCAGCATCTGGTACACACAGCTACATAATAGGTATAGAAATTACCTTGCCATCTGAGTTTGCTGCAAGTGGGGTAGATATTCCTTGATGCAGAGCTCCCTCTTGCCTGGGGGAGTACATTCCTCAAACTGAAATTCATTTAGCTGTCACCATTGTATTCCTTATGTAGGAGTTCCAGTGACATAACATTCAGATTGTGCCTGCAGGAAGAAAGCTCAGTTTATAACCAGAGCAAAGCTAAGCCTCTTACATTTCCCCCTTCCTTTTTATTTTGCGTCTTCATCCTTTCCAGTCAGGGGGAGATGGATGGTGAGAGGGGTGTAAATGGAGAGGGTTCAGCAATAAGACAATCTGATGTTGTAATGCAGCCTCTCCTTAAAGTGTCTTTTGTGTGATCTTCCTATGTGCTTCAAAATCAGATATCCAAATGTTCAACAGCTGGATTTGAAGGACAGGTTTTTTCCAGAAAGGATTCAGATCCCCTGGTTAAATTGTGAAGAAGTGCAGACTTTTATCAGTAATTAAAATGCAGACATTTGTTTTCTCTATAATGTACAAAGCACAGAAGTAATTGTAGTATTGTTCCAAAAATACAAAGTGAGAAGGCATCCAAGAGTTGAGTGTTCTCACCTACCCTTCTGCTTTGTGTCTTGTCAAGTTGGGTTGCTCAGGATGCCCTTTCTCTTGTACCTGGGCTTTGCCACTGAAAGTAATTCCTTCAAAACTGTCTCAACCTGTTAGGCTGACAACAGGTCACATTACAATAACACATTACAAATATTTTGCAAATTGCCTTTTTACTTCAGTGTCTTAATTGGAGGGATGTCTGCAAGTGTTGGTTTTCTCATCAGTGCAGTAGAATGTGCGTGTCATTTTTCTTTTATATCTGAAAGTTTATTGTAGGGATTTTGTTAGTGGCTTTTGAGTAATACCATTAATATTGGAAGTATGTTAAATAATTTCTTTTTATAGATAAAATGAGCTGAATGGATATGAAACACAAACCAAATTAATTAGGCATGTTTTCTTCTTTTCTAGTGAATAAACACAAACCCTGGATTGAGACGTCGTACCATGGAATCATAACTGAAAACAATGACACTGTGATTTTGGACCCTCCCCTGGTTGCATTGGATAAAGATGCACCTGTTCCCTTTGCAGGTAGGAATGTACACGAGCAGCAGCATTTGAGCCTGTGGACTGCATTTTGAATTTATTGGCATTTGTAAGAAAGGAATTTCCAGTGTAATTTGAAGGGCACATGTAAAGGCTGTGTCTGAGTACTCAGGACCTGACTGTTGGCCCACAGATCCTGAAATGAGGTGTTTTCTACACTGAATTTGTTGTGAAGCAGACCAGAATAAAGAGAATAATACAGAAGGCACCCACTATCAATATATGTTTAATGAAAACACAATAATTACACAATTACACTTGAATTTGCTTTTATAGAAATTAATCATTGCAATTGCCTGAAGTAATAATACATAATTAATTTTGTTCACCAGTAACAGCCCCTGCTTTCTCTCTTCCTTTTCTGTTCCCTGGCTATGGACAAAATGTCTGACAAATACTTAAAGTTGCTCAAATCATATCTTACTGTGTAAGCACTTTATAACTGTCATGACTTTGACAGAAAATTTAAGCAAAAATTGAACATTTTTGCTCAGGTTGCTGTATGATAGATGTATGTCATATACAAGTTTGCATTTGTATTAAGTCTATTTTACCTGACACTTCTACTGTCCTGAGTCCCTTAAGCAGAATATGGGACTTCAGCATATTGCTCAAATTTTCTCTTAAATTCCCTCTTTCATTAAAAATACTTTTTGAAGAAAAGAGAGAATAGTAAAACTTGATAGCTGCTATGAAGGTCTTAAGGTGGTGCAGTTGTTAAAAAGATGGTATTGCTTAAGAATCTTCAGCTTTTCTAAGGAAAGGAACTGGTAAAGGTGAGTATCCTTGTTCTCGGGGAGTTGTCATGTTCAGGAAGCAGAAGTCCAAGTGCTTGTCTTAAACGGCATTTTACAGCATCCTGAAAGAATTGTTCTCAGTCCCTTTTCCCAAAAGCTTACACTGGCATCAGCGCCTACCCTGCCAAACCAGGGCTCCCAAATGGTTTTTATATATTGACCCCCATTTTAATATCAAGATTGTTTGTCACTCATGGTGCCCAGTGATTCTTGGCTGCATGAAGATCAATTCCTAGTGAAAAAATGCTCTTGTCATTTTTTTCCTCTTATCACTGTGGATGTTCCATCTTAGATTTGGTTCTTTTTCCTGCATTCCCTTAGGATCCTTCCAGGGATGTTAATCACGTGCTATTGTAACTGACACTGCAAACTCTGCTGACTGGGAATTTGTTAGCCTAATTATTTTCTTCAGCTTTTACATTGGGTGAATCAACACATTTTTCATTAAATAGTGATTTACTTTTCGTGTAGAAAATCATCCTTTGAAATACTGAACTTACACAGACAGACTGGCTTTTGTGATAAAGGTTACATTAGAGAGTAGCTTTAATTTAGCTTCTCCATTTATTGATTCGAAGTATTTGTATTTTGAGAAGTATCTACTTCTTACAAGGGTAAATACTTTCTGTGTGTCCCTGATGTTAATAGTTTATTTCCTGATAATATTTGGCCTCATGATCTGCAGCCCAGGTATAATATTGTTCAGGGTTAGTACTGATTGAATAGTACTGATTCCCTTCATTCCCTTGAAGGGCCTGCATTCTTTATGATTTTGGAAGAACCTCTCTGCAATTTAAAAAAAAAAACAAAAAAACCAAAAAACCAATTCCTGTCTTTTTAAATTGTTGGAGGAACTTACTATTTCTGTTGTAGTTTTTGATTTAATGTCATATACTTTTATTTGGTTTCATAATGTCATTACCTTATTAAAAGTTTTTATGGAAAATTAAATTTGCATCATGTGTTTAGTAGGAGAAAACTGAAACAGATACAAGTACAACATTAACAATATTCTGTAGCTGTACTTGTAATAGTGTGGTAATGTGGAATGTCTTTTATGGCCATATTTTATATAAATGTGGAAATTGCAGTTATATAATATATCAGTCTTCAATTGTAACAGAGAATCAGAGCTCCAACAGTTCCTTTATCATCAGGATAAAGGAACGGTTAATATTTTCAGTGTTTTGTGCAACTATTGGAGAAGAAAGAAATTCTAGTGCTTGGAAAGTTCTCCATGTTTGGTTGGTTGGTTGTTTTTTTAATGGGCTCGGATTCAAGAATATATCAGGGCAGTTTCTGATCTGTGCTGAAATGTCTGCTGAGATCTCCTTGAGCAAACTGTAGTAAGACTAACTTTTTGTGAATTCTTTCCCTGCAACAATAGCTGCAATAGACCCCTGCAATAGTTTTCAGACAGATGATTGGCTCTTCCATCAGGATTTGTGTTACCTTATAAAAATAAACTTTTTTTCAGTAGTACCAGCGTGCATGTGACTTTAAAACACACACACAAAACCTATTGACAAAAGGTCCCCTCCAACAAACCAAAACAAACGCCAAATCTCAAACCAAATAAAAAAGACAGCAACCCAGCTGCCGTGTAGCCATTCACTGCAGATGGGCAGGAGTTCTGCAGGACCAGAACTGGACCAAAACAGAAGGCACAGTGTCAGTTCCCCCCCAGGCTGATGTTCCCAGGGCACTCCTGTAGAGGGACATGGCTGGATGTTATCTGAACTGTGAAATCTCCCTGCTCTTCTGTTCTAGTTTGAAAGCAAAACCAGAGAGAGACTCCAAGTCAGAGGTACAATTTATTAGGAAAAGGGAAAAGAAAACCAAAATACATGCAGTAATGCAAAAGAAAAACCACTGATAAAGTCAGAATACAACCTGACACCCTGTTGGTCAGGGTGTTGGTAGCAGTACAGTTGGATTGGTAGCTGAAGTCCTCCTGGAGTGGCAAATGTGGTTCTGTTGGAGCAGTGATCCTGTGGAAAGGGTATAGTTTTCCTCTGAAGATCCAGTATAAAAGATGGCAATTCCTCTGGGAATCCAGTGGAAAGACGGTCTGCTCAGTCCCAAAACCCAGATTATATCCAGGTGGGGATGCTTAGCTCCCCCCCCGGGTGGAGCATCTCACAATGGGCTGGTATCATTCTCTGAGTCACGTAGTGGGTCCATTAAACAGAAAAGGCTCCTGGAGGGAGTTGTCTCTGAGTCATGTGGCTCCTGGAGGGAGTTATCTCTGAGTCATGTGGCAAGACATTGATGGGCCCATTAACAGGAGATAAGGAAAAAACGGGCGCCCTTCCTGGTTTCAGCAATTCTTGAGGATGGGAATAGGAAACATTTTTATATTGTAACCTAGGGCATCTTCTTAATGGCTTCCCTTTGAAGTGTTTCAGTGACAGGTTTAGGGAAATGTACAGGATTCATCACTGTGACAGGTCATGGTAGGGGAAACGCCTATTTATTGAATAAAATTATCTACATTTATCTACTAACTTATACTTACTTATTCCATATTTATATGTTGCTAGTGAGGGTGTAGTTCTTTTGGACATGTGCTTAACTTAGTCCTTGTGTTTGCACCATGCTCCTTGCTGCTTGCCCTGGTGTACAGGTAGCTCATGCATTTCGAATTTTTCACCTGGGCAAATAATTTTTCACCAGGTAACTGCTTTGTTACTAAGAATAACCAAGCTGTTAAGAGGCATTTGCTATTCAGTGATTTCATGTGGCAAGACATTGATGGGCCCATTAACAGGAGATAAGGAAAAAACGGGCGCCCTTCCTGGTTTCAGCAATTCTTGAGGATGGGAATAGGAAACATTTTTATATTGTAACCTAGGGCATCTTCTTAATGGCTTCCCTTTGAAGTGTTTCAGTGACAGGTTTAGGGAAATGTACAGGATTCATCACTGTGACAGGTCATGGTAGGGGAAACGCCTATTTATTGAATAAAATTATCTACATTTATCTACTAACTTATACTTACTTATTCCATATTTATATGTTGCTAGTGAGGGTGTAGTTCTTTTGGACATGTGCTTAACTTAGTCCTTGTGTTTGCACCATGCTCCTTGCTGCTTGCCCTGGTGTACAGGTAGCTCATGCATTTCGAATTTTTCACCTGGGCAAATAATTTTTCACCAGGTAACTGCTTTGTTACTAAGAATAACCAAGCTGTTAAGAGGCATTTGCTATTCAGTGATTCTTACCTGCCCTTAGTGCTTTGACATGCTTTCTGTACCCATTCCTATGGTGTCCCTTATAGTTTAAATGTTACTTGTGGCACAGGCCTACTCCAAACTGCAAACAGTGTTTTGGTTTTCACTTATGGAAACTTAATTTTTTCTCCTAATACCTCTGCCTTTTTTCATCACCATGCCTACTAAGGTAAGTCTGTCAACCCCTTCTAGGAGTCCACACATTATGGTGCACGTCAAACCTGAGTGGTTACAGGAGAAAATTACTGTAATCTGCACCTTTTTGCACCTCCATCTAATGTTTAACATCGAGGGTGATGACAGGAGAAAAAGGAGTCTTCCATGCAGTTACCTTCCTGACAGGTCTGTGTTTCCAGGAAAGACTAAGGAGAGACTAACAGGACTAAATGTGCCTGTGAAAACGCTGGCTGTCAAATGTGATCAGCATTTTTCATAACTGGAGCACAAAGACTTCCACAAGATTGCAATGAATAGCTTTTCATGTCTCTTTATCTAATGAATTTATTGTGAATAATTGAAATATATGTAAAGTCCTGGTTCTTAAAATTATCATGGTATAAGCATACCTCACTTTCTCTTTTTTACGCGATTGTATTTTTTGTCTCCTAGTTTGGAAGGAAAGCTTGAAAATACCAGTATAAGCTTGTAAGTGTGAGAAGTTTCAGGATCAGCAGTTTACCATATTTCAGTTTTTCAAGTCCTGGCCCAAAAAGGATTTTCCCAGACTGGTGTTGAAATACAACTGACCTTTAAAACTCACCATGGCGTCCTGGAGCCTTTTGCAGGATATCAGAGACATTCCCTGACCCTTCTCCCCTCCCTTTGGCCAAAAGATACCCCCAGAAAATGAACCCCTACAAAACCCACAAAAAAATTGGAACCATTCAGGCTTAGAGGTAGTTTGGCTAGAAACAAGGAGGGATCTACTGAATCAGTTTGTCAGGATTCGGTCCCTCACAAAATGCTGTGAGATGATGGAGGGCTTTTGGAAGAGACATCTACCTGCACTCCAGTAACAGCAACTACGTTTCATCAGCAATGCTGTGCAAAAATAGACCTGAAAGGAACTTCAGGAGCATCAATCCATGCTCCTGCCCAAGGCAGGCCCTTGTCATTCCTGAGAAACAGTTTTTTGTCCTAATCTTACAGATCTGGAGTGGCAGAGATGCAACAGCTTCCCTGGGCAATCTATTGCACACTTCACCATACTCCTGGTTTTTCATGAAGCTTGGTCTGAACTTTCTGTACAGTGGTTGCAGCCCATTAATTTCAGTCCTAGCCACAAGGCAGAGCAGATTATTCCCGCTCTTTTTGTGCGGAAGCCTTTTATGTTACTCCCTAAAAGCACTGTGAGCATCTAAACAGTCTGGTGTGGAGGTGAGTCCTGCTGCTCGTGGTGTTTTCCGAAGCAGAAAAATAGGAGGTAACATTCAGGGCAGTGAGGTGATGGATGTCCCTTCTCACCCTGGAAGAGAAGATCCAAACTTGTCACTGTGCCCCATTTCTGGGCTGATAAAGTCACATTTGAGTGCCTTGTGTCCCAGCAAGGCTGAGCTGGCAATTGTACCAGGGTGAGCTGTGCCCATCACGTCTTCAGCTACTTTTATGCTCTTGATAAATTTATAGAGAGCCTTTCTTAGCAAGATCAGAGGTCTGGCTCCCTCCAGACAAGTAATCTGCGTCTCAGAAGCAGTTCCAGTTCACACCTCCTGGGCAGATGGAGCCCCAGTCTCTGACTGTGTTTTGGCTGTGCTAAAAGCACTGTAAAGAATAAGGAGACAACAAAACCAGCCAGGAAGGATGCCAAAATATTCACTAAACTACAAGATGCAACCACAAACTCTCCAAATCTTCTTTTTTATTTTAGTAGCTCAGAGGAGTGTGTGTTCTCAGCTACACCACAGCAAATTCAGCACTTGTCAGCCCACTTACACCCAGGGACTGAACACAAAGTCCCATTTCTCTGTTTCAGACTGTGAAGCTGCCCAGCCTCCCTGTTTGTTTGTTTGTACTGAAAAGCAGTGGCATTAATAACAGCAACTACCCTTTTGGTACAACATTGAAAGTACAGAAGTTATTCTAAAATTGTTATTCGGAATATTATCATTTCTACTCACTGTCAGCGAGACTTAGAACATGAGTCAGTTTAGGATGCCCAGAATTCATTTGTGTTAATTATTTCTCTGTGAAAATGAGGTGTGATCAAAAAAATATGATGTGAAGGAAAAGCCATGGAGCGTTGCAGTTGTTTATAACAATTTTTTAATGATTTTTAATTTCTAGCTTTGAAGCTTACATTTATTACTGTAGCTTAATTAGTTAAGCCTTGAGCCTTCAAAGGCAAAAAAAACAATCTCTTCATGGTGATCCTAATCTAAGGTAAAATAAAAGTTTGGTAATAGCAAAATTAATTCTGGGGATGCTGTTTTTGACTTAAGGGATACTGCTCACCGTCCATTAAAGCTAAGAGCGATAAACATGCTCAGGTTTCAGATTTAGAATGCACTAAAAAACCAATCACTCTCACAGTGACCTCTGTTAGTCCCTGAAGCTCAGAGATGAGGGCTTTGAGGGCTTTTAAGTTTGGTTATTTTTTGTGATTGCCTTTCTTAGTCATTTTTACAGCTGTGAAGTAATAGTAGGTGACATCAGTGTGTCCAAATAAGACTAAAGGGTCAGGGATTCTGGTCAGGCTGTTCTGGTGGAGCTTTTAGTGGCTGCTAAGGGGTCTTCATTGCAGGAAAAAGGGGCTAGGAAGAAAATAAAAATTACATGTTTGGGTTGGGAGTGAATGCAAGTTCCTCCTGACAGATAAAATCAATAATGAATGGGAACGCTGAGATACTTCATTACACCTAAATATGCTAAATTTCTTGAAGCTAGAAAGAAGCAAGGAAAGTCACCAAGGAATTCCAGTCTGATAATATTCACTTGGACTTTTAAAACTACTTATGGAAAAGAGTGATTTGAGACACATTTGAACTGGTTTTGAGTAGTTTTCTTTATGTACAAGACCTGATCTTTAGAAAAATAGGGCAGGCTATTACAGTGGATTGCAACCCTAGACAATAAGACAGGGACAGAATCAGTCATTTTATAATCCTGAAGTGTACTAAATAACCATTTAAGTAAAAAACTGTTAAGTTAAAACAGATTGTCACTGAAGGTGCCAGGAAAATAGTGAGAGTTTTTAAACTTTTGGGCTATTCAGAACAGAAGAGAGAAACCTGAGCGGGAAGTACTGGAATTGCTAAGCCTATAGGTCCAAAAATTTCTTGCTGCTGTTATGTTTTGAGGATGGATGTAGATTTTGTGTCACACTCCTTTGAAACTAATGAAGTCTTGCTGTATGAGAGCCATTGCAATGTGCCTGAATCTGCAGCTGAAATATGAAGTCATTTATTTCAATGAACTATAAACCCTTTTCAACAAAATATTTTAAAAGCTGGAGAAAGTATTTATTTTGTTGAGGTACTATTTTGACATTTTTTTTCCTGCAATGAAACATTTTAGTGTGAATTAAGATGTAACTTGCTTTTGAGATGTGATTTTTGCTATGGAGTTAAGCGTGATTTCTACACTTTTTAGACATTCTCTAAAATCAGAGGTGGTTCCTCAAGGATTTCAAATTCTGAAAGTCACAGGAAGGACAGCATAGGAAACTTACCTGTTTGGGGGTAAAAAAGGATGAGGACTTGTCATCTTCTTATGGTTTGAGTGATACATGGAGGCGTACCTGATAGCTCATATATTAAAAGAAGTGTGAGCAGCTGAAAAATGTAAAACTGCTCTAGTTATCCCTCATCATTAAAATTGCAGTGGGGATCATAACTGCTTAGCTTCTTACAATTTCAGGTAGAAATGAATGTTTTCTAACATTATTGATATAAATGAAATTATTTCAAATAACTATGCTAGCAAACATAACTCCAAGCTATGAAGATTTACGGTGAGCCAGTTGAAGCAAACAAGAATGATACCCCGGGACATTTTCTCTTCTTGAGTAGTTTGATTCTCTTCACTATTTGATACTCAAGAAGTAGTAAACTTGAGCTGCTCACTTCTGCTCTCCAGCGTGTGTGAACTCGAGAATCCAAAATCTGCACCCATCTTTACTTCCAGTGCTGCAATTACAGGAGGGACCCTCAGAGGGAGGGCTGAAGGAACAGAGTGAGGACTCAAAGGAAGGAACAAACTAAGTCCAATAATGGAAATTCCACTCCAATAACTTCCTTCACACTTTCATTCCATCTGTGGTCCACCCATTAATTCAATTACATCTCTCTCCTTTACATAAATAAACTCCTTTTATGTGTGAATTCCTGTGTTGTCATGTTCCTCGGTGAATGATGATGAAAACCAAAAAGGACTGCTTGTAAAAGCATGCAGCATTCTTTATACTGACTTAGAAAAATAACTTATAATGCCAGGAAGTGTTAGTAATGCAATAAGTGCAATTGGAATATTCACCACTCAAAAGTTTAGTGCATCAAAATTGGCACTGCAGGATTCCAGCTTGCTATAAAAATAAAATCAAAAGGCTTTAAAATGTGTTCCTCTGGAATGGAACTACCTGAGTTCGTGTAAAGCAGCAGGGACAAGCCTCTTGCTTGTAATGGTTTCTAAATATTAAAAACATTTTAAAAGAACAGCCTGAATAGGTAGTTATTTATTCTTTAGAGCTCATTGTGCTTATTGGTTAACAATTCTCTTGTGGAAAGAATAGATAAGAGCCCCCACTTTTCTTTAAATCTGCTTCTTTCCACTCAGCTGAAAAAAAAATTATTTTCCTGGACAAGAACAAACACTCCCACTCAACAGCCTGAAAGTGCTGTTGATCCCTTTTCTTGCTAGGGCCACCTAAAAAATGGATGTGATGCTACTTTTATGAAGCAAGAAGGGGAAGGAGAATATAAAGAATTCAAACTCTGGACAGGTGGTTTAGGTCATTGATTTTCTGCTCAATGCTCCTGTTTCTGGCTGTGTGAAATGGATCAAACCAATTTGTTCTCCTGGCTTGTGGTTTCCTCCACTGTCTTTTCTTCTGTGTGTTTCGATTATAAAAAACCTCTCCCAAGTGCTTTTATCTCAGTGACTGTGGAGCACTGAGCATCTCTGAGTGCAGCCCCAGCACAAGGAGGATTTGCTGTTCTCAGCTGTTTTCTGTTCCATAACCATTTATGGTACAGGTGTGTTTATAGGGGACACAACAGTGCCACCAGACTGGCACATAGAAATTCTGTTCAGTAATTTGGAAATGACCTCTCCCTTTATAAATGAACTCCAATGCTTCTGTATTAAATGGACCAAGTCTATATTATTTTAAATGGTGTCAGATGTCAGGGTGACTCTTGTATCTCAGACTGAAAGGCAGTGTAGAAAGGACAGTGGAGGCAATATTAGATTTTTTTTTTGTTGTCTCTGTTGTAGGGGTGGTGAACATAAACAAACACAGTACTGAGTTCAGAATGTTTTGAGAAAACAATATACAATTTGTGTTAGATTTTTGCAGTATCACACACTCTGCCACTCCCAGGCTCAGCAGAGACTGTGCTCCTGTCCTGCTGGAAAGCACTGGAGCTGCCCAGCGAATAGGCTAAGGCCATTTTAATCCAGGAGGACATGCTGGGCTGATCAGGTGATGGAAAATGGGCACCCAATCCCATCCACACAGCTGCCATCATCTCCTGGGTGCTGTGATCCTTTCCTTGGAGAGCTCTGTGGTCCCACTCTGGGATTATTGCTCTTTGCCTCCCCCCCAGTGCCTTGTGTCACTCTCAAGGATTTCAGTGATTTGTTTGCCACCCCATTCCACAACCCTGAGCCTGAGACATTCTGTGCTTAGTGAAAACACAGGAGGGGTTAAACAGACAAAATATTGGTAGGTATGAAGTATAGACAGATGTGTTACAGGCATTTATGATGCACATTATTGTAAAATTTCCCTGGTGTAACAGCAGCTTTTGGACACAATTAACCAGCATATGCACTTTGTATCCATACAAACACTTGCCTTACACTGAGTTTGAAATAAAGTATTTCAAATCATAGGTCAGTTTCCTTCACTTACAGCACTGTCTCTTATGTGAAAATTATACAAAGCTTGAGAGAAAAAGAACTAGTTCCTGGAAGTGATTGGTTTTTAGTTACTTCATGGACTGTGATTCCACTTAGTTGGTGTGCAATAACCACGGTGATATAAACAGACTGCAAAACAAACCTACATTACCTTTAAAAATGCAATTTAAAAATTTTTGTTTGTTTGTTTGTTTTTTAAAAATCATTATGTACTCTAACTTACTTGCCCTTTATATAAAGTTTAAAAGAACAGAAAAATAATTTGGGTTAACAAGTGAGAGTAATTGCCAGCCTGTTATAGGAATCCATCTCCATAAAAAAGTGTATTTAAATTTAACTAATTTCCTTTAAAATTATTTAGTTAATTAAATTTAAATTCAGTTCAAGCATTTAAAATTTACATATTCCTGTCACATGGCAAAGAAATTTAAGTAACTGTGATTCCGTGGCAGTGGATATGATAACCACAACATGTCAGGCCTAGTGTGTTTTGTTGTTGCTGAAAAGTTTTCAAGTCAGGGTCCCTTTTTAACCACCTGCTCAAAAAATTTCTGAAAGGCTCATTGGTACTTGATTGATTTCTTAGTGCCTGTGACAGATTTAATGGATATTTCTGACAAGACTTCTGCTCCTTACTGCTGCCTGCCTTGGAGAGCTTCCAGGTGTGCTAATGAAAAAAAGTCATGAATGAAGGCAGGAACAGTGAGTGTTGTATTTGGTGTGGCAGATCCAAAGGACAGAAATGAAATATAACACTGTAATTAATAGGCATGCTAGAATTGAAAGGATGACAGCAATTTAACCTCAGCTTTCAGATGCTTTTGGACTAGAATACATTATTTAGGACAGCAAAGCTTCTACATCCCCCCTGGCAGCTTCCCTGGAGCTGGGAGCTGTTCCTGCATGGCCTCTTCTCCCAGGGCTTCACCTCTGCAGCGCCTCACTAAAACTGGACAGAGCAAAGGGCAAATCCTGCAGCTCTGTCAGCCCAAATGGGTGTTTGCCCACTCCTGCCTCAGTGCTGTCCTTGTGTGTGGGAGCTGGGCTAGAACAGCAGCATGAAAGGCAGTGAGAATCGTGTGCAGTGAAAGAGAAATCATGTGCAATAAAAAGCCCCGTACGCTTTGTATAAAATTTTTGATTAAAAAGTGTTTCCTTGAATGGAATTTGCCCCAGCTGTTGCCATCTGTCAGTTTTCCAATGCCCTTTAGAAACCACAGCAGTGTTGGTTTCGGTCCATCTCTCTGGGGGTGCTGCTATAGGATGTGCCACATATGGCAGATTATCAGCGGCACTGCAGGAGCCAAGGGCTGCTGGGTGTGGGGCTGAGCTGATGGACTGAAAACAAAACAGTCCTTTGCTTTAATCTGCAAGATTGAAGTAGCAGGCCCTGCCTACTGTGTACTGCAAAGTGCTTTTCTGTGCTGCATGTGAAAGCACAGCAGAGAAACCACAGCTTTGTCCAGAGTCCCCATGTAATTCGTTTGCTTGGTGTGCTTTTACATGGAGGGAAAAGTTAATTTGGTTAGAACGTTTCTTGCCAGTGACTGTGGCTTTATTGAGCAGAATTATATATAGAAATAACCCCCCTTATGCTGATTTATTTTTAAGTTTTTTATTTCAGTATCATGTTATCTTCATAGAAGAGAGGGAACGAATGCTCAGGGACAAACACTTTCACATGTGTCTGTCCTGATGCTGTGACTGCAGGTGTAGAGGAGGTGGCCTGACTTCCTGAGAGGTGAAAAATAAACAAAAAGGACAATTTCTCAGACAGCAAGAGAATTGTTGGAGTAAAAAACTCCAAAATAAATAATACCGAAAATGTATTTAATGTATTTAAATGTATTAAATAAACTCTTAAGTCGGAAAGCTGTAGACCATCCTAAAATATGTTGTTGATTCTTTTGCCTTGTCTTAAGCTGCCTCAGCATATGGAGGTTTGCTGAGGTTTGAAATAACACTGGAGGATGGGCATTAGACAAATAGGTGAGGCATCTGGAGCCACAGGCTGGGTACATTTTGGAGTCTTTCATCACTTTCAGGAAGGACAACACTGTCATGGTGCAGCTAAGGTAGTGCTTAAATTTGCACTGTCATTAAACTTAATCTGAATTTTCAGTAATATTTTGCCCACAGTGCAATTTCTGTATGAATTGGCCTGTGACCCAGAATAAGGGACTGAAGTACAGCTACTTTGCTTAAATAACATACATTGTTTAAAACAACCTACAACATCCTAGGAGTTTTTTGAATTGCTGTACTGAAGATGAAGTTAGTTCCTACACTCAGCCTTGAAACTGACTCTTAATTGTAGAAGATACTGACTTTTCTTCAGATTGCAAGTTTAAATCATATATAAATAACATCAAATATTCATTAGATCATTCTGGGATACTTTTATTATGAAAATGGGAGATTTTTAACTCTGTTCCTAAGATAAAGATGTAAAAATCCAGACATCAGAAGATAAGTGAATGTAGATTTAAAACATGAAAGTTCGGCCTTGAATGAAAAAAGAGAAATCTGAGTCGTTGTTTCCTAAAACTAATGAGAAGTAATTTAAGGTGCTGAAATAAGCAGCTGAAAAAAAGCAGATGTTGGCTTGTAATTAACTTTTGAGATTGATAAGTCAGAAGATAAACTCTAGGAAACAGAAGCCTGAATACACAGACAGAGAGACGTGCTGAGCATTCCAGGTAGTTCTGTGATTGCTACAGTCATAATATTTATTCTGAGTTTGTGTTTATCTCGGGAAATGTTCAGACTCAATAGTATTTTGCATATGAAGAAGGAACTGCTATCTTTCACCATGATTTATTGAAAACTCTGTTGGGTTTGTGATACTGCACTGTGGTTTTCTGCTTTCTGAGTGCACCAAAGCTGCTCTCGTTGTGCTGGCTCTTTAGTTGCCACCTGAGTAAAACCAGGCTTTTTAGGAGGTTTGCTCTGGTCAGAATCGATCAATTTTTTTTATCTGGAAACCAAAACAAGTAACTTATCACACTTCAGGAGCGTGCACAGAGCACAAAACTAGGGCATAGGAATTAATATTTCAGTGTTCTGCACTTCAGCCTCTACGTGCTGTTTTGCTGACGACAATGGAAGCAACTGAGAAAAGGAGGGAAAGAGAGGAGTGTTCCCTTTCTTCCATTAGTTGTCAGCAAATACCTGAATTGACTAAGGCTGTGATCTGATAGCTGGTGTTTCCACCTCACCTGGCAGCCAGTTTTCCCACACACTCCGTTTATTTTTTTCTTATTTAAGAATTATAAATTTGTATAATTTCTTCTTTGAGTCAGGGTATGTATCTGTAATTGTTCTTAGAAGGAATTAGAGCCCAGAGGACTTCAGAAATCAGAATTTAATACTTTCATCTGACATAGATTTTGGGCAGTCAGTTAAGAAGTGCCCAGGCTAATTGCCATTCATCATTGGGTGTCCATCATCAGTAAACATCACTGGAGAAATCTTGAAATAAATGGCTGATATTAATATAATTGCTGCTGTTCATGTTCCCTGTACAATCCTGATGACTGTTATGTGTACAATACTTCCTTGTTCATATTCCAACATCCATCTGCACTTCTCCTGCCTTGCATTTCCTTTTGGTTTGGAAAGGTGGCTTCTCCCATTTTCCAAAAGCAAGCTTGCTCCAGTTTCAGGGTCCTGTCCAAACTGGCCAAAATACAGGATGTATGTGTATATTCATCTCCTTGAAGGAAAAAATCTTAGCAACTTAAAACCCTCAGAGAGTTTAATTTTATTTACAATGGACATTCAAAAGATGTAGGTCAGTCCTGAGAGAGAGCTGTTTGCCTCTTGAGGCTTATTGCAAATTCTTTAATTGTCTCACTTGATAAGCATTTAATTTTGGATTTCTTGCCATTTTGTTCGCCACAGTCTGTACTTCAAATAGAACTTAAAGACAAAATTCTCATGTGCTTCTGTCTCTCAAATTATTCCAGATAATCAGTGCATTAGGTCAAGAAAATGCAAACTGCAGTGCTGGGCCTGAGCCCTTCCTACAGGGGACAGAGAGTTCTCAGCTATTCATTATCTGTGCACTTCAACAGAGATGTCCAAGAGATTATACACAAAGGCTTTGTCTATCTCTCTCTCTGTTTCTAAGTGTTCTTAATCACAGGCAATAGAAATCTGATTTTAATTTATTTGTATGCTTTTAAAGTTAAATGGAGGTTGCCTTTTCTGCCGCGCCGCAAAAAAATATGTGTGCATTTATGGTCTGGTTCCTGTCTCTTATTTCTCTTGCCACACAGTACTGCAGTTGTCACAGAAATTCTGATCTAATAATGATCTCATCACTAACATTTGCACCTTTGACTTGCACTGACACACATCTGAAGAGGGTGACTTGTGTCAGGGCTGCACCTATTGGCAGCTTCTCCTTTCTGCTGCTTCCTTCTTCTGAATGGTTTTCAGAAGGGAAAAATAAAAAGCTTTTCATTAAGACACTCTATTTATTCTTGGCATTGGAACAGTCCAGCCACCATTTGTGCACTTAATAGATTAGCTCTGGTTTATTAAGAAAATGGACACCATCAGTTTGAAATAAGTCAGATTTTCATCTACAATGAATTATCACTGCTCTGCTAAAAGACTGAAGGCAATATGAGTCTGGGCACACGTGGGTCTGGCACAACAATTATTTTCTCTCCTTCTAATCAGGAAAGTAGCTTTGTTTTTAAAAACCCTTTTGAAGGTATTTGTGAGAGCCAGAAAATTATTTAATGGCTTCCTATTTACTATATGATTGATAAGTTTAATAGGCTACATTCTGTGATGTCAGTGAATCCTTTTTTTTTTTCAGAGACAAGTGTAGAAAATGTGTATTTTTAAATTTATTCTTTTTAATAGATCTGATTGCTTGAAAGAGTTCACAGCTGCAATAGCTCAGTTCTGGGGCTAATTAAATAACGTGTCTCTTGGTTTCCAATGGGAAGCAATTGCTTCCCTGATAAATAAAACAGTTTTCATGTTTTAGATACTAATGAGGAAAA
This sequence comes from Pyrgilauda ruficollis, assembly GCF_017590135.1. Lineage (NCBI taxonomy): Eukaryota > Metazoa > Chordata > Aves > Passeriformes > Passeridae > Pyrgilauda > Pyrgilauda ruficollis. The sequence continues at coordinate 3,174,942 of NW_024529821.1, forward strand.
CCCGATAATGATAAAATATGTCAGTGTTCATTTTTGGTCTGTGTGAACTGCGTGGCACAAAATATTGCTATTTGGGGAAAACTGACCATCCACCTGCTATAGAGAAACAGAAAAAGCCAAGAATTCCATCTGAGCCAAAATCCCCAACCACCTTTCATCCCTCTCTGCTTTTCTTGGAATAGCACTGCATCTTTTATTTCATTATTATGGCCATCTTATTGCAGCAGATAAATGACTGTTAGATCTGCAAATATCAAAAGTGTAATGGATTTAAAATTATACATACAGAATTAAATATTAAAGAGCTGTTTGAACCCACTGCTCTGTTAATGATGGCTCAAGTCCTGGATCTACTTTTCATTTCATTCAGTGAAATGCTGACAGCAGTTCCTTGGCTTTTTTCCCAGTCTCCCCTGTAAAAATGCTATAATTCTAATACATACCCTTCCTGTGCTCAGCAAATAAGGACTAACCTTCCTGATGGGCCTTATCTTCCTAATTTCTAGCCCTTGAAGAATTGAAAAATTGACTATCAAACAAAATCAAGTTACCTATAAAGCATAATGAATCAACTGCTGCAGAAAAACAGCCAATCTTTATCATTTCCAGGAGACCAGTATCTTCAGTGTGGCTGAAAATGAGCAAAAGTAAAACTAAAAGAGAAACAACCTCTTTTTTTTTTCTTTTCTTCCCTTCCCCCCACTCTGTGTTTTCTTCTCATGACTAATTACTAATTCTAAGTGTGCAACCATCTGCTGCAGCCAGCAGTAATATCCAAGGAAGTCTGAGCTGGCATTTGCATCAGGATGAGTGGCAACTGTGCTGCATGGCAATCTTGGGCACTGTAAATGAAATAGTTCTCCTGGTTCGGAAATCTGTATTTAAGTGCTTAGCTCAGCCCTCTGGAGCACACAGGGACAGAGTTCCCAGCTATTCCCAAAGACTCAACTTGTACAGAGAGTTCATTTGTAAATCGGAGTCCTCCAAGACGCTTGGGCCTGAAATTTGCAGAAGGGGTAAATGCTCTTCCCTGCTGCTAAAGATTTACCCCACATGTGGTAGAAGCTCAAGATTACAGTACCTAAGGGAATCAGAACAAATACTTATTCCAAGTTATGAAAACTGGGGAGGAACAGGAGAGGAAGGTCCTGTAGAACAGGTGTTTTCCCAGGGTTTTGAAAGGGGCGGGGTAGTGAAACTGCTGGGTTTTTTTTTCCTTTTACAAATATCTTCTTGTAGACCTATTGAGCCAGCTGTAAGGGATTACTCAAGAGTCAAATAGTCCTTTACATGTATCCTGAGATGCTTCTGTGGGAGTTTGACTCATGTAAATTTAAGAAGCACATCTCTATTACATCCCTAAAGCAACTGTGTTTTCACCGTGGAAATGCCACGCCAGTGCTGGTTCTTTCTCTCGGATTCTTCTTGGTGCTGAAACCAGCTGTAATGATGTTTGATTGCTTTGGTGGTGGTGGTGATGATCCTTTTACCAATCCAAAAGGAAGTGATTTTGGAAGTGCTGTCCCTCCCAGCTCTCAGGCTGAGAACCCCCTTAGTGCTTGGGTGTGGAGGACAAGCAGGATTTCACTGCAGAGCAGTGGTTTGTGCCATGGGCACTTGAGGAGGCAGCAATAACTCAGTGCAGGGAGGGGAATCGTCCCAAGGGAAGGCTCTGAGCACCATCAGAGGAAGTGCAGCAGCCTCTGCTTATGGGAAGCTGTTGCTTTCAGTTTCTCCTCTGTTTAAACTCTTAAAGGGCTTCACTGTTCCCTTTTAGGATGAAAAGTTCCCTGAGTTCCTCATACCATATTTTTTAATTTCCTTCAACAGTCCTGTGAACTTGGATGTGAATCTGTAATGTCCAGGGTGCTTCCCATTCCTCCCACTGCTTCAAATAACCTATTTCTATTAGCTATTGTATCATTTCTGTCTGAACATAAAACCACTTACTTGGTTTGTAATGTTCTTTATCTCCCTTAGTTTTCATAAGTATAAAATATTTCCCCAAGCATTATGAAAAGATTAAAATTCAATTTGAGTGCTGAATTATGCATGGTTTTCAATTTAGCAATACTCTAAGAATTTTTTGTTTCCCAGCTTTTTAGTGTTATGAGAAAATATCTACTATCAAATGTATTTTTAATAGATATTTCCTGGTATTAGATGACACAGCTGACATTTAATCCATTGTACAAAGATGTCTAAATATTTAATTTTACAATTCATAGCGACCAATCTTTTTGATAAATGGAATGCTTTCATTTATGGCTGTGATTTGGGGGGAGCAAGCATATAAACAAAATTACTTCCAGAGGGGAAGAAAATCAGTTCAGTTAATTATTTTACTTAACTGTGCATGGCAATATCTATCAAGCTTCCAACCTAGGAAAATAACCATCAGCAGAATAAATGCTGAGAAGCACTAATCAAAATTCAGTATGATTAGCATTCTTAATTTGAACAAGGAGTAGGATCCTGAAGATATCCCATGCTGCTGGAAATAAGTGAATGATGGATAATAATAAAAGCCTTAAAACAGAAGAGAAGCTTTAAACACTCAGACTTTCCCTCTACCATTTTTTATCTTTTAGTGTCTGAATTGAAATTACAGACATTTTGTATTTCTGCTTCATTGTAAGTTGGTCTTTCTTTTCTAAATATTCATGTAGATATATAAATGAATGTTCAGAACACAATGGAATCACTTTGCTGGAATTAAAAAAAGTACCAAAGCTTAAGATGCTGATCTCTTTGTTTTTATTCTTAGATCTTCATAGTTCTTTACATGGAGACCTTTCAGGGGTTGGCAAGGTGAGGTTCCTTATTTCTTGAATGGTACCAAGGAGAATTCTTTAAACATACAGCTTTTCTTTCTCTTTTGTTTTAAAGTGACATTTGCACACAGCCAATAAACTTTGTACCTTCATATAATCTTTTGTAATCTTATCTTGACCTTCTCGGGCTTGCAGATAATCAAATGAATTTCACTTACTTGAACTTGGTTCTCTAGGTACTCTCAGCATCAGCTGTTTATATACCTATTTGCTTAAAATGCTTGCAGGAATTATTAGTGTTTAAATGTGTGTATTCATTCTTGCTATAAATTTGACAGAGCAAATTTTATTGACTTTATTGGTTCATAATTTTTGCTTTATGTATGGAATGTGTGAAGCAATACAGATGGATTTACAACTAAACACATTCATCTTCATGAAATGTGTAGCTGAGGTCCTTAACTCTAGGATATTTCTGAACATTCACATAAATGCTTTCATTAAGTAATCAATAGCATTGAGTATTTTTACATAAACCATATGGATGAGAGATGTCAAAAAGTAATAGGGATTATAAATCCATTTTGTCAGTTCTCAGAATATTAAGTGCCTCAATACAAAATAAAGGTATATAACTGTGCATCCATTTAAGAACTGATAGCTATAATATTAATACACTCTAGACATGTTTTAGTACTACAGAAATAATTTTTTGGTTATTGAGTTTAGTTAGAAACCTGCAGATTTTGAGCCACTGTTGGCAAATTCATATCATACCTAATAAAAATACTTTTAATCAGTCAACTCCTTTATACTTATACAACAATAATTTTTCCCTTTTGTATTAAATAAAGGTTTCCTTTTGTAATTGTTTCATTGTCTAAAGGTCTAAAACATTGAATTAACATGTTTAGTGTTGTAGTTCAGTCAAAAATGTGCTGGTTGCAAAGGATTTCAGAGTTGGCCACAAATGAGCAGGTTATAAAAGAATCAGTTACAGTAATCTGTGAAAATGGTACTTCGTTGTTATTGGGAAATAAAATCCAACTCCAAATTTTTTACAGTTCTTTCAGAGGTAATGTTTTTCCAACAGCTGCATAAATTAGGAATTGCTCAGCTGCTTAAGTTACAAGCAAAAGCCAGTGCATAAAAATCCTCCCTTAAACTTGTCTCTGAAATGAATTTGTGGGAGTGGAAAAGTAGTGAAGTCAAAAGCAGGTGAGAGGATTGTGATCAGGATTGTTGTGTTGTTGTCATCACAAGGTTTTATTGATGAATACATCTTCCCACAAACAATTCTGGGAGTGCAGTGAATTGGTCACAGGATAAAATGCTCACCAGAAGTGGCAAAGTTTCTCCTTTGTTGTGCCTGTCCTTGGTGGCACTTGGCTGAAATACCAATGTGCCCAAAGAAAACAGATTCCAGCATGTTCATGTTTGGAATCAGGGAAATCTTTTCATAAAGACAAGCAAATAGAACCAATCAAGAATTCCTGATTCCACCGATCTCATTTAATTACCAGGACTTTAATTGAGAGGAGTGTACAGAACACAACCTGGAGGTGCAAGCATCCTGTTGAAATTCCCAGTGGACTTTGCTCCTTCTTGCCATACAACTCTTGTCTAACTTTCATATGCCTGAAAATTTACTCTGATTTCAAGATCATAAATTATCAAATGCTTGTACTGCTCCTCATGCAGGCCACTGATTCCACTGGCTGAACCTTCCTTGGCCCCATCCTTGCCTGTTATTAGATGATCTTAGGCCAAGAAAAAGTCCCTTGGCTGCTGTTCAAAGGGGCTTTAAATGAATTAAATGTGGTTTGGCTTGTAGGATCAAATCTTCTCACTTTTGACTCTCTCCAAATAATTTTCACAAAGAAGATAAAACATGAAAAGACTGCTTTTAATAATTGGATTTTACATCTATTATACCTTCCTTGTGTGTTGTAAGCATGGGGATTCCTGACTTCTTGCTATGCCCATTATTTATTTGCAGCTCTTTTCTGTGTACACCCACAGAGTCATGCCACACTGTAGGAAGCTTGGGCAGAGATGCCAAGGAGGGACCTTAGAAGGAATTTGGGTTATTTGATCTTTTGAAGAGAGGACTGCTGGAACAAAGGAGTTTTCAGGTGCATGAAAGGGTTGATAAGAGGAAGGTAGGAATGTCCTTCTCTGCTTGTCAGGACTACAACAAAGAATAGTACTTCAAAATTGCAGCAAGAGAACTTCTGATCCGTTGCTATTTATTTTTATTTTATGATATCCTGTGGTGTGCTAACAATCATTAACTATTAGACTAGTGGAGTTTTGCATTTCTATCATTAGAAACTTCTAAATAGATGTTGAAAAAAGTTTGGGTTAAAAATATATTTGCTTAGAGATACAGTTGGAGTAAATAGTTCCTTATTACCTCTTTCAGCCAGCTTCTGGTTATTTTATGAAGGATTTGAAATCCACCCTGTTAAAGGGTTAAAAGCATATGGCAGGGAGTCTCCAGTGTGGTGTCAAGAAATGCAGTTTCCATGACAAGAACAGAAATAGCAGTTTGAAGTCTCGCTGTTTTAACAAGTTTTTTCATGGAAAATGTTGTCAGTACATCACAAGAATATAAATACTGCATCCTTCTCTCAGTTTTGTTTCCAGTTTCCCAGATAACACACAGCCTAAAACGTAAAGCATTAAGAAAGACTGTTTGGATATTTTAACATCTAATTGATTGTCCTTAAGATGGATAATATTCCTGTGGTTTAGAGGTGTATAAAATGTCATTCATGTCTCCACCTACACTGTTTTTCTCTTGTGGGTAATCAAATTTTAATGTAACTGTCTTCTGTTTTGTTTATTGTGTTGGCCCTGTTTTGTCATTTTGTAAGAGGAGCTGTTAATCTGTCTTTTTGAGGAGCCCATGTTTTGAAGACAAACTGCCCGGAATACTTTAGCCAAATAGAAATGTAAATAGGAAAGAAAATCCACATCAGTCTTTTCTTTGCAACTTAGAAGTTAAAATCTCTTAACCTGCATAAGCATATTCAGTAACACAGTACACACCTTGAACATTAAGTTTTGCCTAGGTTTTCCAAAAGTAAATATTGTGCTTACAGGTATTTTGCTGTTAATTCCTTGATATTAAAACTATGGCTGGTGAGTGCTCTGTGCTCTGTGTGCAAGGGATTTGGGTATGCCCCCAAATTCTTGACTGTGACTGAGATATAGTTTTCTCTGGTAGCTTTGGGTCCTTCTTAGGCATAGTCAGTTAAATCTGCTGAGGTCTTTGCAGATGACAAAGGTCTGGAGTTCATCAGTATTCAGAAAGAGGCTTCTGGCAGTAGAAATCTCTGACATGGTGTGCTCTTAGTGCCTTGTGCAACTGAGCACATCAACTTCACTGGGCTTATTTTCCAAGTGTCAGAATCTTTAAACGTCTTTATTTTTAGGTCTTCCAGAGTGAGAACACCTTGGTATCCTATTTGAAAGGTGTTGTATTTGCTGCTGGTCCACTGGGTCTCCACATGTTGTTTAGGATGAGTTTTTTCTGAGGGGTAGAATGATAATTCTCTGCCAAAGGAGGCACTGGGTTACAGCACTGGATGCGAGCACTTCAGCTTGACAAGTCAATTCATGGTTGGCATTTATTCTGCAAATATTTATTCCCTTTCCTTTTTGTGCAATAAAGAATGATGCTCCATGTAAAGGCAAGAATTTCTGCCAATAGCAAAGAACTCAGCCTGACACCAGGGCATCTATATGTCTGTCCGAATTCTGATTTCCTCTTACATTTTCTCTCAATTTGAGCAGGGATTATAGTACAGGTATCTCTTGCCCTGGTGACCAAAATGTCCATCATTTGATGACAAAATGGATTGCATTTGCAACTTCTGCTCTGAGAAGTAGAATTTTCAGGAAATGAGAGAGTGGGCAGGGAGGTGCAGGAAATGTCCAGCCATACATACATGGAAATTTTGATCTCTCTCTACAGTATCAGTTTCCATTTCAATCAGCTCTTTTGAAAACTGGTAGTTGTTGAGGGATTTTCTTTTTCAAGACACAAACCAATTTTTTGTGTGTTGTTGAAAATCTCTGTGCTGCAAAGAGGAGCAGCTCTGCAGAGAAATCCTGCTTGTCTTCTGTACCCAAGCACTAAGGGGGTTCTCAGCCTGAGAGCTGGGAGGGACAGCACTTCCAAAATCACTTCCTTTTGGATTGGTAGAAGGATCATCACCACCGCCAATCAAAGCAATTAGACAGCATTACAGTTGGTTTCAGCACCAAGAAGAATCCAAGAGAAAGAACCAGCACTAGCATGGCATTTCCACTCCTTCTGAGTATGTGCTGAGACTTGGTGAGGAGCAGAGCAAGGTGCAAACAGATCCTGCCACAATCACAAGTGGTTACCGTGCAGGATTTAAGGAGTAATACGAAAAAATACTATAGGCTCTGTAACAGGGATGTTGTCCTTAAGGTGGCAGTTAGTACCTGGCAATTCTGGAATTTCTCACATTTATCTGGACTTGAGAATGGGATTACTGCATTTGAGTAGAAGAAGTTTCTGAATTATATGTTGTGTTTACTTTAGGCATGTTTCCCTAAGAGCCAGACCACGTGTAACTGGAGGTGGCTGAGAGAAGAGGAGAAATGCATAGGGAGTGATGAATGAGGGCTGGCTGGATGTTGCACCGAGCTGCTTTGGAAGGCAAACACTGAGCAGTTAAAGAGCTAATGCAGTGTGGTAAGAAACTGAGTCATTTTAAGAACAGGGCTCAGTGTAAGGCATGCAGAGGGAGCACAGCAGTGAATTGCTGGTGCCCTGAGAAGCTCTGTAAAGCACTCCATGACACACAAACTTTTAGGTTCAGGTCCAGGTTTAGAGCCCATCCAGGATATTTCCTGATCTTTTCAGTGGCTGTAACTAAGTATCACAGTCTCAGGCTTTGTTAGTGTGACTTTAATATGTGTGCTTTATTCAGACATATAATTACCTCTTAAATGTAGCTAAAGTAATTTCCTATGAATAGACTTAACTAATTCCTTTCATAATGTTCTATTTTCTATTTTTATGTTGTCTTATACTTTAGATATATATTTTTTTTGCTAACCTTTACAGTTTTTCCTAACTCTTCCTGAAATTAATTGATACTAGCTGGGGAGTTGATTAGATTTTCATTATGATTATGCAAGTGTCTAATCTTTCTAACAGCTGTTAGCCAACCCAGTTGCTTGTAAATTATAATGCATTAGAAATCCCTGGCTCAGAAACCATTACATATTTTATACAAAGGAAAAAAAAGAGCAGCATTTCTTCTGTATATAGTAAATAGAGAGGCTACTTTCCCCTGGGGGCTCCCACTTCCATGATAGTGGTTGGCTGAATATTCATATCTGATTTAGTAAATAGGTGGATGATAGCAATCAGGATGCTGCCTGCTTGAGTAATGAGATTCTGATGACTACCAGCTGCCTGATAAGAAATGCTTCAGAACTATTAAGTGCTGTAAGATTCATGACATGGGAAGAGTGTAGCGAGCCCTTAGTATTTAAAGATTGTAGTAATTGTTTTTTTATAGACTTTTTTTTTATTCCAATAAATAAATAAATATTTTCTTTGTCTGTAGTTGTGCAGTTTTTAAATTTCTGAGTTTAAGGATTGGCTGTGCTCTTCTCATCATTGGTAAGGACGTAAGCCACAGGGTTTCTGTATGGACACAGGGGGATCGTGGCAAGGGTGTTTGGCCTTGGCCAGCCCTGCAGCAGATCCACGCATCACAGCAGCTTCAGCACTTCCACACATTCCCTGAGATTTTTGTTTCTCCTAGTGACCTTTCTGCAGAGGGTAGGTACATTCATATAAACATTTTCATAGAGGCATACTTTACAATGTTACCAAAATTAAATATTTGATTCTGTGCAGCCAGCACTAGTGCCTGATTTAGCTGTTCTTTCGTCATCAAAGCTGTTTGTTCAATGAATACCCAGTTTTAAAATACCTTTTTAAAGAATAAATGACAGAGATTGTGATTGTTATATATTCTGCTTTTCTATAATTCATCATTAGAATGCCGTATTGTAACAACTACTGAGACCTAATCCTTTGTAATTTATTTTTTAGGTTTGCCACTGAATTTTTTACTACATTCTTCATATCTGCTAAGCCAAACATTTTAATATCACATCTCTTGAATGTCAGGATCCTCCTTAATTTTCTAGACACTCTGTAAGAACAGAAACAAGCTAAGCGAGAGAGTCCACTTGTAGAAAAAATGTTGGCATGATAATTCTGTTTAAATAATAACTTTTGTCATTAAAATTATTTCATGCTTCCTAATTTGCTGGAATAGAGAGCTTAATATGGTCTTACGAGGAACAGCTATTGTTTACAAGGACTATCAGCTGCTTTTATGAATTTTTGAAGCCTTGCTGATATGGCAGCAGATGAGTTCAGTGGGGTTTAATTAATTTGGGAAAAAGTATTAAATTCCTTTTATGAGATCATTAAATTAATATGAGTATTTAATTCATTTTAAATTCAAAAATTAATAAAAATACAAGTGAGAAGATTGGTGGATTCTGCCATATTTTTAGACTTCATGGCTTTCCATTAGGCTGGGTAGTGGACACAGAATGATAGAATACTTGAAATTAAAGCAGGAAAAATGATGAACTACTCTGCTTTAGAAAAATTAGGCATATCAGCCTTTCTTTATTTAGTGGAGACATTTTAGAGTCCCAGAAATAAGTTACATCACTGGAGTGCTCCCAGCTTTGGGGGCTCCTGCACTGGTATCTTGTTGTTTAGGTGAGAGATTTCTGTGTGACCTCAGCAAATATTGTCCTGTGCTGCAGGAGGAGGAAGAGAAACGTGTCTGGGTTCTTTTCCCAGGGCTCTGATAAACATCACCATGGGTACAGCTCTAAATCTGCTGCAGTCTGGTGCTGGAGACATGAGCTGCAGTTAGTAACCTGGCGCTTTCCAGCCTGTCAGATGTTCCTGTACACAATCCAACTTCTTGGGCAGAGCTATTAGTTTGTGCTTCAGAGAAACGAAGAACCAGAACACAGCATCTTCATGCAGATGGCAGTGACTCTGCCTGGATGCCCTATTCCTCTCCTTTTTGTGGAGACAAAATTATCTTTAAATAAAGCCGCTGAAAAGCTCTCCAACTGCTCACACTTTCAGTGTTCATTAAGCTGTGTTACTGAATGGATAATCCTTTATTATCAGAAAAATCAAGGGATGAAGGCCAAACACATTCAATATTATATTCAGGGATAAAAGTTCTCTGTATCCCACCTGAAGTCCATGGCAGGAGGCTTGGAACTATTGACTGGTTCAGCTCTGTTTGAAGCATTACAGGAGATGTTTCCTCACAGGAACATCTTTCAGAAAAGCTTCTGCTGGCAATGCCCTGTATCATTTGAGAGACTCAGAGACTTCACTCTTAAGTCTAACTTGTGTGCTTTTTCTGTCCTATTTTGCATTGAATACAGAGGATAGAGTCAAAAAACCCTGTAGAAATAAAGAAAACTTGACGTGTTGACTGCAAGTCTCAAGTAGCTCAGCTTATTTTCTGTCTGAATTCTGGATTTTAGTGTGTTTAGTGTGTTTTTAAGGACACTGTCCTATTTCCAGTTAGTTTTATCACCATACTAATATTGTCAATTATCACCTGTCATAATTTTTCTAATGTAACATTTAGAGCTCACTAAAACACAGACAGTGTTTCATACGTTTTCTTAAAGGCTTTGACATGGCCTTTTAGCCTAAAATGTTCATGGTAACATGATATTGTTATTATACTCCTTGCCCCTTCTGTTATGATTTCTAATACTAAACCTGCCAGAAGAGAATAGAGAAAGGCAAAGAAATTGTGCTTCTGGAATGAAAGATTGTAAATTATGTATGTAGCTGAAAGATAAAACAGAAAATAAATTTAATTGGAGAAAAAAATCAAGCAGAAAATAGAAAGATTCAATAAAATGGTGAATTGAAAATTATAGAGGGAAGAGATAAAACATTAATACCATTCTAATTAGAGTTGTGAAAACCACCATCTTCCTTTTTTTCCTGTTGATTTGAAGTGAGGGATTTTTTCCTGTTGTTTCTATTGATATAGAGCTCATTGAATATTACACTACTGTGCTCCTGTTCAGGCTGACATTTACAAGAGGACATTGTTGAAAGGAAGAAGAATAACAGAAGATGTAGGAACTTCAGTAGTAAGGCCATTTAAGAGGTATTAATGCTCTGACTAGTTTTCAGGCTGCTAAAAGGCTTTCAGGTAGACCATGAATTAGGGCCTGAATCTAAATGCCCATTTGTTTTTATGCAGTGAAAGGTTTTAGTGTCCTAGTGGAGGAGCTGGAGTTTTTGTGAAGCAGCTTTTACCCGGCACTAGTACTTGCTTAATCTTTCACATGAAACAGATTTTTAGGATAAGCCACTGTTTTCTAACATGTGCCACTTCCCAGTGAAGATGTTTGAAATACACTGTAGAAAACTGGCTGAAGTACCACCCTCCCCCAAATAATAACAATAGCAACAACAATAATAAATTACTTCGGCAGAATAACAAGGAGATGGAATGAGAAAAGGTTTTAAAAATCTCGTAAGACCAACTGTTCCCCTTCCCCTTTTTCACGTGTGAAAAGCCTTCTAACATGCTATCATGAGGACACTTGGATTACAGAACACTATCCCCACGGCCCTGCACCCCTCACTGACAAATGGCACTGTATTTTAAGAATACTATTTTCTCAAGTTTTGGCTACGCTACTTCTCTTCTGAGACAAACCACAGAATTGTCACAATTTCTAGGCTCCATCACTGTTTCCCAGGGAACAGCACAGGAAACAACAATGTCAGTGACTGAGCCCTCCCTGGAGCCTGTGACAAACAGCCAAATCACCTTAAACACCATCTTTTCCAAAACAGAGCATAACTGATGCACAGGTACAAACCAAGCAGAATCAGCAGATGACAAAACAGAAGTCCCCATATCCAGGCCTCTCAGACAACATCTCCTGCTTCCTGTAGCATTTGCTCAGAGCTCCTGAAGGGATTAATTTCCAAGAATTTTTACCCACTCATTCTGTGCTTACTCTACACAGGGATCTCTAGCAGATTTATGTTTGCTTTTGTAAAGGTACAGCTCTGGGAAGAGTCCAGTTTTCTTCCTAAATAGGCAGTCCAATTAACCAAATTATCTGCCCTTATTTAAGGTACCACTATTTTAGTCTTGGGATTATTATTTGTATCTTCTAGCAGACCCTTTTGAATTAACTGTGCACTGACAGGCAGAACTGAAATGCACATTTAGGGTCATTAAAAATGCAGACATCTGCTTTCATTTCCTGAAACTTTTAAATCACAATAATATGAAATATGTATAGCATTTAATGCATGATAAAAAGGCCAGTTAACCTACTCACTATGAATAGAACTACTAAAGGTTTTTAATGTTGGTGCCATCTTAGGTTATGTTTCTTGTCATGAAATCAAGTCATTGTCAGTATGACCATCTTAGGCCAGAAAACACAAAATCTTATGGGTTTAAATGAAATTTCACCATTTTAACTTGAAGGAGTAGTAACATAGCCAGAGGCAGTTAAGTGCATTAAAACTCTTGTTGGCTTCCTGAAAGAATTTTACCCTGAGGAGCAATAAGTAGCTTTAAAATATTCAATCCAGGTTTCTGTATGGCTTTGGAAATTTCAGCCTTTGTGTTTACAGTGATGTTTCTACCAAAACCATGCTTGACAGCCATCAAACTGAAAAGTTCCTCTAACTGGTCATAGGAATGAATCCAAGTTTAACAAATGCTACAAAAGATGGGCTGGACCTTTTGAAATTACTTTGTGGCATCTCTATTATGACTTTTGGAAACAGATTTGAAGAATGGGAGATTTTTCCCCACATCTCTTTTTCAGTTTAAAGGTGTTAGTTTGGTTGCTTCAACCAAATTAAAATAATGAGAATATTTATTTTAAGTTGTAAGTGCATGAAAAGGCAGGAGTCTTTAGGTACAGAGGAATCTCACATCACCTAGTTCTCCACAATACCTGTGGTTTTTTCCTCTACAATCCATAGCAGAAGGGAGATAGCCCTTAGCAAAGGGTGTGGAAAATCCTAAATTAGTGAAGTGTACTGGCATGGCCTGATCTAAGCTGTGTAACTGCCACAGTGCCCAGCACATTAATTTAGGCAGGCAGAACCTAGAAAGGCAAAGTCTGGGGCACATGTTCAGCACAGCATTATTTCCCACTAAATGAACAGGAGTAAGGGTTAAAATAAAATCAATATTTTCCACTCGCATTGGGAGTATATATATGTTTTATTAGACCAAGGTAGGGATAGAGCCCTGGTCAGAGTTGGACAGAGTGATGCAGTCACAAAAGCACTGTGTTAAGAGCTCAGAGTTGATGAATTGCTGTCAGATCATTCTGGCAATTTCCTCCTCGGAAGTCCTGGCAGCACCCTGCCACAGCCAAGCTCTGGTGATCCTTCAAATGCAAAGGTGCTCAGGGAGGCAAAGCTCAGGCCTGGTGTGGAGAGAGCAGGGTCCTGTGACACACAGCTCCTGCAGTGCTGCCACGAGGCCAGAGAAATACAGGAGTACTATTATTTATTTACTTATTTATTCCAGCTAGGAATTGGAGCCTTCTATATCTTCCACAACATATGGAAATAATGACAGCAACAAAGAATTGCTTAACTTTTCATGTTAGATGGCCAGGTTAGACTCCAGCACTCGGGTTCTGCTTGAGCATTCTGTCCTGTGTGCCAAGGCGTTCCAGGGTGTGGGAGGAAAGATCTCCATCCTGCCCTGACACTCAACACCTGGCAGTCACTGGTGACATCACTGATGTAGCGAGTAATATTTTAAGGAGACTGCTAACAATCTTGTCAGCTTGTCTGTGATTTCATGTGTGAATTAAGGCAGGTGCAAAAGTGAGAACTTTTTCCATGCTGTGAAAAGGCACCTGCCCTTTTTATGCTACACAGGAAAGAGCTACCTAGTCTTTGCATAAGGAATTGTGAGGAAGGACTGACTGTCCATACAGATGAGGTAATCTGGTGTCTCCAGAGGTCAAAAAGCATGGGTTTTTTTCCTCAGTAGAACATTTCTGAGTGTGGGATAAATCATTACTATGAAATTGAGATAGCGGTAAGCAAAAGCAAATTGAGCTCCATCAGAGACCAAGGCCTGTTCCTTCATACATGCCAGAACTGTCTGCTTTAGAGGCAATTCGTTGGAAATTGCTGCCTTTCTACACTGCTTTATTTGTCATCTGAAGGACACCATGTCTATTTTAGAGGTAATTTTTTTAACTTGGTATTCAAGCTAAATTAGTTTAGCCGGTGTACACAATGAATGCAAAGACAAGCATTTACCCACCTTCCTTTAAACCATCATTAAAGGTAGAGCTGCAATGGGAGATACACATTGTATCAGTACAAAATTGCTCTCGATATAAAAGCACAGATTTGTTACACAAGAGTATTTTTTAGGGTACAAAAATTTAGGAGAACCGTCTTTCCTGATTTTCCCTTGGCTGCATTCAGACTGACACATGGAGGAAGGGGTATGCAAGTGTTGATACATCTGTAGACATTGCTTTAATCATCAAAGAGCCTTTCCTACAAATGGCCCCTTGTTGCCTGCAGATAATCCTGTGTACATACTGGAGATTGCCCCAGCCTGCTCACAGAGGTGATTATGACTGTATGGAAGCTGGAGAGGGCTGTGAGGAATTTATTGTGGAGGCACTGCAGAACCTGTCCTGTGCCACAGCAACAAAACTGCACTTAGTCTGTGTGCTGAAGGGCAAGCATGCAGGAAGAGTAGATAAAAAAAAGAACAACATCTACACTTTAAGATAATTTGTACAGCAATAGCAGTGCCTTGGCCGGCCAGCCAGCCATCTGAGCTCTCTTAATAGTGCCCCACTGCTCATCTGATTCAATGGCATTTAACAAAGTGCTGCTGGGACGATGTGAAATGATTTCAGCTGTGATCACTTTGTGGGGTTCTCGTCTCTTACACAATAAATTTCACTGAGGTGTAAAAATTTAAAAATACTAAACCCATGAAGACTATTTAGAATATTCATGCTTCTTTTCAATTTATGTTTGCTCACTGTAGTTCTAAAAATGAATTCAATATCCCAGTGTATGTCCTGTCTGGAAGCTGTAAGGTATACTTGGGTCTTTTCAGAGTAGACCAAAGGTATGTGACACACAGATATTTGAGGAGTGAGAAATTAATTTTATCTTCCAGAGAGCTGTTAAGTATTTGTAGCAATATATAAAATCATTCAGACTTAAGAGTTGGAGACCCTCAACATTCACAAACTACATTGACCTTCCGATTGCAAAATCACTGTTTCAGAGGGCTCAAGCCGTATCTTCAGTTCTGATTTAATTCTGAAGCAAATGGGACCATTCTACTCGGTTCATCCATGCAGAAATATAAGTCAGTTAAAGAATCTTTATGTTACATTTCCATGACAGCACCTGTGACCTTTCAGAAGCTGGTGCGTGGCTGGCTGTGAGGACAGGGTCAGCACAGTGCTGGTGGCCTTGGGCCTGTCCTGCATGGCTTCCATCATGCGCAGCAGTGACATAAGGCACTCCTGCCTTGCCATTTCACACTATCAAATCATGCTGTATAAATGATGGATATTGCAAATGTACATGCTGAACTTTAGTTCCCATTCATTTGGAAAAAAAAAAAAAAAATTTAACCCCCTACCCACTTGGAAATGACAACCAGGTTCATCTCTGTAACCTGAAGAACCATCTTTGGCTTTGCTGTAAAGCACTGACGTAGCACATGAAGCAAACAGAATTTTTATGCTAATTCAATTGACTTGCTTTTTGAGAATTTCTTCTCACCTGTTTTCTGGGTGGGCTGTTATTAAGTCACAGGTGTTTGCAGTGGAAATAATTGTGCCACACATTGTTGGGTCTGGAGGTTTTGCAGGCAGGGGTACAGGTGTGACTGGGCAGTGCCAGCTGGTGGCAATTTTCCAATTACCCAGTTACCCACAGCTGGGGCTCCAGTCCTTGGGTGGGGCAGAGTTTCCTTGTCACACATTGTATGAGGAACCTCAGGAACTTGGACTTCTCTGCAGCATCTTGGGGGTAGGGGAGTTTATTTTCATGTTTATTTTCTAGACTCTTCTTCCTTGGGGGAGCAGCAGCCCCAGGCTGGGCTGTGGGGCAGAGTTGGCCAAGCCACAGTGGCCAGGGGCTCCCTGGCTGCAGTTTGTGTCAGCAGCCCCCAGTTCAGCCAGGCTGAGGGATGCTGGGGGGACTGGGCTGTGTGGGGAGCGCCCAGGCTTTATCAGCTCAGGAGGAGTGTTTGCCCTCAGCTTTTCCCCTGAACGTTTCTTTTAATCTGCTCTCTTAGTAGATTGTTTCCCCTGTTAAAACGCAAGAGAAAATCAGATCTGCTGTATTACTTTAGTTGTACAAATGTAAAAGAAAATCTATCGTTTGGGGAGCTTTAAATATAACATAATTATTACACAGTCATTTTAAAGACAGGAGAATGCTGTTACTAGATGAGAAAGTAGCCAGTAGTAATGTATTAAGCACAAAGGGAGTCAAAAGGTAAAAGTGAGGGAAATTTGACATGTGTCAGTTTTCTATTTTCTTTTTCATCCTAATTTTTGGTTTTATTTAGGTTGATGAAATGGAGGAAAGGGAGTGGAAAAAGCAGCACAGCTGTTTCATAGTAGTGTTTTGAAGGTTATGAGAGAGTTCAATTTTAAAAGTTGCACAGGGGTTTTTTTACATTTTCTCCAATTTCCTACAGCTGTTATTAAAATGGATGAAGTGCTATATTTGAACCTTTAAATGGCTGCACAGGGAAATAACTTTACACTTTCTTCAGGGTTTTCTTCATCTCACCAGCCCTAGGTTATAGATGAACACAGTTTAAGGAGAAGAGCAGTGTGGTAGTTTTAAAATACTTTCATCTTTAATGGAAGGAGGAGGGAGAACTGTTTAAAATTATCATAAAATTTTGAATGCAATTTGCAGACCATTTGGTATGTTGATTTAGGCAACAACAGAAGCAGAGATTCAGTGTAGGGGTGCTAAGAGAGTGGAGTTTCCACACCGTGTTGAGCCCGAGGCCTTTTGTGCATGCTGGAAAATTTGGCTTTTACATCTACCATGAGAAATTCTGTCTGGGATTTCTTGTGACCCTAATTTTGGTGCTCTTGTGATACTAATAATGTGTAACAGAATTAACATTGAAATAATTCTATGCACTAGACAGGAAGGTACCCTGGAGTGCTCTGTAATAATTCTTGTGTATGTATTGAATGTACGTATTGACTTCATGGGATGCTGCAATTGTTTGTGAGGAATGGATTGACAGCTTTGGACCTTGTTGGTATTTTTCTTCAATGACGAAATTCAAAGCTGGGAGGTTTATTTATGAACATTCTTTGTGTAAAGCATTCTTTGATCAATACTTAACTGAAGTTCAGGTAAGTACATTTCACAGTCTGAACGCTTAAACGTGTGCTGGGGGTGGTGGGGTTTTGTTTTTTGGGTTCTTTTCAGAATAAACTTGTAACCACCTGCAGTGATAGCATGAGTAACTACCAATATTTAATGTAACAGTAGAAAGTAGACAGGGATTTAATATTTCAGTCAGCAGTCCTTGTCTCTCTGCTAATTGCTGTGATTGTTGGACATCTCACATTCCCAGATCCATAGCTCAGTTTACATGACTGCATCTGACATTTCCTCTTCTGTCTCTCATCTCTCCACTTCAATGATGAAAACTGATAACTTTAGAAGAGCAAGCTCTTGCTGCTTTGCTCTTTGATGTTCCTTTTGACTATTTGTTTCAGTCTTGCTTGTACTGAGATATTTTTGCTGGAATGTGATGGCCTGCTATGTCTGTGGAGGTTTATGCAGAGCAAATATAAAAGACATGCTCTGCTACATCCTCTGAATAATCTGACAACTTCTAGGATTTTTTGAACATTAGAAACTTTGCAGCCCATGGTATTGAACAGAAAATGTATGTGTTTATTTAAATGGAGTGTATCCAGTGCAGTGTTTCCCTTTGGAATCTGAAGTCAAACAGTACGACAGTAGCTCATTGGTTTTTTCAAGATGTAGCATGGCTGAAGTTAGAGCCATCCCAGGATCCTTCAAAAATGTCACAAAATTGAATTTTGCAGCCTTTCTGAGGAGATTCCGCTTCTTTTGTTCTCTAGGATAAAGAAAGTCAGGGCCATGGGAGAGTTTGGATGGTGTTATGCCCCCCTGCCCAGGACAGTGTAGCCTGTGTCCAAGGTGCTGGGTGCCAAACATTCCCCATGGCGAGTCTGCTGGTGCAGACCCCTCTTCCAGCTGGGAGACTGGGCTCTGGGAAGTCCAGCATGGGCTGAGCAAGCTCTGCTCAGCACCGCTTTGTTTTGCCTGTCTGTAAGTTTTCTATGGTTAAAATCCACAACGTGCCCCTTAAAAACTTGTGTAAACATGAGTGAACCTGGCAGAGATCACTGCTGTTCCCAGGCACACTCCTGGCTGTGTGGGCATTTGTAAGCCGAGCTGGTGGAGGACTTGGAAGAGTGGAGGCTTCCCTCTCCCCTAGTCACAGCAGCAAGAAGGGCAGGGAAGGAAAACAGGAAGAAAATATTTGCCTGTTGTCGTTTGGCAATTAGGGAGATTTACATCAGCAGCACTTCCAGGGATGATATCTCACGCGAGGCCCAAAGGCTTCCTCTAAGAAGCGTGAGTTTCAGCAGCATGTGGCTCATCATGTGACTGATTCCCAAAAAAACCCCTTCAGGTGCTGGCTGCAGGCAGCAGGTGAGGAGCTGCTTGGCTTCCTTGCCATGAGCTGGGTGTTGGGTGGACAGAACATGCCAGTGAGACAGGAGAGGCAGGAGCTCTGCAGCTGCAGCCACGAACACAGCAAATTTCCTGTACTGGGCAAGTGACTGCCTGGAGTGTGAGGTAAAGCTCAATAAAAGGCACTGAAAGGAAAACACACTCAGATTGCTATAAGCAAGTATATAATTTGAGCTGGGGAAGAATAAAAGTTGGAATTATTAGGATGAGAAGAAGAAAAACAACAAAAATATGAGGTTGCTGAGTTTCTAGATCATACTTAGTGGCAATTTTTTACTTTTATAATGCACAAAAATGGTAGTAATGATTGTGGTTGCAGGAGTTGTGGAGAATTTGAGCACATCAGGTGTGGGAACAAATGTTTGGGGTTTTTTAGGGGGTGTCTTCAGCTGAGTCGTGTTCTGTAAATTAACTCTGGCACTAATTTAAGAAAAAAAAATCACCTGGAAAAATAGGAAGGTTAACACAGAATGGAGTTTTAGGTTTAGTTCAGCTGTACATACATGTGCTTTATGGAGTCCTAATGGAATATGTAACTGAACAATTAAAATTATTAATTGTAATTATTTTATTTGTAACCTACCCCTTTTAATACACTTCTCTGCTAAAAGTACACTGCTAATATCACGAAGCAGTGTAAAAGGTATTATTTATATATACATTTTTAATCATATTGATTTTAATGCTCTTAATATCAGAGAATAAATGTTGGACATGAGATTAAGATGCCCCTATGGCAGTTCAGAAAATACTTCATTAAAAAGAAAATACATATTTTTGGGCAAATTATACATATCTTAGACACTTTAGGTTATTTTCCAAATAACGGATCATTAATTATTAATTTTGGACTTGTGAGAGCCATTACAAATGTTAAATATATAACAAAACAATTAACAAGGATCTTGGAATTGTAATAGTTTGTCTAGTGTATGTTTTAAATTAGGTGTAAAGGCAGTTCCTCAATAGTAAAAGTAGGTTCCCTGAAGCCTCTTTATGGGTTTAGTTATTATTCAAGCCTTATTGATCTGAACAGAATTATGTAAACATATTGTCTATTCTCCTTGAGCTATAGCCCAGATTTACCCATATAATTCATAGTGCTGCTGCCTTGTACTTTAAAATTAGGGAGGAACATTTACAAATTATCTTACAATTTGCATTCCTTGAATTTCTAATGAAGTTTTATATAAATATTTAGTGTGGTGGTGTGCCAGGAGTTGGGTGCTGGTGGTTTCTCAGTGTAACAGAGGAGAATGGGGTTACAAGGGCCACTTTTGGGTTTTTGCTTGCTTTTAGGGTAATGATACAGGGGTCATACAATACCTATTTCCAGCTCTAGTATTTCTGCACATACCTCTGTACTTTTGTGCCCTGGACATGCTTCAGGTATCTGATGCAGACAATCATATATTCATTCTGTTCTAAAGTCCTGGGGCAAACTACACACGACTGGTTCTGTGATCATCCCCTTACTGGGTGTGACCTGGAACGCCTGGGTGTGACAGCTGGGGGTGCTCAGGGCTTTCAGTCCCTCCTGGTTTCAGAGATGTTCCTGTCCCCTTGCTTTGTGACACAGTCACAACTGAATCCCATCATTTAGTTCCTTTCTGCTGTCCCAGGAATGTGCCCAATAAACACAAATTTACCAAACTTAATCAGTGCTGAGGCTTGGCAAGGATGTACATGGTAGGCCAAATAAGCTCAGTTTGCTGCTGTGTCCCTGCAAATTTGGAAACTTCTTTTAACTACTTTGCAGAGGACGTACTCTTTAAATTGATGTTTGTGTTTATCCCAGAGGTGACTGCGTTTCAGTGCAATGCAGCATGATGCTGACATAATCCTTAATGATCTCTTAGAAGTACTTTGCTGCAGAATCTTAACTTGTTTAAGATGATGTGAAAGGTGCCTTAGGTTAAAGCATCCTGTTGCCCTAACTTGTATTTACTTACTGTGTCCTTCTTCTGCATCTTAGTTTTACTGTTTCAAATTCTAAAGTTTAGTAGCTTAAAGAAAAAAAAAACAAAAAAACCCAAGTATGCAAGCTTGGATTTTTGTATTCCTTTTAAAAATGTGTTGCTGTTTTCTTCAAAGACACTTTATTTCATGCTCTTGATGTTACGACTTAACAGTTGTGGCTGTATGTTTTCAAAATAGCTAGGAAATTAAATATATACTGTTAATGTCAGGGAAAATAAGCAAGTGTTATGGACAGAGCTGTCTTCTAAAGTAGAAAGTATCTGAAAGCTGTCCATCCAGCAAATATGATGTATCAGTGATGAGGTTGTTAAAATTCCTTTAGTATTTCTTGTAGATCTCTTCAGGTGTAGACTTACTTGTGGGGCAAGCATTGGTAAACAAAGTTGAAATGGCAGTAAGTACTGTGAGTTTAGAAGCACAACAGAAATCCTAAGGAAGAAAAGCTGTAGTTTGTAACTGTTTTGTAAATCTTATAAAGGATGTTCATATAGAAGAGCAGGTTTTGAAATGTCAGAATCTCCAGTGATTTTCTAGTGACATGGAGGCTGCGTATTTCAGGACACGGAGCACAAGGTGTGGCCTCTCCTCTCCAGCTGGCTTGTCATGGAGCACTTGGAAAATCAGTTTGATCTTGGTGTTCTGTGCAGCAGCCCATTTTTTTGGTTTAGGCCTTTCTTTTCTTTTGACAACCTCAATACTTTGGGTGACGTTTTCTTATTTTTGCCAAACTATAATTCTCGAGGACTTCCCCTGCCAAATGCAGAAAGAGGAATATAAACATTTTCCTATGTGTCCAGAAACCTAGAAGTGGTTCCAAGTTTTATATTAACTTTAAAGAGATTCTGTGGAACTGAAAATACTTGCATGCACACATCAAATGAAATGTGTGTGTTTAAAATACTTCTAGGTCAGGCAAAAACCTTGATATTGCTTTCAGTGGCAGCATCTTTCCTAGTTTTATTCTGGTTTTCCTGTTTTGTTTCCCCCCCCCCCCCCCACTGGTCTTATGTGAATATGGAATTCACATTATTGTTTTATTTTTAATTGGAAATTATGTCCAGGTTGACTGTATTTGAAATGTATGAAACTAAGTGATTGGAAGCATCTAGAGACTGAAACTCCACTGGTGTAGGAGCTCCTGGTGAATGGCAGTTAAACCTTAAAAATAAAATCTTCACTATGGTATAGATGTATTGTGGAATGCTTTACAAACCGAATTTTTCTACTAAGGAAGCTTCAACCCCAAAGTAGGACCAATCAGAGGAAAAAGGCTCAAAGTGGGTTTGAGAGCTTGTTTGCAACTAAACCTAAAGAGAGAAGACACCCATTCTACACTTCCATGACACTGGATGTGAAAGAGTAGAATTTATAATGCAGAAAAGAATAGGGAAAATTCTCTGAGGTTCAAAACACTGGGAGATGAAGATATGTTTCCTAGTATTCTCTGTTAGTATTTGATTTGTATGTTTCTAAATAGATGTCGACTCCCATGTCTACATTTTACTAGTGACTTAGCTGGGAACCTAATTTGTGTTTACTGTGTTTCCAAGTTCTGCATGAATGAATAAATCTGCATGGCTTCTGTGGTGAGAAAAACATGAAAAGGCAGTGCACACCTCAGATGCTGCCATGTCCTTTGTGTGACAAAAGCCATCCACTTTTATTCCTGGTGCTATTTGATAATAAGCCTTACAGAATCGACAGATTTCCTTCAAGGAGATGTAGCATATTTTTCTGGTGGAATAAAGGTTTTCTTTTTTCTTTTTTTTTTTTTTCTGTCAATTGTATCTGTGTGACCCTGATCCTGCAGCCGGTCTGAATAGGTGGCGTTAGAAGAATGTTTAGGCCAATTTCTTTGGATCTGAAAGTGACAGGTATGAAAGGGAAGGTCAGAGGCCTTTTTTGAAGCTGAAATGCTGATGTTATTGTACACCCTGGGCACACTTTCAGTATTCTGGGCTTAGTTATATTCTCTGTCAGAGGAAAGCATTCAGCTAAATGCTTCATTCTACAAAAGGCTTGCATTTTTCCTCATATCTCTGCAGGTGGGAGCGCAATTATGAGTTCATAGAATGGTTTTCTGAGCTGAAATAACTAAAATCACTAAAATTAATAATTTTTTTATATTCAAGACCTTAAAGTGAGCACAATCCTAAGCCTTCAAAAATCAAATTTACCAAACTGATTAAAAAATTTGCTGTTGGCCCTTATTTGAACCAAACATTAAAAAACATAAGTGTGTCCCATTTTTTTTTTTTTTTCACATTTGATACTGGCTAACCGTGGGAAGAGATGGGACGGAGTGGAGCTGTGGGATGTGCCTGCGGACGCACAGGGGGGCACACGGGGGCACAGAGCAATTGTCTCTGCCTGACCCTGTGAGCAGGAGGTGACACACCACAGAGCCCTGCAGAGAGGAGCCTGCCAGAGCCCTGAACAGCACGTGATCACCCCACAAAAGGAGGTTTAGAAAGCGTGTTGTGACGTGGTGACATGGGATGGATCGCATAGTGAGAATTACGATGTAAGGAAATCCTGTGCCTTGGAAAAGTGTATAAAACCCACTCGTTTCTTTGAATAAATGATTCAGATTCCCTGCTGGGCTCAGACAGTGTCTCAGAGCTAAGGACAGAAGGCCACAAAACAGTGAAACCTTTTTCAAGGTTCTCTGAAAGGCCCCATCATGGGAATGTCTTCCAGAATTGATCCCAGTGTACACGGCACACATACAAAGATGAAGCTTTGTAGATCCAGGATGTTGATAACAGACCTTGGATTATTTAAGAGAGAATATCAGACCAGAACATTGCAATGGGATAGTGTCCTCCCACTGCTGGATCAATGTGTCAGCATCCTTTGGCACTCATAGGAAATAAACACTGAGGTAAAACGGGGACATCCATTTTCAAAGTGAGAGTCATTTATCCTTCTAGAACATTGTATTTCAGGGACTCTGTTTCCAATATAACAAACAGTTGATAATGGAAGATGTTGTCATTTGATGGATGTTGATCTTGTAGAATGACAGGTGATCTTCCTGTGACTTTTATGCAAAATACATATGAGTAGTTAGAATAAGAGAAATGTTTCCTAATTGTCTTGGATGACAGGTTTGCATTTTGCTTTTAGTCATTCCAAAGGACCTTATCATAATACAGTCAATTTAAATTTTATATACTTGTCACACTGATTGGAGTATAGTTATAAGAATCAAAATTTTGTCATTCAGCTAAGAAAAATATTTAATGTAGCTGTAGCAGGTAATAGAGATGTCCTGTCACTTAATGCAGTAGCAGCTTTCATTAGTTCACAAATGGCTTGAGCACTGACTTCATCCAAAAGTGAACTTCAGCCTTTGTGACTTTTGAATCTGATTTCAGAGCTGGACAGGCCATGTTCAGCTATATTATATATATATATATATATATAGTATTAAATGATCTCCTAGGCAACATGTAGCCTAAGTGCTGTTGTCCCAAGGTAGCAGAAGGTAATTCCCTGCAGGGTCTGTCCCAGGTCAAGTCATAAGCTGAGTCCTCTCGGAGCAGCATTTCTGGGCACTTGAAAGAGAAGAGGCAGTGGTGCACAGTCAGTGTGGGTTTACCAAGAGCAGCTCCTGCCTCGCCACCTTCCCTGGTGTGAAGTAACTTGGTTTGTGGGCAGGTAGAGAGCAGTGGCTGCCCTTTACCTGGCCTTTCACAGCACACGTGTGTGCAGGGTATGCGCAGGCTGGGCCAGCGGGCACTCAGTGGGCATGGCCAGGTCAGGGATGTAGTGCCACGTGTGAGCTGGGACGTGTCCCCAGCCCCGCAGCAGCACGGGGCAGTCCCTGGGTGCGCTCACACGGCGTTTGCACAGGCACCCATACCGAGGGAGCAGCTCTGCTTGGGGCAGGGCTCTGTTTCAGAGCGACCGAGGCAGAATACATTTTCATGCAGGGATAACTCAAGATTTCAACACTCATTAAATATTGAGCCTGTGAAAATTCTTCTT
This sequence comes from Pyrgilauda ruficollis, assembly GCF_017590135.1. Lineage (NCBI taxonomy): Eukaryota > Metazoa > Chordata > Aves > Passeriformes > Passeridae > Pyrgilauda > Pyrgilauda ruficollis. The sequence continues at coordinate 3,199,572 of NW_024529821.1, forward strand.
TATATTTTTAAAAAGCTTAAAATATTATGTCGTGGTGAACTCTCTGTGTTTGGAGACACAAGGTTTGACTATTTTCTCAGAAGGCTGATTTATTGTGTTATATATTATATTAAAATACTACATTAAAACTATACTCAAAGAACAGAGAGAAAAGAAAGATCAGAAGGTTACAAAGAACAGGAATAGAACAGAATGTATAATAAAATCCTGTTACTGCTCACAGGCTCGGCACAGGTGGATGTGATTGGTCATCAGATGAAAGGAATCTACATGAATCAATGGAAGATGCACCTGTTGCATTCCACAGCAGCAGATAGTTATTGTTTACATTTCTTTCCTAGAGCTCCCAGCTCCTCAGGAGGGGAAAAAATCATAGGAAAGGATTTTTAATAAAATATCGTAACTATAATATTAATAAGTTTGATAGCATGCAAGTTGCTTTAGAGAGGCTACTTTTCAAGATTGTGTGTAATATGCTGAAGGCAAGATAACTTTACTAAATAATTTTTCACTGAAAGCATATGGTACTGCTTACCTTGTAATGTTCTCCTAATTAACATGACCATAAAAAGATGACTGTTGAAATTTAGACAGTAACTCTGATTGTTAAAATCCTAATTACAGTTCTGTTAACAACTGTAGTTTCAGTAATACTCTTCATTACTAATTCCACTTCTGAGAATCAGAGAATCAGTTCATTCACATTAATTTCCATGAACTTTGGAAGTGAATGTGTGTATTGACTAATGAGCCTGATAAAGCATTTTATGTAAGATAACTTGATATTGGACTATCCATTTCTGCTTTCAGTCTGTGGAATATGGTGAGTTTAGGAAAATAAACCAGGTTACCTGGTTTAAATGTATAGATTTTGCAAATTAATTTACACAGTGTTGCATTAGAGAAACAGCATTGTTTTGGAGGGAGAAACACTGAGTACAAACACAGAGCAAGACAGTTGCAGGTAGTCTGTGCCACTGGCCAGCGAAGCAGGGCTTGCAGTTTGAAGTGTGCAGTGGCCAGTTTAATCCCAAGGGCAGTGCATGATTGCAGGTCTTTTAAATGTATTCCAAAGATGCAGGAGAAAAGGGAATTGCTGTTGGTAACAACAACTGACACAGTCTATTTTGAGATAACAAAAAATGTTCCTTGTAGGGATGCTTGGCTAAGAGAGAGTTAATAGAGACAGTTATTTGAGAAGCTATTACTGAAGTCAAGCCTACTTCTTTTATGTGAAAAGGAGACAAATGCAGGAAAGAGGAGAGTAAACCAATAATAAAAGTGAAAAAAAGTCCTTTTTGTTTGTTTGTTTTTCATTCAGCCTTTTGCTATTGTACTGCCTCTGCAGAAACATGGGCTCAGCTCAAAGTCTTACCAGGAATTTTGTGACCTGACAAACTTGAATGAACGTTGAACTGTTTAGGTCAATGCTCTTGACTGCCTCATTGGTCACAAGCTCAGTGAAAAATGGTCTTGTCTGGATAAACCCAATACTTGCTAAGCAAAAGGCAACTAAAAAATAAAAGGACAGAGAATAGGTAGAGAAAGAAAATTAGCAAAAAAGGGAAGGTAAAGCAAACAGATATTTTTAGGTCTGATTTAAATTGTGGTGAATATCTAATATATTCATACAAGCGGTTTTGATCAGGGAAATAAAAATTCAGGGGCGTTATGAAGCACCCAACAAGACTAAGGGACTGTCAGCTGTGCTGATAAGGGTTTCCAAATGATGCAGAAAGAATTAATGTGTAAATTGCTATATGCCATCTGTGCAGATTGTGGTCCAGTGTCAGGCCTAAATCATAGATGCCAATTTGAGATATCCTACTCTTTTGTTTAATATTGTTTTTGGGTTTCATCTATGCAATATGTTTGTTGCTTCCATTTGACATAGTAACATATGTGAATTTTGATAATTTTGAATATGTTTTTGTGGTAATTATTGTGATAAAGATTCCATAGTATAAGATACCAGAAAGAAGCATGACTGAATTGGTTGAAATGAAAATATCAGTTTGTTTGTTAGCGGTTTCTTAAATTTGAAATTAAGCTACAGGTACATAGTGATGCTAGTGGAGGACAGCTGGCAGCAAAGATTAATTTTGCTTTGGAATTTTGGGTCATAAATTCCTATATTGTGTAAGGATCTGCATCACTGGGATAGCACCTAGGTACTCAGCGGATATAATCAATAATATGGGATTTAAAAAGAGGATGTCCCTTTTGTAAATCTACTCAGTGCCCCCTCCTGAGCAGAAACTTTTCCTTTCTCTTAGTCCTCTCAATCTCAGTGATTGTCATTTTGTAAGATCCTTTATTCTGGGCTCCAGTGCCACTGAAAAGCAGACAGTATTTAATGACCTTCTGCATCAGTGGTTTCATCTCCTGAAAAATTAGAGTTGATTTGTTTTGTCTTTGATATTGAAAATCTAAAGCAGACCTTTTCTTCCTAACTTGTGTAATAGCTGCAGCTGTATTGAGGAAAGACTGGGGAAGAGGACAAAAGTTCATAGAAGGTACATTGAGAATTAAGACTACTTTAAAATAAACTTTGTTAACTAACATGGTCTAAAAAAAAAAAAAAAAAGAAGAAGCCTTGTCACGAGGCAGTTTAACTTGTGTCCCTGAGAAGAATGAATGTTTTGCACGATCTCTGTATTATTACAGGGAGTTCAGTCTGTGTAAACTAAAAAAAAATGGCTTAATATGACCAATTGTTTCTTTGTCTATTCCATAGGACTATTTATTCTTCTCATCCTGTCTTGGAAAGCTGCCAAGTTAACCTATATATGGTTCAAGAAACCCTATACCCCCCTCCTTTAAAGGATAAATTAGTGTTTGACCTCAAACACCTTACTCTTTTCTGTGACAGATTGTGAGTTTTGGTTTATTATTTTAACAGATCAATAGGTACATTAATTCTAACAGGAAGCTCAGACTCTGCCTGCAGTTAAATTTGCTGAGTTTTTAAATTACTTTTATTCTCCCACAAGGTTGAAATTTCTTTAGGAGAATCAAAGACAGGAAAGTAATTCACTGGAGAAACAGCAAATGATGCAGAAAATGCCAATATCAATTTCCTAAACAAGTCATAACTGGAATGCCAAGAGTCTTGTTTCTGGCTCTAACTCTAATCATATGAGTAATCTAAGGCCCTTATTGGGAGGCACATTTGACAAACCTGTGATTTAACTTAAAAAGATGACTGAGATAAATTAAACCCTGCTGGGCTGTGTGAGGTAATGTCTTGGAGAGAACCCTAGAGGAACTAATGTTTGTTCTATCATGATTTATATTTTAAAGGTATTATCAACAAGTGTAGATGGCCAAGTGCTGAAGATTTGTTTAGCAACATTCCCAGTTGTATTTCTATACTGTGTAGTGTATTTGAAATTGGTGGAATCTGAAAACAGGCCTTTAAAGGGAAGAAACCAGTTAGAATTCCTTTGTGTCTTTAACGTCAGTCAGTTCATACATTTTCCACCTTAGCATCACATTTTGCCGATCTACCTAGAAATTGGGTTGCTGTAATAACTTGTGGTTCAGTGGTAAAAGGAGTATAAAAATACTGGTTGGTGTTGATTTCCTCAAAGACAAACGGGGACAGGACATGAAGACAAATGTAAGGTTCCAGGTTAGCCTAAACCAATTTTTTGTCTGCCTGTCTTCCATACTCTTCACTTCTCTGTGCCTTAGAAAACATAGGAAATTAAACTTGTGTTCAGGGCTAATCTTGTGGAAAAGTGTGTCGGCAGTTCTTAGCCCGGACTGACTTCAGCTCAGAATGACCAGGGCCATCTTCTGAGGCTCTGTGACAACACTAAGTTGCATAATGTTCTGCTGGTGCTCCCTAAAGGGGTGAAATGGCTTTGAGGAAGATTAAGATACCAACAGAAACAAACTGATGTAATTAATGAAAAGGAGGAATTTCCAAGTGTTAAAAGCAGTTGGGGGGAAAGTGATTTTCTTCCTGTTTTCTTCCTTGGAGCTTTAGTGCATTATCAGGCATGGATAAAACTTCCCACAGCACAACTTGTATGTGGTGCCTGCCTTTCTCCCACCCTGACTTCCTGCACTGTTCAGTCCTACCCACAGCTTCCTGGGCTTCAGCTGAAATCCAGGACATGAGAAACATGGCACATTAAGAGGTTGTTTCTTCTTTTAATTTTTTGATCACCACCTTCCACAACGTGCAGTTTTACTTCTTGTGTGTGGACAATGTCTAAGGGAAGACCAGTTGTCCCTGAAAGTCAGATGATTCTGATCCAGTCGAATTCTCATCCACACTGGTATTAGGGACTATGCTAAAGATAGATATATACTGAATAACAAATTCTAAGCTTTTTTCGTTGCTAGAGTGTGTTATCCTGGTCAGCTCCTTCAGCTTCCTGTATTTTGGCCAGAGTAGCTGCCTGGCTCCCTACCAGGTGAGGAGGTAGTCTAGAGCTGACCGCACCAGCTCTAGGAGAATAAACCTTTGTTTCCTAAGACACATGGACATTGTGCAGTGCAAGTGTTTCATATGAGCAAACCTTGTTGCAATCTTAGGGTGGCGTGCTGAAGAATGGTAGTTAATTTTTCTTGTACTCCATGTTTTAAGGGTGCACAACAGACATAGTAAGTAGAATGTGTAGATCAGCCTTTCCTGGATTAGCCATCCAGACATTGTCTTCATTTCTCATTCCAATCACCCAGAGCAGAATTTAGGAGACCTTGTGCTTACACTTGTAGTATTTCACACTCAAGGGATTCTTCTGTGTTCTAGAAATGTCGACTTGCTATCAAAGGCTTGCTGTTTAGGTAATATTTTTCTAGACTTGCTTTCCAATCAGTTTTTGTTTTCAATTCCTTCTTTATAGTTTTCTCTCTCTAGCAGAGGGCCATCATATTCTGTAATACAAAGAGATGTTTAGAGCCTTCTGCTTTTAGAATACTTTTGTATTTCAATGTAGAGGATCTTTATTCTCTGATAAAAGTGGCAAAGTCCTTTTTGGGTTATGTTAATCCTTAAGAGTGAGAGAAACAATCCTTTGCTATGAGAATCTGTTAAATACTGTTTTATTTTTCAGTCATGCTATCCTCTAGACACTTACAGTTTTTGGTCTTTTTGGCTCCCAAAACTGCTCACAGCACTAGAGGTGTGGCTGCAGCAATGCAGATTGTGGCAGTCGTGTCCCCTGGCCAGCTGGCAGGGCAAGATGGGTTGGCCCTTTTGTGTGTCAGGGCCCGCTGGTGACTTGTGTTCAAAGATCTTTTACATGGCACTGCTCTCCAGCAGTGTCCCCCAATTTGTGGTTTTATTTGATAGTATCCCATCCCAGGTAGAGAGGTCTGCATTTGCTCTTGTTAAATTTAATATGGTTGGTGATTGCCCAGCTCTGATCTAGCCAGATATGTGTCCACTAGTAATTTTCAAATTAATATTCTCCCTTTCTTCTATTTACCACAATTCTAATGGCATTAAATCAGTGCAATGACAGATGACAGTTGCTACTGGGGAATATTCAGTGCAGTATCTAGAAGCACCCAGAAACCCTTTTAGGAATTTATCAGAGCTTAGTGAGGCACTGGATGCAGGCTGCTCATGATTTATTGCTGGAGACCTGACATAAAGGGTTCACAGCTGAAAATTACAAAGTTTTGCCCAGAATTGAGATACTGGCATAATGAACATCCTTATTTTTCTCTGAAGAGAGTAGTCTCATCTGCTGCTTGTTTTCTTTTCAAATCTTCCACTTACTTTTGAAGCATCTGATGTAGTTTATCAGAGGGAAACCTAAGTTCATTATAACCCTTTTTTTCCCCTTCAAGTTTGTAAATGCATCTGCTGTCCCCTCTGAGCTCAGTGTACAAACAGAACAGCAAGGTCTCCACCCTGCATGATTTTGCATCTGGAAGTTCATCTCTTTCTTGACCAAAGATGGGCATTAGTACAATTTTCTGTCTATACAAATACCATGCACAGATAAATCTCTTGGAGTCACCTTCTGCCGTGCTTGTACAAGGCAACATTTAACATGGCATCACAATGCTCCCCACCTAATGCAGTGAACCTAGAGCAAAACTAATGTCCCATAAAGTAGCTTTAAAATGCTTTCTGGTCTTTTCTTTCCTACTTTTTTCTGCTGGAAAATAATGCTTTTGATAGGCCTACTCTGCGTTCAGTAAATCCTGTCTTCTTTAGTAGCATTCCATAAAAAATATATTTTCAGAAGACTCGTAGCTAAAGAGAGCAAATGAAGAAGGAAATGGGTCCAATGTGTTTATATTTACAGAAAAAGATATTTTACAAATTATTTTGCATGTCTTGTGCCACTGCAAGCTCTAACATGAGTGAAAAAAAAAAATCTGAGAAATCTAAAACCAAAAAGTGACTTTTTTTGTTATTAGCTTATAAATTTTGACTTCAGACTTCTGAATGTTTGCAATAAGGAAAAGAGAAACTGCTTTTGTTCTGTTTGCAGTTTTGGACTGTGTCTTAAAGTTTAATCATATTTCAATTTTAAAATATATTGTTTTGATACATTATATTGAAGAGTCTGTATGTTGGATCTTTACTTTGAAGAGGAAACCATTTATAGATGGCTTCATTATTTTATCATCCAAGCAAAATGCCTGTAGGTATCTAATGATAACTATTTATTTTTTTGTTACATTCTAATTATTGCAAACTAAGTTTCATTACAAAATGGTGTTCAAGATGCTAATTGCTTAACATTATAAGGGCAGCCATCCTATTGGAAATAGATTAGATGTGATTTATAAAAAGAAAACATTAATAGGCTTTTGGAAAATAATCCTGGTTATATATGTGCAGCAACAAATAAAGATCAGGACTGTAAGTATTCATCCCACAGGAATAAAACAGGACAAACAGCAGCTAATTGGAAGAATTTCTAAGGTGTGCTAGTGGAAATGAATTTTCATTATTTTATAGCTGAAATTCAAATCATGTTGACAGAAACTTCGTTATTGACTTGCAGCTAATTAGCAGATAGCAGACTAGACAATTAGCTGGAACAGAATGGAGTTTGAGAAAAAAAATTTAAAAGTTTATAGCTCTTATTAAAAACAAGTTTCAGTTTCTAGAAATACACCACCTTAATTGCCAGCATGATGAGAGTGGTCTATGCATCTAGTCTGAAGTCTTTTTTATTAGGGGTATTTAAACCTGTGGTGCAGCTAAGATTTACAAAGCCTGCAACACACTTTCTACACCTGTAGCAGAAAAAGTTAGAAGTAACAGAAGTATTCCTTGGGAGGCAGGAATGCAGGCAGTGTCAGAAAGGACAATCCTGGTTAGAACAGATGTGATAGCTTTTAAATAATTAGAACAAAGCCAATTAATAATATTTTTCCAAGGAGGTTTTGATTGTGTCTGGTGTGTGTAATGTTATGAAATGTTAGAGATTGTAGGAGAAATATTTTGTATTTTTTCTTAATGTTAAGCAGGATTTACTGTGAAGTTCAAAAAGTACTGTATTGACATGTATATTTTAAGTCATAGTGTTACAAAAGCTCTCTTTCCAGGTTCTGGTAAAGTCTTTGAGTCTGCCTGCTTGCAGTGAGAAACAGTTTTTCCAATTTTATTATACTTGGATGCAAAACATGTTGTTTTGTTACACTTACAGCTTCCTGGATTTGCAGAATTTACCCAAACAGTTGTTCCCAGCATGCCTCTCATATGTACCCCTGGGACCTTATCTCCGTCTGTTGTTCCCAAGAGCTCAGATTGGGCTGGGCCTGCTCGGTTAGTGGAACCTCTGGTGTTCACTAACCATGTGGTCTTTACTAAATTAATCTCCCAGTTCTTGAAAGTCCCCCTACCCAGTGCCTTCAAGGTGGTTTTAAGGAGGCCATTGCACCACTCAACCTTCCCAGCTGCTGGTGCATGATAAGGAATACGGTACCCCCACTCAATGCCATGTTCCCTAGCCCAGGTGTTGGTAAGGTTGTTCTTGAAATGAGTCCCATTGTCTGACTCAATCTCCTCAGGGGTACCGTGCCTCCACAAGATTTGTTTTTCAGGATGGTGTTCTGGGCAGTAGCATGAGACACAGGGTAGGTTTCCAACCATCCCATGGTGCCTTCTACCATTGTGAGCACGTAGCGCTTGCCTTGGCGTGTCTGGGGCAGTGTGATGTAATCAATCTGCCAGGCCTCCCCATACTTGTACTTGGACCACCGCCCACCATACCATAGGGGCTTCACCCTCTTGGCCTGTTTGATGGCAGCACACGTCTCACAGTCATGGATAACCTGAGAAATACTGTCCATGGTTAAATCCACCCCTCGGTCTCGTGCCCACTTATACGTGGCATCTCTACCCTGATGACCTGAGGCATCATGGGCCCATCGAGCTAGGAACAACTCCTCCTTGTGTTGTCAATCTAAGTCTATCTTGACACCCCTATCTTTGCAGCCTGGTCTACCTGCTCATTGTTTTGGTGCTCCTCATTGGCTCTACTCTTGGGGACATGGGCATCTACATGGTGCACCTTCACAGGTAGCTTCTCTACCTGAATGGCAATGTCTTTCCACTTATCAGCAGCCCAGCTTGGTTTTCCTCTACGCTGCCAGTTGGCCTTTTTCCACCTTTCCAGCCAACCCCACAAAGCATTGGCTACCATCCACAAATCAGTATAAAGGGAGAGCTTTGGCCACGTCTCTCTTTCAGCAATGTCCAGGGCCAGCTGAACAGCCTTGAGTTCAGCAAGTTGACTTGATCCACCTTCTCCTTTGGTAGCTTGTGCAACCTGTTGTGGGGGGCTCCATACGGCTGCTTTCCATTTCCGGTTCATCCCTACAATGCGACAGGAACCATCAGTGAAAAGAGCGTAATGTGTTTCTTCTGCTGATACATGGTTGTACGGTGGAGCTTCCTCAGCCCGTGTCACTTGTTCCTGCTCCTTTTCATCAGTGAGACCAAAGTTTTCACCTTCTGGCCAGTTTGTAATTATCTCCAAAATCCCAGGGCGATTCAGTTTACCAGTACGGGCGTGCTGTGTGATAAGAGCAATCCACTTGCTCCATGTAGCACTGGTGGCATGGTGGGTAGAGGGAACCTTGCCTCTGAACATCCACCCCAGCACCGGTAGTCGCGGTGCCAGGAGGAGTTGTGCTTCAGTGCCAGTCACCTCTGAGGTGGCTTGAACTCCTTCATAGGCGGCCAAGATTTCCTTCTCTGTGGGGCAGTTGGCTTTGGACCCTCTGTAGCTTTGGCTCCAAAATCCTAGTGTTTGCCCTCAAGTGTCCCCAGGCACATTCTGCCAAAGGCTCCAGGACAAGCCATTGCTCCTGGCTGCAGAGCAGAGCACATTCTTTACCTCTGATCCCATCCTGACTGGTCTGAGGGCTACTGCATGAGCGATCTGCTTGATGTGGGCAAAGGCTTGTTGCTGCTCAGGGCCCCAGTGGAAATTGTCCTTCTTACGGGTGACCAGGTAGAGAGGGCTCACAATCTGGCTGTACTTGGGAATGTGCATTCTCCAAAAAACTATGGCACCTAGGAAAACTTGTGTTTCCTTCTTGCTGCATGGTGGAGACATAGTGGTGATCTTGTTGATGACCTCAGTGGGAATCTGATGCCATCCGTCTTGCCACTTTACTCCCAGGAACTGGATCTCTCAGGCAGGTCCCTTGACTTTGCTCTTCTTGATGGTGAAGCCAGCTTCTAGCAAAATCTGGATGATCTTCCCTCCTTTCTCAAACACTTCTGCTGCTGTGTTCCCCCACACAATGATGTCATCGATGTACTGCAGATGTCCTGGAGCTTGACCCTTTTCCAGTGCAGCCTGGATCAGTCCATGGCAGATGGTGGGGCTGTGCTTCCACCCCTGGGACAGTTGGTACTGAATGCCTCTCCAGGTGAAAGCAAACTGAGGCCTGCATTCTGCTGCCAAAGGAATGGAGAAAAATGTGTTAGCAATGTCAACAGTGGCATACCACTTTGCTGCCTTGGACTCCAGCTCATACTGGAGTTCCAGCATGTCCGGCACAGCAGCACTCAGCGGTGAAGTCACTTCATTCAGTGCACGGTAGTCCACAGTCCATCTCCATTCTCTGTCAGACTTGTGCACAGGCCAGATGGGGCTGTTGAAGGGTGAGTGGGTTTTGCTCATAACCCTTTGGCTCTCCAGCTCACAGATAATTTTGTGGGTGGGGATTACGGCATCCCAATTTGTTCAGTACTGCCAGCAGTGCCCTGTGGAGGTGGTTATTGGCATTGCTCTTCCACCCTCAGGAGTCCTACTGCAGATGGGTTTTATGATAGTCCAGGCAAGGTGTTCAATTGCTAAATGCTCTCTGCCTCTACAGCAGCTATTCCAAAAGCCACCTGAGTCCCTTTGGGTCTTTGTAATAGCCATTCTGGAGGAAGTCCATGCCCAGAATACACGGGGCCTCTGGGCTGGTCACAACAGGATGTTTCTGCCACTCCCTCCCAGTCAGGCTCACCTTGGCTCCCAACAGGGTCGACTGCTGTCATCCCCCCGTCACTCCAGCAATGGAAACAGGTTCTGACCCACATGTCCTGATTGTATCAGGGTACACTGCACACCAGTATCAACTAACACTTCATATTTCTGTGGCTCTGATGTGCCAGGTTGTCGGATCCACACCATCCAAAAGACCCAGTTTTCCCGTGCATCTGAGACAGAGTGGAAATTTTCCAGAGTAGAAATCCATTCCGATTTAGGTAAAAAGTACATCTTTGAATTAAGCCTGTAGCTTGTGAACATAGCTGTTTATTCTGACTGCCTGTTCTTGCAAAAAACCTATGTTTGAAGAAACTGCTTCAGCCGAAGGAAAGAGATAAGGGGAGACAGAGAGGCTGCGGGAGGCAGGGCAGGGTGACCCAGGAGTTCTTTCTGTACTTTTGATAAAAAATTAGCTGCATGTGTAATGCAAAATCAGTGAATGAATATGTATGAACCTGTTGTGAAATTCCATGCATATGTATTAGTAAGGAAGATAAAAAGAGATCTGGAGTTCCCAGAAGTATGCATGTCTTTTTAAGGGGAGCGATCCCCACATGTGTCCAGCGCTGTAATAAACATACCAGCTTTACAACTTTCACAACAGTTGTGGAGTTTGTTTCCTTTTCCGCAATTCACCTCTCCCTGGCTAGAGGCAGGGCCCCTCCAACCCTGGTTGTTATTTCTTTCCTGGCATACATGGTAGAGGTACCTTCAAGGGGACCTGACAGATCATACTCAGCAGCTCGGTCATGGGAGGCTGAGGCTACCTTCACTTTAGTGGAACTCCCTTGGTTAGTGTTTCCCTCCTTGAGCTGATGCACCTGTGCTGCCAGGACAGAAGTGGGTTTTCCATCCCACCTTCCCATGTCTTCCCCATGGTCATGCAGGAGGAACCACAGGTCAGCCCGTGGGGTGTACCCTCTCTCTCTAGCTGGGGGATGTTGGGCTCTGACTTTGGGGCCTGTGACTCGCACTGGTGCCATATGGGAACTGTTCCTCCTCACCTCCTCCCTCACCACTTCTCACCTCCTCTTTGAGGTCCTTAACTATGTCAGAGACATGAGCGCTCATCTCCTCTTCAAATGTCTCTTTGAGTTCCTTAACCATGACAGAGACATGATTCTCCATCGGGCCATTGATCATACTCTCACAATTTCTAAGCTTGTTGGTGACAGAGCCCACTGTCTCTTGGTATCGGCATTAATCATTGCAGTGAAGGTGGTGTATTGAGATGGCCCCAGATTTGCCAGACTCCACAGCATTTGCCCTATGCACCTGACCTTGTTGGAGTCATTGTCATGCTGTCCATCCCTCCCAAAGAGTACCTCCAATACTGCCACTTCTCTCAGCTCTCGGATCCCTTCCTCAAGGGTCTTCCAGTGCATTCTATGGTGGTGCTCCTGCATTCTCTCCCTGTGGACAAAGCTCTCTCTTGCACTCATTAAAAGCCGCTCCCAGAGGGAAAGGAACCCTGGCTCCATTACAAAAATCTCATTCATACCTGAGTCCTGGGTCAACGGTCCCAGATTCCTTGCCTCACCACCATCCGGCTGGATGCCTGTACCCATCAGGTCCCAGACCTGAAGCAGCCAGGTTGTATAAGCCTCACATCCCCGTCGTACAATGTCTTTGTGCAGATTATGGAGATTTTCATATGTCAGGGACTTGGAGATGATCTCAACCTCTGGCTTCCCTGCGGGTTGCGAGGGCCCTCCATTATTAACCTTATCTGGGTGCTTTGATTTCATCTCAGACTTCCTCATTTCCACAGGGGTGACTGCTGCTGGCTATGACTGCCCATGTTGTTCAGCTGGAACCTGGACAGTAGTAACATCTGTGGGTTCCACTGCTGCACCACAGGACTCTCCCACTTCAAGGCAGGGGGAGAGCTTCTCACCAGCTGTGAAAATGTACTCCTTCAGCATCTGGCCCATCTCATGCATCTCCTCCACCAGATCCCCTGCCCAGTCTGGGTGGTTCATTTCTGAGGTGGGCTGTGGGGCAGGGTCAGGCTCGGGGGCAGCAGCATCCCCAGGCTCTGGGATAGGTGTCAGGGTGGATATCCAGGTCAATCTCCCCTTATCTCTAAATGCTAAATAGAACAGGCCTATCAGCAACACCAGCCACTGTATGATATCATGAGTATTTAGAGTGGATCTGAACCCTTCGAAAACTGGTGGGGCAGACACAAAGATGGTTGAAGGGTTGGGAGAAAATTTCCCTGGTGTAATTTCCTCACAGTAAGTACCCTTATGAAAGTAACCCCAAAAACATACAGTTAGCATGTGATAGCTCTGAATCCATGTGTCTGCCTTTCAGAGGAAGACAAAAATCTCTAGATTCTTCGCATTATTAACCTACAAAGCAAACTGGATAACAGCCACAGTAGCCTTGGTTACAGGACCCATGTTTGGATAAGGGCCTGCAAATGGGAGAAATATAGCCACGACCACGTGCCACCCAAACCAGGGTAAGGTAGACCACATGGTGATACCTAATGAGGCTTCTATATCCAGCACACAAAAATGAAGTTACTCAAGAACTGTTATTCCTTTTTCCCTGTTTTTCTCTTGATGTCCTCAGGCCCCACCGTTGGGTGCCAAAATCTATCTTGGTATGAAAGACAGGTGTCTGCTAAGGAAGGCAGAAGTTCTCCCTCACGCAGAATGTAAACCCCCTCTCTCTGAATTATTATACTTTTGAAATTAAATTTCAAAGATCTTTAGTACAAGTAATATTCTAAAATTATACTTCAAAAGGTTATTATTGCAAAATTCTTTTTAGCTAGAAGCAGAAAGTTTCTGTCATACAGCAACATCCTTAAAGCTTTAATTCGAATGCTACTAAATCAACTTAAGACTTATAAAGGTTAATTGCAAACAAAGGGTAGGTTCAAAGGCTTTCTTCCATGCTTTACTTACTCAGTTATTTATTAGAATTGTCTTTATAATTGTCCCATAGTCAGTTTGCACACATATCACAATCACAGGTACACACGTTGTCTGTAAGTACCTGACACGAAACACAGCTTGGTATTTCACACCGGGCACACGAGGTTCGGGATTCCCCAGGGCACACAAGGTTCGGGATTGCCTGGCACACAGCAGACGGTGATCGGTCCCTCAGGGCTTGCCAGTGAATTGATTGTCCCTGCAGTAAGGGACATCCTGGCCGTCTTCCTCCGACAGAGCAGCTGCCCCCATCCCTGTCTTTTTACCTACCCCCCATTCCCACAGTATCTGTGTTTCCCCCCCTCCGAGAAATCTCCCAAAAACCAGAGGAGTTCCCCCTCCCCACCCTCTCAAGCACCCAGCCATCAGTGCTTCTTACCAACTCAGTGGGAAAAAGTTCCACAAGTAACAAGGAAAGAACAGAAAAAAATAAAGCCCCAACCCCCAGCAATTTTAAAAACTACATTTCTCAGAGAGCTGCTATCAGAACTGTGCATTAATGAGCATCTAAATTACAGCTCTTGCCATGTAGAACAAATTAGATTTCTTTTCATTAATATCAAGGAAGCAGAAAACAAGCTGAATCCCAAGTGAATTAAATGAACATAATTATTTGCCATTTCTTTTTCTGCTACAAACCAGTCTTTATTCAATTAAACAACTCGTAATCATGTACCCACTTTTTCAGTGGAGTTCAAAACAGCTGGTGTCAAAATTAAGTAGTTTTCCTATATACTGTATACAGGACTTTTGAACTCTGTTACGCTATTCATGGCAAGTGCTCTGGTGCTTTGCTTTAAGCTAAACAAAACTGCTGGGGGCTCTGCAGAGTTTTTCTCCTACACAGGTCTTTGAAATGCTGTGGTAAAAATCTTTAAAATATGAGTGTTTCTGTGTTTTCTGTTGAACTTGATTCCAGTTCCAGATTAGGCTGCTAGGAAATAGCCTGAATGTGTTTTGTGTGTGTGTGTTTGTTTTTGTTTGAGGAGCTTGATGGAGGAAAAAATATCTCCATCCCCAAAATCCTTAATTACTAACTGCTGATGTTTCATTCAGAGCTCTATTACTTCCATGGTGTCTTTATTGGTCTAATCAGGGCTGAAATTATGATGATTTTATAAAATTCAGAGCAAAAGCCCCTAATACTTAATCCTCAAAGGTGTTTTCTTCCTCTGCTTCCAATGACATATTTCTCAATGGGTGAAGTTCTATTTCATGGGAGACCAGAGAAAAACCTCTCGTTTCTGCTGCTTCAGTCAACATAAATGGATTTGTTAATTTTTTGGGGACTGTTCTCCCAGAACTTCTCATTTCTGCCTCATATCTAAACGTTTCTAGCTGGTAGTTAATTGTTTGTTCCTTTCAGTATCACTCCAGAGATCCCCAATGGATTAGAACTGCAGTGCAAAACATTAACATAATAAGATAATTCTCATAATGATACAAAAGAAAGTGCCCTGAAGTGATGAAAGCAGTTTTCCCTTAATGTTGTTATATTCAGAAGCAATTTATGTTATAGCTTTTTAAAACCATATTCTGCTACCTGTGCTGCAGAATCAGAGTTAATTCAAAACGAGCAGACACAGCATTAGGTGAGAGTGAAAGCTTGAGCCACAAGGTGCAAGAGATGAGAAATCTTCCTGTGCCTGGGAGCCCTCCTGAGCAGCTGCGGCTGCAGCACAGCCGTGCCCTGGGAACAGAGATGCCAGAAATTCTGCCATTCTCTACCGGGGTAGATGGGAGACTCCTCACTCTGGTTGTTCAGAAAGGAGAGAGAACAAGTGGCTCAATCCTCTTACATAAAATCCCTGAACATTGCAGCATTTGGAAGGAATATAATTTCTTTTTCTTTACAAGCACAATTGGTATAAAATATTATTGCTGTTGAGATGATGTTCATTGTTCTTGGAAGCTAGGTTATTGCCTCCACAACTGAATTCCTGGAATAATTCAAATAAGTTTGTTTGGATAGTCTTAGACTCTTGTACAGACCAGTGTTTGAGCTTTTTTTGTTTTGTTTTTACTTGTTTGGGTATTTTTGTTTGTTGGTTTTGGTTTTGGGCGTTTTTGTTTGTTTGTTTAGATGGGGTTTGTTTGTTTGTTTGTTTGTGGGGTTTGGGGTTTTTTTGTTTTGTTTTGTTTTGGTTGTGTTTTGGGTTTTTTTTTTCCTTTTGAAACAGTTTTTTTATTTAAGAGTATTGTCAAAGACTTTGGATATACTTCTGTGATGGTGACCTGGAAAGGACACTTGGAACAATATAAATTATATCTGTACATGTACCAATTCATTAAAATCCAAACTTTAACAACTAAAGGTTCCAGAGTAAAGCCAGACACTGATCTAGATTTTAACTTTTCAGTTCACATAATCTGCTTTATTGTCATCTGTTCTCTTTCCTAAATTCTTACCTTTTTTGGATTTTTTTTTTCTACTTCTCTGGCTTCCAGTTAGGTTCAGAAACAAAACAACATCCTGGGGCATGTGCCATCATCAATTTTTACCATCTACTATAAATTACCGCTCTCTGAGATTTAGTATAGTGTCATATAATGAAGATCCTTTTTATGTGTGAAAGGATAATTAACTCTTGACTGGAATTGTTTTCTTACGTGGACAGAAATAGAATACAAGGCCATCACTGCAGGCTGGTTGTCTGCTTTTGCCTTCTGCTTTTTCCATAAGGGAAATGCATGTTATTTTTTAGGATGATAAAGGAAATTTTTTAGGAAATATAAAATAACCTGAAACTGAGTGTGCAGCATTTGATGTGTGTTGCAGACAAGTGCTCTGGGATACACTTGTTTAATTTACAAGTAAAGCATCTCAGGATTTCTTATTATTTTTTGGTCAGCGCTATAAGCTCAGCCTGATGTAAATCAAGCTGTGTTTATCCTGGTTCATGCTCCATTGCCAATAAATTGGCTTGGGAAGTGAATCTTAGCTGGCATATCCTGGGTATTTGTATATGGAATCCAACTCACATTTCCACAGTAGTCCAGATTCTTCAGAGCTATTGCAGTACATGGTACATATACTTTTTTTGCTGTTTGTTCTCTTCTGAGGACTTCGGGAGGACTCTTGTGCTGACTAATCAGTATTTTCACAATAAGTGAAATCAGTATTTTCACAATAAATGAAATCAATCAGTAAGATCACAAACAGCAAAAGTGCACACACATGAAACTATGCAACAATGGGGCTAGTTTTATGAATCAAAATCACAAATTTATTAAAATAATAAATACAATAAAATTAATAGATGGTTTTATGAAAGCATTTTATCAACAACTTAGTAGGTATATTTTTCATTAGCCAGAATAAACTAGTTTCTCCAGTGCCTTTGGGAAATTCTGAAATGAACACTGTGTAGGATGCTCAGCATTAAACAGCATTTTGGTTTTTACTTTTTAAAATACCCATAATTTTATCTTTTGTCATTATTCATAAATTCAAAATTAAAAACTGTTTTAAAATCACTTGAAATTCTTGCATAAAGCTAAACACAAGTTTCTTGTAAGCTCATATCTGTGTTGGTTGAAAGAATATGGCACTGTGCTGTTCTTTCTGTGCTTGGGAATAATTTTCTTCTATTTAAATTTGCTCCAGTGGCACCCTAGAATTTACTTTATTGTATGAAATTAAAGTGCCACTCAAACATCATCTCAGAGTACCTTTTCACTGAATGATGCTATAAATCAACATAATCAATATTTTATAATATCAAGAAAACTGTACCATACTTATATGTTGACAATTAACGTATATGTAATACATAGACATTGCATTGAAATACTCAGATGAAAGCAGAATAAAGTTAACAGGGAGTAACAGGGACGGAAAGGTGGAAAATTTTTTCTCCTCTAAATAGAACTTAAAAAGGGTAATTGAAATCTTGACTCTTCCTGTTAGAGTTTTTCTTATATTCTCATGCTCAAGGGACGTAGAAGGCAAAAAGTCAGTCCTGCTAATGGGACAGAGATCTCGTGTTCTGTACAAATCAGAATGAATTCTCTTGGCACTCAATAGAAGAAGTATTCGTGCAGTGGGACTTGATCTTCTGCATAATTTATGGATTTCAGTAGTATTTTGTTAGTTCATAGGCTTACTTTAATTAATATGGATATTTGAAAGTATTTTGGGATGTTTGAATGAACAGTTCTCCCTTCAGTAGTAGAATGTGACCAGCAGCAGCCCCAGGTTATTATGAATGTAGCACTTGTGGAGTTTGTTCCTATGAACACAAATAGTTGTTTGACTCTGCTGAACTCCACTAATTTGAAGTCCATGGAGTAAATCAAGGTCCCCCTGGAGTGAGCAAAACTTTGCAGGGCTGATGCATTGGTTGTCCTGAGCTGTACCTGCCTCTGTTCGAAGCAGACAGGCTGATAAATGCCCTCTCCCATCAAACAGCAGTGCAGCTGGATCCATGCTTCACTTGTTGTTGCAGAATCAACCCCTAAATAATAGCCTGTCAGAAGAGGTTAATTTTCAGATCTGATACTCATGACTAGACTGTAAAGTATCAATTTAAATGTCCAAACATGTAAAACAGTTTGCCCTAGAAATTAAAATTAGTATGTAAGCTGACAGAATATGTGCTGACATCTAATTATGGTGCATAATAGGGTTTTGTTCTGCTGTACTAACACCTCTCTTATTTTTTATTTTTTCTAATCTTATTAATCTGGACACGTAAGCTTTTTTTCTCTTTTGGGCTCTCATTTGCTAAGATTCTAATTCTGATTCAAAATCCCATTACGGTTGATTAGCAATTTTTGCTGAAAACAGTTTTCTAGTAGATTAAGTAAGAATGTTATTCAGATTCTGTCTTGTTTAAATTAATTTTAACATCAAAGCCTGAGAGAAATCTTGAAGCCAAGTCTTGGCCATATCCTGTCCTGTGCCTCTTTAGCTGCTTTACTCTCTGCTATAATAAGCTTTCAACAATAAGAGATTTATGGTGTCATCTTTTGGTTCTGTTCTTTTCTGAATTTCTGATTGATGGCATTCATGGGAGTATTGACTGCATTTAGCAAGACATCTGCCGTGCTGCTGGGGGTATGGCAGTGTGCTGTGCAGTCTCATTGTCACCTGGGGAGTGTCTGAGCCCCGGTGACATAGGTGTGGTGTCCAGGAGAGCCTGATCTCCCAGGGGTGCCTGCTGCACAGCAGGGAGATGCTGCGGGACCTCATCTCCTAGCAGATGCTGGGGAGAGCTTTTGGGGAGAGGGAAGAGTTGCTGAGAAATCCAGGCTATCCTAAAGGTCTGTACCAATGTGTTTGTTTGCTTTTTACCCTGCTTGGCTAACAGAAACATTGTTGGGCGCATGCGAATAACCACACCCATTGTGATTCTGAGGACAGAGCAGGGGCCCATCAGAGTCTTGGAAGATGAACACCAGGGCAGCTGCTGAAATCTATAAGGATGGATGAATTTTCTTAGAGGCTTCAAGGGAAGTAGAGTTTAATGCCCAGTGTGGTATATCACTTGATCTATCACTTGGTGTGCGTGGCTTGAACACTGAAGGAGCTTGAACAGAGGGGCGAGCAACACCACACAGGTTGGGAATAAAATCTCAGGAAAACAACATAGACAGGAGGATATCTGATAGCTGCATTTTACAGATTACACAACAACAACCAAACAAAATACCAAACACAAAAGAAAGGCCAGTTCAGATATTAAAAATTAAATTGGCCATTCGAAAGTGACTCCAAGGAAGTTAAGTGCAGTTGGATATTGTTGGCCAACTGGGGCAGACTGGATTTGGCTTACACTTGGAAGTGGACACAGATTTCAGGTGCAGTTTGCTCTGTGTTCAAAGATGAGTAAAAGAGGGTGTTTCCAAATGTAGTTCAGGAGTTGTAATATCTCTGATTACCCACAGAAATGCAGGTTTGCCAAACTGATTCGAACATTAATGTTTATAGAGAAGCCTACCTTTATGACAATATTTACTTATAAAGTTTGCAGACATTATAATTTAATCAGTGCATTTATTGTGGTCTACAACAGCAAATTAAATTTCCATGTTTTCTATTGACTTCAAGTAAAAGTCAGCTGACTTGTCATTGTGTTAGCTGAAATACTTGCAGTAACATGCCATACTGCTATCCATGCCTGGGGCAAAATAAATTCGAAAACAGTAAAGAAAAAGACCCAACCAGCATTTCAAAGACTATTAAGTTACTGTAGAAGGAACTTATTCTTCTACATATTATCCATGAAAAGGAATATAGGGCCATATTTTATAAAGTGTCTCCTAAAGCTTCTGAACTTGCATTGCTGTAAATGTGTGTATTAGAGAAGTTCCCATTGTGTTGGATATTTCTAGACTTCATTAAATACCAGCCACTCTGTAGCTGAGAACTTGTAAGGTAATTCAAGGTGTGAAATGTTTCTGAGGAACCGCACCAAATTACAGTCAGTAAAACTGATGCTGGTTATTTGATAGTTGGAGTGAATCCTCTGCAGCCCCCGTGGTCCACGTGACTGTTTATGGCTTTCATTTTCTGTTGGGATATAGTCCAGTGAACTCACGTGCAACACCAGCTGGAAAAATCTACGTGTTCTTCAGCATGATACTGGGATGTATCAATACAGCTTCCCCATGCTGGGTCCTTAAAATTGCATTCATTGAACCACAAGTTTTATTTTGACCTTGGTCATTCTGTTCTTTATTTCTATTTTTGTTCAGTTTCTCCTAGGAAAATGTTATTAACAGCTCCTCCTTTTTTTTTTTTTTTTCCTATTTTGTTGTTTCTTAGAGCTTTGTAGTAAATACAGATTAAATGACAATATTTACAGTGTCTGATGAGGCTTGTAAAGCTGAAGTTTATAATCTTTTGTTAAGACTTCTGTTTATCTGTAAAACTGGAAAGAAAAGAGGAAAAATAGAAAAAGAAAATCTTCTTCCCAGAATCCCACTTGGGGTCTCAGAATTTGCTTTCCTTTACACTATTTTTAGCTGCTAACATTTATGCTTTTAACTCACTTGAAAAGGTCTGTCTTCTGTAGAAAGATTGTTATTAGGTTTACTTTGTTTTCTTATGTGGTTTTGTTAAAAAAAAAAAAAAAGAAAAAAAAAGATAGGGAGACTAATGGTGGTCCAAATCTTTTTTGTTGATACAGAATTTTCTCATAGAATTTTTCATTAATTTGAAAAATTAATGTATAAACCTGTTAACTGAAAATGAATATACATATCCATATATTCTTGTATATATCCACATATTCTCTTCCTTTCTTGATTTAATAGGATTATACATTTTTTGTGTTTTATATAATACAATGCAATTTTTCCTTTAATCTTTTGCACTTACAAAGGAAGTGCAGCACAGGTGTGACCTAGAAGTATATAAAAGAGGATGTACAATAAATGAATAGAATAAATGAACGTTGCCTTGTCCTTTTCAAGGTGCCTGTAAAGTAGGCTCAGTGCAAGGAGGTGTTTGCATGGCAAAGTTCTGCTTTAATTATCCTTAGTCTTCACAGAGTGGCCTTTTCCAGTTCAGAACTGTCTCCCGACAGATCTGACTACTCTAGTTTTTATTATCTGTTTATTATTTTCTTTGTTTTGGTAATTTACATTCTCAAGGTATTTTACCAGATCTTGCCAAATGCTTAATGTTCATTAACATTTGGTTATTTACCAGATGTTAATGAAATGGACAGAAACTGTTATTTTTTTTAAATTGTCCTATTCTGCCTACTTCTAGAAATAGTTTAGAGCAGACAGTCCAAGGCTGTTGTAGTTCAGTACTCAGACATCATTTGAGAATAGATAATGGTGTATATCCTGTATTTAGATTTTTTATACATGGGAAAAACAACAACAAAATCTTCAGAATATTTTTTCAGTTCCTGTGAAAGGAGGTGTGTTCTGCACTATGGGTAAGAGGGGAAAAATAGCCTGTAGCTCTCTTATCAGATTGAGGTTGATATGGTTGATATAGAAGCAAATCAATGTAGCCTATGGAATTCTACAGAGTTTTCCAGACTATGGGATGCGTTCAAAGTCTAATCCGTAAGTATATAATTGTTCAGTAGCTCTAGATTATATATCTAGTATATAATTGTTCAGTAGCTCACAGATTCATTCTGTGATGGCAGTTTTCTCCTTTAAATGCAATAGTTCCATCAATCTGGAGTCGTCCTTCCTGGTCCCTAGAGGACAAAGCTGTGACTTGAAGGACAGGGCAGAGATGAGCCCAGGCTGTGGGCAGGCAGGAGGATCAGGATCAGGAGACTTCCTGGTAGGGGAGAGCTCAGGTGAAGTCTGCAGTGTCCAAGACAAGCACACTGCTCAAGAAGAGTTTTTTCATCACTTTCTTCCCTTCCTGTATTTTGTAAAAATATTGAAATAGTTGTTGGGATGGGAAATTGAATACCTCTCTTCTTCTATCCCAAACAAATGCCTTCACTGGTGGACTGTAGGGTGTGTTTATCTTTCTCTTTCCTGCAGAATCAGCCAAATAAAATTAACTTTAGCAGAAGAATTTATAAGAAAAAAAGAATTACACTGAGCCCAGTGTTGAGAGATTTCACTTGGAGTGCAGGAGACAAAGTTCAAAGTTTTTCATCTGAGTCAGAGGTGAAATATGAGATTTGAGTTATTTGTGCCCACAATTAATATTATACTTTTTACTCGTTCCCCTATCTCTGTGGGCTTTTTTTGTTTGTGTTTGGTTTTTGGTTTTGTTTTTGTTTTTTTTCCAAAGCATCTTTTTGGCCACCATTTCATCCCTGTGCGAGATAAAGAAAAGTTTACAATGTCCAGGACTCCTTCCTCCTATTGCTCCCTCTCACAGGTTAATTGTTATTTTAATAGGCAGCACACATACAGCTGAGAGTTTTAGACAAATACAGATTTGCCAGAGGAAAGGCTAAAAAACAGGAAGTAGTATTGCAGCATCAGCTTGCTAGAATTTATTTAGTTGCACATGCTTAAAAATGGTTCTTTTTAGATTGAGCTGTGAGTGATGTATGATGATTATTTGTGTCTCCATGAGATCTTTTAATTGCTGGGAACCTCAGCAGCTGGGAAAGTAGAAACTGGAGTACAGTTAATATTCCTTGTCATCCCATCCATTTACTCAAACTATGAGTAAAAAATATCCTGTGTGTACGATGTCAGTGTTCAGGTCTCAAAACAGTGCTTTATTTATAAAACACAGCAGAGTTCACAGAATCTTTATTCACATTTTTCAGCCTGATTTGAAGAATTAAATGAAAGATGATAAGAAAGGAAGTTAATATTTTTAGAAGTAGTTGCTTCCTAGAGAAGTGTTTTCATTTCTGGATGGACTTCATATTCTCATGTTCTGTTTCACAGAACTTCTGTTCCTGATGGATATAAGCACCTTCCTTCTCTCCTGTGCTATCAGAGCTGTGATACTGAATTGGAAGAGCATTCTAGAACAGTATTTCCAGGTTTTACTCCTGCAGTCAGCTTTGAATTGAGTAAAAAGATGCCACAATATTTTGGAAATGAATGCTTAGCCTAGCCAACTTTTAAACCAGATATGATCACAAATGTCCCAGGAAATTAATAATTCCAGTATTATAGGGAATTAGTATATTCTGGAAAATCTTTGTGCTGCACAATAGTTTGTTTATTAAGCCATCTATTCTTTCTTTAGTATGAACACATTTTGGATAAGGACACTTTCCTCGTCATTCCAGCATCCATCACTGTGGCTACTCCATTGCACTAATTCAAGATCAGCTTTATAAAATAAAAATATTTAACATACAAATCTGGAGCCCCCCTCTCCCTTCACCATGAAGGACCACATGGCAAGAATTTTTTCATGGATTTCAGTGCAGATTTTTCTTCCCACTTGTTCTTTAATGTGTCAAGGTTGTCGTGGGTATAGGGTCTTCAAAGACACAAGAGCAGTTGTTGGTTGTAGTGAAGTTGTTCATTGCATGAAAACATCAGTCTTGAAGGCAAAGAGTTCACAGAATTAAAGTCCATGCTAAAAGTTTTCTGGCATAAAGTCCCAATGTTCTGAGTAACAGCAGCAGCAGCTCCTATACCTTCTTCCTTCTCCTTTTTTTTATCTTCTTTCTCCTTACACCCCAGTACAGAGGGATTATATTTATAAATCATCCAATCAGCCAAAACTATGATTCTAACATTCTTCCTAAACCTATACTAGCTTAATTCTAATGTGCGAAAGTAGTTGTCAGCTCTTACACAAACCCTACGTATATAATTGTATCTATTTACCAGATGGTTCTATCTATTCTATGTAGAAACACAAGCAATGTTCTGCTATGTTTTTGATATGTCTGGAGCTAAATTAATTTTTTGGAAGGGAACACTACTAACTTTAAACTAGGCTTTAGGGCCTTTTACTAGCTAACACAGTCTCCTAGGGTAATTAATGTATTTCTACTTACTTAAAACTAAAACTTACACTCCTACTTCATATGTGTGTAGCTTAAAATATTTTAATTTCTCTAAAGGCTCTATTCAATCCCTACCTTCCTTTCTCTCTCTGAGGGACTCAGAGAGGCTTCTACTTCATGCATGCCAACATTAATGTGAGGGTGATTTAAGGCAATGGCACGTGCAGTACCATCAGCAGTCTGTTCTCTGGTTATTTAATGCAGGCCAAGGCACACAAATTTCTGTGCACCAGTACCTTGAGTGCCATCTGTGCCTCCTGGGAGTAAACTGGGAGCTGGGGGCACTTGGGATTGTGGCATTCCAACCTCCTGGATGCTGTGGCTGAGCTTTGTTTCCATCAGAGCCACACCTTGAGGCCTCAGGTGTTGTTTGTACCACAGCAGCTTCTAATATTGAGTTAAAAATTTAACGAGTTTTAGTCCAGTCTTGGAGGTGTTCAGATTTCTGAACTCACTTGTGCAGTGACTACAGAGCTCATGCATCTGGGAATTTGAACTGCTGCAGAGGATCCACATCATTAAGAAAGGAGCAGAGACCCTTTCTTAATGGAGATGGGGAAGAATCCTTCAGCACCACCTTTTCACATCCAACCAGGCAGATTCTCATTAGGGTCCCTGTTTGTTTGAGGAGCAGATTCTCATTAGGGTCCCCCTTTCTGTCTGAGGAGCTTCCAGGTCTCCTGCCCAGGGCACTGTGCAGTGCTGCTGTTTGCTCCCTGGGACGCTGGGTGCTGCCTGTGGTGATCCCCCTCTAGGAGCCTTTGCTGTTCTGAACAGTATTTCTGTCCCAGCAGATCCACTCTGGGCTCCTTCTCCTCTCCCTCCATGGCACCACTGCTTTTGTGTGCCGGCCCTTCGCAGAGTGTGAGGGGAAGGACTGCAGTGGGCTGAGATGGCCTCGTTCGAGGGGCTCAGAAAACATCCCCTGAGCAGGTGCCAGCAAGTTCTACAAGGAAAATCTTTTCCTGCTGCTAAAGTGCATTGATTCTGATGGTATTATTATTTGGAATTTGGTTCAGTCTGATTGTTCATTGAAAGGTTGATCATCTTGTAAGTGTATAAAATATTTTAATGCTGTGACAGCACAGGCCTTGTAAAGCATGTTTAGCGATTTTCGCATACAGAAAGATCAGATGATGTTGATTTCTTTTGTTGTCTCACCTTTGCACTGTGAATGAAGGATCCTTGCCTCCCTGTGGAGAGGGAACCCCTGGTTCAGCATACCCTGAATGCACTTGGGGACCATGACTAAATCTTTTCCTGAATCAGAACCTTACTGAAATAATTACGAATTTTGTCTTACTGGAGGATAAATTATTTCCTGTTGTCTCTTCTCCATCCCTACAAGCCTGCATCTTACCTCTAAATGTTGCCATCTGTCTTGCGTGTTTTCCTGCATTATGTTCACATTATCATTGATTTGCTCTTTGAGGCTAAACAAAGCAAAGTAGGGCAAATTGTATTGCTGCCTACATGCTTTAATCAATGTTTTTCTTCACATCCCTCAGCTCGTGAGGGACTGCAGTGGCTATGGATGAGCAGAGAATGGACCATTTTCAGTCATACTGATTTTGTGTTCAAAATGTTATGAGCCAGCACATGCCATCCCTGGGATGTGCTGTGTAGGGTGAGATCTTTAGCCCAGAACTGCCTAGAAAATGTTAAGCCTTCTTCATGAGACTACACACTTTAGGATTAAAGGGTGAGTGCTCTGACATTCAGCTTTTCTTTTGAAGCAATATGTCTTTAACCCCCCTCCCCCCATGTTTTAGTAGTAGACCAGTAATTGCAATGATTTTATTCTTTCTCACTACTCCCTCCAGTCATGCTCATTAAAATAAATTAATAAATTAGAAAAAGCAGATTGTAATGAAAAGAAAAAATGGCTTTGTAATTGTAGTGGTTTTGGTTCCCCAATTTGAGATTTCCTGGCCAATGCACCAATGCATGTGGTGGGTTCAGTGCTGGCCAATCACCAGTGCACTCACTAAGATGTACTCACTCATTTCTTGCTGTGAGAGAGGACCAGGAGAAAGGCAAAGCAGGCTCAAAACTTTAAAAGGGTATAAAGAAAAGTTTATTAACAGTAACTAACAGAAAGATTAGTAAGAATCAGAACAAAACCTTCTGGAACAAGGATACTTGTCCTCCGCCCACAACCTTTTCTTTCCCAATGACAATGTAAAGAAACAAAACCTAAAATTTCAGTCAGTTTACCACCTCTAGAAGAGTCTTCAGTTCACTTAAGGAGAGGAGTCCCTCTTGTAAATGTTATGGAGACTTCTCCACAAGAAACAGTTCTCTTGTGGCTCTCTTCACAAATAGCAGCTTCCTGGGGAAATCTGCAATTGTGAAATCCCTCCCATTTTCCACAAGCTTTTCCTACAGATGGGCCATGTCACCTTATGGGGTAGTGTTTTAAAAATGAGCTGTTCAAAGGCAAAGGTTCTCATTATCTATCTCTAAAATCATCTTCATCTCTGGGAACAGAGGTCTTCTTGTCTCCCTGGGGGCACAGGGTCTTTGTCACTCTTCTCTCTCTCTGCTCAAACTTCCCATAGATCACAACTACTTTATCACCTGCTTACTTTGGCATGGAGGCATTTGCTTGATACCAGTTTGAATCCATCATCTCACAGAATCACAGAATCACAGAATTTCTAGGTTGGAAGGGACCTGGACACGCTCAAGCACCTCAACGTCCCTCCCAAACTGAGGGGCCAGAACTGGACACAGTACTCACGGTGTGGCCTCACCAGTGCCGAGTACAGCAGAAGTCGCCATTCTAAGTTCAAACTGAGCTTTGGCCTCCCCATTAAAGGAAATTGATCAAATATAGTGTGAATCCCATCTTTTGGCAGCTGTTATATTTTATTGGCTCAATGACCCTGAAGAATGTTTATTACTTAACTTCTCTTTTGCTGCCCCTCTTGTTCTTTCTGTTATTCTTCCACAAAACTTGAAGTGTTATTATCATGGTGCAGCAAAGACAGTTTCATGGCAGCAATGAAATTAATGCTATTCCTATTAATGAATGCTGTTTAAATAATTTTACTCAGTAATCGTTAGAACAGATGATTACATCATTCCACTTTGGAAAAATGTGGTAGGGCTCGCTGGTAAATGCAATAAGGTACCATCCGTAAAATGGATAAAGGCTTGTGCAGGGAGCTTGCAGGGAGCATACAGGGAGATTGTACAGTTCCCGCTGGATCTTGCCTGGCAGGATTTTACAAGGCTATGGAGGGGTTTGAGGTGTGGCATTCAGGATGATGTGTGTGTGCTGCTTGGTGTGGCTCAGGCTCACCAGAGTTACTGCTGGGAGAGAAGGGTTTGCTTTGACCAGAGGCATTCACTGGGAGCACTGCTCCAGCAGGGATATTCCATATTCCCCTGGAAGCTGGACAGAGTTACTGGGAAACTTTGCAGCACAAGGATGAACATCCAGTGACACAGACAGGTGTAGGACTTTGCCACCTTTTCAACTTCAGCAGCTGAGCACTGACTGCAAAGAAACGTCATGCTCCCAGCACTTTGCTCTGATGTTCTATCCAATAATGCAGAGTTCTGGGGACAAAAGGAAGGCTCCCTTTCTCTGAACATCAGCTGTGTTGCCACCTTTTCTTCCTGGCCCAGGAGTGTTCTGTGATGCAAAAGTACCCTCTAGAACAACCTGATCATTAGCAGTCATGGAAACCAAGCACTGAAGAGGGCCCAGGACTTGGGTATTCAGAAGGTACTGCTCAGCTGCCACTGCACTACCACGAAACCAGTTTAATTAATGAGGATAATACAAGGAACTCAAATGAAGAGGCACAGCTAGGTGAAATACAGAGCAGCCTTAAATCAATAGCAGTCAGGCTGCATTATGAAGGAGTTGTGAGGTGCTGTTGTTCAAGGTCTGTCAAAGTTTCCTTAGCCAAATTCTGTTTTCAAGGATTTAAAACTAAGTGTAATAGCAACTTTAAAACTTGCAGCTTGAATATTGAGATTTAACCTACCATATCTGGGAAAATACAAGGATACTCAGGGAAGCGAACATTTTTTGAGATTTCATTTTATTTTGAGCCTGCCTCATTGTCTCTAGCCTTGATTTTGTAGAAAATGTAAGTCAACCAAGACCTACAACTGAGAAAACATACCTCATAGTCTAAGAAAGAACTGATTTTCAGAATCAGATTTTGCAACTGACGTGCCTTATACAACTCTGTAAGAATTTGACTTTGTCTAAGTGGGAATATATAATCTTTAGTTAAGGGGCAAATAATTTTAAATACTTTATTACCAGCTTTTAAATGTCAAATTTTATAAGACCCCACAGAGATAAGGTCATGTACTCAGATATTTCCAGATAATTTGAAATATCAAATAATAAATCAGAGCATTTATTTTAAAAGATGGGGAAAATAAAAAAGAAACCCACCTGTTTTCAGTGGGGGTGTTTTGCTTTTGTTTGTTTGTTTGTTTGTTTGTTTTAAAGAAAAAACACATAATTTTTTTTGTTGAATTCATTAAGCATAAGCTTGAATTTCAGTTCAACTACTTATGCTTAGATTTGCATTCCAACTCCAATTAATATTGACCTTAGTATGAAACACACACTAGCACAAGATTTTTAGTGGGGCCTGTGTCACATATAGAATGTGTGCTCATTAAGGTGAGCTGAAGGGGGCAATGTCTGGAACTGCTTCTCTAATGAAATCCATAATGCTGTTTCAAGACTGATGTAACAGTGTCAGGATCACCTGAACGGCTGGAGTTCCTGGAGTTATGTGCTCTGAGTCCCCAGCTTTTGCCTTTATAGTAAGGACGACCTAAAAGAAGTTAACAAGCACTAATATTAAAGTAAT
The DNA here is from genome assembly GCF_017590135.1 of Pyrgilauda ruficollis. Classification (NCBI taxonomy): domain Eukaryota; kingdom Metazoa; phylum Chordata; class Aves; order Passeriformes; family Passeridae; genus Pyrgilauda; species Pyrgilauda ruficollis. The sequence continues at coordinate 3,228,269 of NW_024529821.1, forward strand.
GTTTAAAGAATAGATTCCTTCATACTCTGTTTTACCACAGTGAACCCTGCTTTACTTGTTGGCTGCCTATTTATCAAGGTATTTATTTTAATAACGCTAAATAAAATATGACAAAGGCTTATTTGTTTTGTAAACATTGGTAGAGCTTCAGAAGTCTGTCTGTAGTGTGAAGGAGTCCTGAGAGCAGTGCTGCTTAGGTTACGTTCATGTGAACTTCATGAATTGCAGTCTCTCTTCAAACAGATCCTACAGTGCACAGGATGGGAGGGCAGATCTATTCTGTGGGGAGAAGAGTATCAGATTAAACATAAAGTGGCTTTTGTGATTTGTTTGAGCCAACTAGGTGACTCAAGCTAGTCACCTAGATGATTCACAGAGGAAATTAAAAGTTTGTTCATGTTTGCCCATCTGAGAGGAAGGTGATTGGGACAGAACATCTCTCCTATGCTTTCTTTGAGAACCCTTTTGCACTTCCTGGAAACCAGTCATACATTTCCTCTTGGAAAGGCACATTGGAATACACTGACATAGTAATGTTCATAAAGCAATATAAAGTTCTGACCTTAATAAACATCTCTAATCACTTTTTGGAGGGTTTTTTTGATCCTTATACTAAAAAATGAGGAGAAAAAAAATGAATTTATGTTTTGTGGACTTATTAGGAACTTTGTGACTTACTGGGCCAGGGAACATCTCCCTAAATCCGCATCATGTCTGTCCACCCACAGTCTTCTGTCAGCCTGTAAACTGAAGCTGAAGGTCATATGTACGTGTTTCCACAGCCTCCCACTGGCCAGCAGACCTGGCAAAAATAATTCAGAGGGTTTTTGCAAGATCACTGCTTCGGGGTATAGAGAAATTGTACTAATCTGTTGAAACATTTCTTCTTATATAATTGCCTTTTTTTTTTTTTCCCTTTCTGAACTTGTCCCAGTAGAGAGCATGTGCTTCAGTCCCGCCCTTGATTTTTCTTTTTATAGAAAAAATGTCAGCAGGACACCATTTGCAATTCCCCTTGGTGGCAAAGACAACTTCTGGGCATCAAAGTCATTTTCTTACACATGGATTAACATGACATTGCGTTTCTGATGCATTTGCAATAGATTTTAATGTGTGGTGGCTCTTTGTGTTGAGATGGTTGTCTCTTCACATTTGTGTGTGTAACTGTGACCTCAGTGACAGCTCCTGGGTCCCCTGCTGTGGTAAATACTGGATCACAGAATGGACACAGCTTCCAATTTCCTGCATTCTGGATATTACCCTTGAAATTTCTAACAACTTTCAGATAAACAATGAATTAATTATTACACTGATCTAGTTCTCTGCTCTCAAGTATAACATATCCATTTGAATAGTCCTCTGAACTTGAAAGGCAGCCAGTAGCTCTGTTTTCTGTCTCAGCTCATTAGTGACCTTGCTTGTTTACCGTTGCAGTTTAATTCCCCAGAACTCATTTAGGGTGCAGCCTGCTGTTAGTGCCCCTGTAGTTACTGGAGTTTGAAGTGTCTTTCAGACGTGGCATTTAAGATTTAACACCATGATATATAAATATATATATAAATATATAGAATAGCTTTCCCTATGGCAAATGATTGGAAGTCTGCCCTTGCTACACTGGCAACAACTGGGAAAATCTGATTGGGTTTATTAGAGGAAAGTCTAATGTTTCAAATTCCAAGAGGGCACTGTGCATGCTACAGAGCCTTTAGTGTTTGAGATCTGTCACAACCAGAGAGGATTACATCCTTTGTACCTCTACAGATTGATGGGACCTGGATAACCTGGATAAGATGTTCACCTTTTAATTTGGCTGAAAGGAATGATTTAGTTTGCATTTCTAGCTCCAGATTTTAAATCTGCCTCTCCTTTTTGATATAAAACAGAAGAATAAAGCAAACATATTTTTAATGGACCACATCCATAAGCTGCTTACTGCTCCAAGCTACAGAGATAAGCAAACTGCAGGGAATGCCTGCAAGATGACATTACATGAGGAATAATCCAAGTATATACCTCATTCTTCCATGCTGAGGGATGCACCGTTGAAGCAACTGCCTGTTAATTTGGTTAAATGTGGTGAATTCCTCCTTTGTACTACAGTGTCTAACAAAAATTAGGCCTAACCTTTATTAATGGCAAATGTTTTCTTTTACAGACTTCCTAAATTAAGTAGGCCTTGCTGTGGAAATGAAGTACTCCGTAAGCAGAATGTATAAGCAGAGCAAAAAGACAGAGATCCTCATGGAAGCTGTTAAACAACTTTTCCATCCTGCATCAATGAGTGCTCTCATACACGAGTATTCTCTTTTTATTGTAGTAATCACTTACTGAACAAAACCCCTTTTTTCAAAGGACCACTTCTTTCTGCATTTTTCTCAATTTTGGTCTGTTTGCCACTAGTAATTTGTGATGCACAGGTTTGGGAAGAAATGGTACTCATCAGTTAGATTTTCTCAAAGTTCAAAACTAAAATGTTCAAAGCAGCTCCTTAAAATTACAAAGAAAAAAAATACCTTATTTTTTTCCTGCCATAAATGACAGGTTTTAACAGGTACTTTAAGAGTAAAAGTACACAATATTTTCTCTAGTAGAGCTTGGTTATTCCGTTGTCTTCAGCTGTGGGAAGTTGCCTTTTAGATAAAGAAATAAAACAATAAACTGAGACGCAGCAAATTAGCATTTGGAAGCCAAAACTCCATGTATTGTAACAGTGGTAGCAGAAAAAGATAAAAGCAAAATTTTTACTGAGAGGGTTTTGTAGTGGAGCCTCCATTTGTGAATCTTTACAATCAGTACTGCTTGGTGACTCCATGTATTCAGAACAGCAAAATCACACACACACAAAAAAAAACCCCAACACCAAACCAAACAGTTTGTTACAGCATTGTGATAGTTTACCCCTGTCAAGTCTCAGAATGTGGCGGAATAAATGGATTTCAGATAACTCATGAAGCCTGCAGCATCCCAGGACAGTGGGCTAATTAGCTCATGTGGGAGAATCCAAACTGACCAGACAAAAATATTTGTAGTTCATTCCTTATAATAACTTCGTTGTGTTTTGCCAGCCTGGCTTAACACCACAACACTGGTGAATTGCAGCTCAGCTCAGGAAAGGTGTTTCTGTTTGTTTTGTCCTCAAGCAGAGAAATCCCCAGTCCCTACTTGAATCACTCCAGAATTTGATGGCATTTCAGATGACTGTGAGAAGGGGATGATGAAAGGCTGACAGAAGTATGTGGAGCATTCAGCTGTACAACACTCTGTGATAGGATGCATAAACAGACAGAAAGTGGTTTGGGAGAGTACAGTTCCCCAGAGGATTCTGTTTGGAACGTGTCGCCTTATTCCAGCTCTCTTAGCGTTTACTTCTTTTCTGTCCAAATACACGTGCAAAATATCTGAAGCTCAGCTTCTGTTTTTCCTTCCTGTTCTTACCATGTGCTGTGTAACACAGAGAGGGGCAGGCTGGGGAACAGCAGCAGGGTGTATTCCCTGAGAAAAGTGGAGACACATCCCATTGTTCTGGGCTCACACAGGCATGAGAGTCACTTCTGCTGTCATCCACTGTCCCAGGCAGCCCAGACACATTGGGCAGATGCAGGGTGGGAAGTCCAGAAAGCAGAATTGGGAGTATTGTTGCCATGGTACTTATATTCTTCAATTTCTAGTATGAATCATTAAACTTAGGAATTGCACAAAATGGCAGAGGGATAAAAGGTTGATGGGGCAGTGTCTATTCTTGGGTTCCATTAGTATCTTCAGATAAATGGCCCTGGTCAGTAGGAAGTAAAGGACAGACTAATGCTGGGCACTTGTAAACACTGAGGGCTTCAAGGCAATTGCCTTTCTTTGTGATACCAAGTGTTGTCTGCCAAACTCTGCTGCTGAGGCTGTCTCTGCATGAAGAAGAGGGAAAAATTCTCCTCCAGACTCCCCTTTTCTTTTCAGATGCAGTAACTATTAGAATTCTGGTGGGGCTGGAGCAAACTCATCAATTTGTTCAGATGCCAATTTGAGAGAGATACATCTTTCTATCTTTGAACCTCTTCATTCTCTGTGTTCCATGCAGCTGATTTTCCAGTTTTTGCTCTGGAAAATCCCTTTGTCAGCATTGTAGAGCATCTTCTGAGGAATGTTCTGTCATTCCTGCAGCTCATTAAATACTTTACTTTGCAGTAACCCCAGCCTGGTCCAGATACCAAAATTTGACCAAACTCTGTTTGTAATCCAGATACATTCCTTGAACTACTGATAAACAGAACCCCAAGTGTAGAAAATTTGCATACAAAATCTGGTCTTCTGTCTCTGTAGCTAAGGCACCCATCTATCAGGATTTTCCTGCATGAATTAGGGCAGATAAGGAAACCTGAAATATTTAATGAAGAATTTACACTTTGAAAAAAAAAAAAAAAAGCAAAATAAATACATTAATAGCACAGTGATCTACTGTAGACCTCCTTGATACAAAAATTATGTCTAGTCTGGAGATGAAATATGATTGAATCTACCTAGTTTGTGGAAAATATCTGGCCTTATTTAAGAACTTCTCTGAACTGTTGCTACTTCTAACTGCACTATCAGACACTCTAATAGCCAATCACCCTCTCTCCTCAAGGGGGAATTCTGACAGTATTTGCTCCAGAAATAGCCCGTGAATATTCTATTCTCTGAATTCCTATGCCTGAAGGAACAGAAGTATTGTCTTGCCATTTTCAAACCTGTTGCTGCATTTCTTGATATTTGTTTTTCTCATGGACACATATTGCAAGCTTCCTGTTGTAAACAGTCATTTGAAAACTGCTTTGTTTGCTTTTAAGTGGGTTTGTCTGACCTCTGCTGTGCCTGAAGGCTTGGAGGGCTTAGGATTCTTCTAATGTAATTTGTAGAAATAAAAGTGCTTCAGTCTCTATTCAATTAACACAGACTGGCTAAGACAGTTAAACTATTTTTTTTTCTTTTTAATTGAAAACCTCTAATTTCGTTCAAGAGTTTAAAAAATAGGTTCTGTTGTATTTGGTGTGATTTACAGTAAGTTTATCCAGGCTGTAAAAGATACCCTTCTATTCCCTCTATTGTGATGCTTTTTCTTCCCCTTAATGCAAGATAAAAATTCTATTACTTTTCTCCATGTCTATAAAACTCATAATCTGTGTAACCTTGGTGTTTTTTGCTGTTTCATTCATAGCTCTTCCCCTTGTTCTGTTGTAGATTGTTTTCAGTCAAGGAAATGTCCTTTCTAAAATGGCCCTGGATTAAACCAGGCTTCAGCTATGCCAAAATATAAAGGAAAAGATGGATTTTATTCCCAGGAGCTTTTCAGCAGACCTGTACTTCTACACTGCATGATGTTAAAGACAGAAGGAACATCTCCTTTGGAATTAAAGGTCATCTGTTATTCTCACACTGCTGCCAGAATTTCCAAATGGTCAAAAGATCACGCGGAAGCTCTTGCTGAGCGTGGCTCTGTTGATTCTTTAAGTAATCTTGGTGTCAAAGAAATAAGATACATTTTGAGTCTCTAAATTCTCTGTTACCATCCTGGTTTTCCTTTCCCCTGAAATGCTGCCACCTTCTGTTTTGTGGTTTTGGGAGAGGGCTTGTGAATAAATCAGACAAAATCCCTCACTATCTCAGGACGTAACTGAAAAGTAAAAATCTAAATGAACACCTACCCAAACATAGCCTATTTTTTTCCATTTGAATTCCATTCATCCAGCCTGACATGATTAAAATGGAAAACCTTTTAGCACGTGGAAATTTCAAATGTTGAGGTTGTCTTTTCTTTCTGCAGTATATAATGAAATTAAGGGGTTGCATTTTGACAGTCTGTGTCAAAGCATACAACTATAGTCTGAATGAAAAGAAAAAATATTACAAAAGTTACTGAAAGAGAAAATACTGGTTTGTCTTAGGTATCAGGGATGAATGAGCAACATCTAAAGTTATGCCTTTGAGGGAATACAGGTGGATGCTGTGAGGACCTTTTTGGTGCTGATGTGTTGGGGATTGGGGTTTTTTTTCTGTTCTTTCCTTGTTACTTATGGAACTTTTTCCCATTCATTCTGCGTTCCAAGGGAGGCTTCTACCTTCCCTAGCAGACACCTGTTTTGTAAACTGAGACATGATGATAACATGGTTTAACATTTATTTACTCATTAATTAATTAATTAAATCATTCATTCATTCATTCATTGCTACAAACCCTACCCTGGATGTTTTTTCTTTCCTAGTTTGGGGTTTGTTCCAACCTTCTCCTAATCTGCACCTTGAAGCCTTTGCAATCACAGTCTGAACTTGCTTGCTTTCACTTTTTTACTTCCTTCCTAATCACCTCGGCCTGGAGAAATAATTCTCTGCCTCATATCAAAGCTCCATTGTCTGTATTGCAGACTATGGTATTATATTGTATTTTATCTGCCTTTCTCATGCACAAATAAAATTTTCTTTCTTGCTTTAGCACCGTTCAGCTTTGCCTGTCAGGGATATGGATCAAGTGCTACTCAGAATAAATTTAGCACTCTCAGGAATGAGTTGTCCTCTCAAATCTGCTGCCAGCAAAACATCTTGTGTTGCAATCCTACCATCCTGTTATTCAAGTATTGTTTTATTAGACATTAACACTTTTCAAGCAAGTAAGGCTGATTCATCAAGAGTTATCTCGAGCAAATACTTCAGAAGGCAAGCCTGTAGTAAATAATCATAGAGAAAAAAACTGTTCTCCAGTCAACACGATTAAAGTTACAAATAACTGTTACTGAGAATCCATAACTCAGGATCTCTCCTCCTGTCCTCTGTCTCCTCCTGTCCATCATGTCTCTTCCTGTTCCAGTATATTCTTAAAGGAATGTGGCAATTTGGATCCACCTTCAGCACATAAATAAATATCTGAAGTACATCTCTGCTCACTATCGCCTACAGTCAATCACTGTATTCTGCATGTTCACCCATTATTTAATTTAATTACCTTTTTAATAGCCTCTCTATGCAGAAAGAGGAAATTACACTATCAAAGGAAAAACAAAGCGTACTTGGACATAAGTTATTATCTAATGAAGAAAAAAGCATCTCAAGCTGTAACAGAAGCAGTCCTAGACACGTGTGTTTGGGAGATGCAGGAGAAAATAAACCAAGTTTTGTGAAGACTTCCTCTGCTTACACTCCATCCACAATCAATGACAGCAACAACTGAGAAGGGAGTAAGCCAGTTTACCATGGAGTAAATAGAGCAAACAAATCCCTGATTTACTGAAAAACAAAGGGAACTAGAAATTGTGCATCTCCAACACTGATCTGAGGCAGGATGTAATCTCTTACTTCCAGGACTCCTATCAGCAGCACAGAGTTCAAAGTCAAGTCCCTTCTCCATAATATTTAATATGGTCAACTCCAATTCCTCGTCCAGCTCATAATGGCCTGCAGGAAAGCTGTTTTGAGCTTTGCATGCCCTGTGCAAAATTAAAGGAGGAGCTATAACTTTCTCCCATCAAATGTCCAGGAGTTACATCTTGCATTTTCCAGGTCTAAGAGCTGAGATAGTTAGACAAACACCATTTAAAATGCTTGGGTCTATCTTCCTGCAAATGCCCAGTGTCAAATAAAGCCTTTTGTATGCCTTTACTAACTATGGCAAAATCTGTCAGCTGTCTTCATTAACAGACTTATAAAATTTTTATCTTGAGCAAGAATCAAAAGATTATCTAGAAAGTGATGAGCATAAAATTTTTCTGAATGGAAATTCTTTCTTTATGAATCCATAGAATGTTCGGGCACTGGAGTGCAGCGATTGAGAGACAGCAGTGTCTTGCTTTGACACACTCGAACAGACTCCGCTTGAAGCCAGAGTGGGAAGACAACATACTCACACAGCAGGAAACAGGATGTTCCAGGACAGATGAGTGAATAAAAGGGGGGAAAAGGCATGTACTGACAGCTGACCTCAGATACCATAATCTCAATAGGGTAATGAGTAAATGCTATGGTAGCAGAACAGTGGAGAGTCTGAAGGAATAAAACAAAATGAATTCAGCCTTGATGCCGCCAACATGCTGTGGTTATTTTCTGAACAACCCAACCATCATTAAAGTGCTCTTCAGGACTCGGAGGTAAAAAGGGATGTTTTTTTCTGACAGCAGCAGCAGCAGAGAAGCTAAAAGATGAACTGTTTATAAACACTGCTTCTTTCATATCATGGCTTTCAATAGTATTTCACTGTTTTAGGCATGATTCCCCCTTGTGCAGTATGTTCCTGGAAGTGCAGCACACTGCTCAGCTGGCAGGGAGCTGTGATCTTGCTCAGGGATGGTGCAGGACCAGCCTGGCACAGGTTAAGCTAGAGGTGACAGTCCACACACTCAGCTGTGCTATTTCTCCACACTCACTCCATTCTGAGGGCCTTTCCCTGACATCCTCAAGTGGATGGTTCTGTTGGGCAGAGGCCTCCTGGCAGGGAAATAAAGAGGGACCATGAAGCCAAACCAGAGAGGAAATAATGGCAGCTGGAGAGGAGCAATGCTCAGCTCATGCTTTGGGATTGTGTCTCCTACCTGTACTCTGCAGGTGAATGCATCACACAGACCAAACACACCTTTACTCTAAATGACATTATCACTTATGTGGGGAACACAGCGTTTGTGGCCTGTTGTATTGTGTTTTGTTATACTGTATGCCGATTTGGTTTGTTTCTTGCACCCCTTTCTGTTGTAATGGTTCTGCCCTGGCTCTCTCTCCTTGATCGCCCTTGCACGTTAAACCTGGATTGCACTACCTCTGGAGTCCGTCTCTTCATTGCCTCCTGTGGGTTAGCAGCCCTCTCTCTCAGCCGCGGATCCTCGTCCCTCAAGGCGAAAGCCTTAGGCGCTCCCCTGACCGAGATCGCTCCGGATCGGGAGAGTGCCCCCGTGCTGCCGGCGGTGCTGGCCGCAGCTAGCCGGGACACACCTTAAGGTCAGCCGCCGCCGCTGCAGTGGCCCTTGGTTAAAAACAGAGTGAAAAGACTCTGGATTGGTACTTGAAAAGCTAAAACTCCGCAGACAGACATTGTACATAAAATAAAGCCTGAATAAGACAATAGACTAAAACCTATCAAAAGCTGTTAGGATAAACACACAAGCATTCTTTTGGTATTCCAAGACCCAAAAACTTTTCAATTTTTTAAATTTTAAAGACCCAAAAACTCCAGGAAAGGGGGGGTCTCCTGCACACAATCGCAGCACAACATTTATTTCTAAACCTGAGGATGAGAGCTGCATTCAGGGTTACTCAAAACGTGACAAATTAGAATTAGAAAGATAATGCATGTAATTCTTCCCACTGGAGTGGCAGTAACAGCTATATTTAAGGCTGAAGACTGAAATGGATACAGTAGCTGGAAAGTGCTTTTGTTGTGAATAGTGACTGCTGGGGAGAAAAACTTAAGGCTTAGTACCTATAATGCTGTAAAATTTATCATGAAAGGATATAGATTCCTCCATAAAAGCTACATTTTCAGACTGATTTTTACAGTTTTTTACGCAAGTTTTAGCTGTCCAATAGCTGTCATTTATTTGAAAAGAGAATGAAAATAGTACTAGATTTTGTTCCTTTATAAATATTTTTTTTAACATTTAAATGAAACAGAATCTTATCCTATTTCTCTACACAAAGGAATAGTGACACAATTTCCAAGCATGTTTAAAGTTGGTTTCCAGCTGTTTCTCATCTGCTATTTGAAGTCAAACCACTAATCCCCTAGGTGCAAGATAAACTTAGTAAAAAAAGTTAAGGCTTGAAATCTTGGAGATGGTGCAATGCTAGAACTAGGTCTGAAAAAAAGACAGGTTTTCCATGTAAATCAAAAAGAAGAGAATCAAATATATTTAAAGGAAATGTATCAGATATGTAAATTCCCTGAAATTAGCAGAAAACTCAAATGAGCAGGAAATCAGTAGACTGCTCAGTGAATTAAGTTGTGTTTTCTTATTTACTTTTCCTAATTAAAGCTAAAATAGTAACTTGCATTCTGTGAATTTCTAGTTGTATAATTACTAGGAAATAATAATTGAATCTTTGAAAAAATTGTGGAATAAAGAATCTTTGAGAAAAAATCTATCAATTTTTTAGTCATTCAAAATGAAAATCCATTTCTGTTAGAATTATCCTGCAATTACTTCTGAATCTTTCTTCCTTTTAAATGCCTAAGAAACAGAGAGTGAAGTACTCCAAAAGAATACATCCTTACCAAAACTACGTGCTATGTCCAAGATGATGAAAAAATTACTGAGTGTTGCTACATTTATGTTCCACTTCAGTTCATCAGTGATTCAAATGCTTCCATCAATGTCAAAGGACCAATTAAGCCAGCTTCAGACAGTTTAATTGACCCCCTCACACACTCCTGTGAAAGAAAAGGACACATCCAAACATCTGAGCAGGAGTTAAGAAGCAGAGTCCCCAACGAGTGTGATGCCTTTGTGCTGAGGGACACCTAGTTAATGGTTCCAGGAGGGCAATAATTATGCTGTATTAACTTTGAAGAGAAATTGATGGTAAATCTATACATGGATGGGATAGGTGAGTCCAGCACACTCAGCGGGTGCAGTCGATAGCATCCAGCTCCTGGCTGATGGCTGCTTGTTGGAGCGTGAGGCCGCTCTGCCCATGAGTGGATAGATACACAACCAGCTTCTCCACGCTGAAAATGGTGGAACTTCTGCTTTGGACGGGGAGGTTTGTGCAGGGATCCAGCTGCTGCCATGTATTTCAGAGAACAGCAATTACCTCAGGCACCCCCAAATATGTCCAAATTGCACGTACTGTCCTCAGAGCTGCTTGTGACCGAGGCTGAGAGATGAATGGCAGCAAAGGCGCACAGCACAGGACAAAAAGACAATTATCTTCAGCAAAATTAGGGATGCACCCAAGCTTAGCAGTTATCAGTATAATCCTGCATATAAATACACCAACCCTTCCACTGCATGCTGCTATGGGAATCAATAGAACCACTCTGGAAGTACTTTTTCATTCTTACTTGATGCTTATATGGAGAAAAACTGGACTTCACTATTCCATTGCTACCGCCTTCATATTGTTTTTAAACATCCTCACTATAACTAGTCACAAAGACCCTGAAACTCTTCAATTATTTAAACTATCAGAGAAGTGACCTTAAGCTGTAGTCCCAAAGTGAAACACTTGTTTTTTAAAGTCTATTTGTGTATCCACTGAAGTGAAGCACTTATTTTATAAAGTCTATGTATATGCACCCACTAAAAAGTGTCTGATAACCAAAAAAATAAATTGATAAAAGGAGCAAGATAAAAGTGAAAAAAACCTTAACTGATTTTTATAATATTACAGTTTAGATTGAAATCCTCAATGTAAGGAAATTGATGGAAAAGATTGACATTGCTGCTTCAGATCTGCTGATTTGAAAATTCTCTGGGTTTTTTTTTGGGTTTTTTGGGTTTTTTTGTTTTTTTTTGTTTTTTTTGTTTGTTTGTTCTCATGGGAGTCAGTGTGTTAATGGATGTTGATGGAACTATTCTAAATTAGGTCATGTTTCTGGCTCTTGTTCTCAGTTCAGAACCTGTCACGTTCAAGGTCGTGTTCTGAGCTTGCGTTGGTGATTGGACCCTCACCCTCAGAATACCCCTGTATGTTCTTGTTATGTTGCCCAGGCCCCCCTGTCTTTGGATCTTGCCCCTGAGATGATGAGGTTTCTACGTTTGTTATTTTGCTATTAAGGTCCTTTATTTTTGGGCAAGTTCATCACACCCATTCCTCTATCTTATGCTGTGCTTGCCCTGCCCGAGCTGGACTAGGGATCCCTGCAAGCCAGAATACAACAGGATATTTTTTACCTATTGGTGCAGACAAGATGAACCCTACATATTAGGTTCTTTTTTTGTTCTGATGCTTCAGGTCCCAGTAGGAGTTAGGAAATCTGCGAGGTATTGATGTAAGGCAATTTCTACCCTGTATGAAATGTTACCAAGGATGTGGAGCTCTTGGATAGCATGGAATTCAGAAATGTGGCCTGAAAAGCAAATCTGAGCAGACTCCTATTGTTCTACCTTGTCTCATCAGAGCACAGCATTTCTCACAGAATCCCATTAACAAAATCTCCATAACAGCATGAAACACAACATGCCACACTGCTGGGAATGCTCTTCCAGCTTCCTGCATGTACAGGCTGTAAAAGTCCTTGGGTCCTTGAAACCAAACTCCTGCTTCATCTTTTCTATGTGGATACCTGAAGATGAGAAGGATGACTGGCTACTTAGGACTGGTCATTCATTTTATTATTTTTTCCCTACAGCTATTTCTTTTCAAGATTTTGCTCTTAATAAAAAGCCACCTCAGAGACACCTTACACACTGTAAAGGCTCTAAAGAAGGTGAATGCAAAGGGATCAGGTGTGTAGAGAGCTGGGCAGCTCAGGGCTTCCATCCCAGGAAATCTGGCATTACTCTCTTGGGCAGCTCTGAAAGCATCCAGTGAGGGAACTGCACAGACTTCCTGCAGGAGAAGTGTCAGGCATGTTTCAGTGTGTAGGCTATCCCAGATCCAAAATTTCTGTGGCTGCTCTTTGCTTCGTCTGCAAGAATCTGTTTCAAAAGTCAAACATTTGAGCTTTGTGAAGGTAGTAATATTATTGTAGGTAATATGAATTTACACAACCTGCTTTTTCATCAGGGTTTTAACTCCTACATATTTAAAAACAAAAAACAAAAAACAAGACATAAAAATGCTATGCATCTAATAAAAATCAAGTTAGGCCAATTTTTAAGTAGTCTTGTGAAAATTGAGGCCAAGATGCCATCTGATAGCAATTTGTACATCTGATGGCAATTTATTTATTCTGCCTATTACCCTGATCATAATACATGGAATTCATTTTGCTCTCTACCATGAATTGGCCAGGGCAGGACCGACCAGAAGAGCAATTACAGTAACTTGTTATAATTAGTGCATTGAGGAAAGAAAACTAAGTCTAGAGGTCTGGTTCAGGCTAAAAGACAATACTTCCTTCTCTTGCCTGAAGGGAGAGGCATAATTGTCGGGAAAAGACAAAAATAAAAGACAAAAATAACAAGCCATCCTTTTGAAAAGCACTGTCAGTAAAGCAAGTGAGAGTCCCACGGGGAGCTGTGCACCAAGAGAGAAGGGAAGATGCGTGGCACTGTGCCCTGCTTTGCCCCCAGGGCATGAGGAAAACATTCTTCATCTTTTCTTTGCCTGCCTGAGACCAGTGTCTCCTATAAGCTTCCAAATGAAGATGAATTAGATAGGTCCTAAGTCTACGAGTTTGTGTTCCAACAGTTTCAACTCTGTTCTTTCCTGTTCCAGTCAAAGCCCACCAATTCTGTCCCTTCACCAATTCCTGTAACATTCCTACAGATTTTTGTGTGTTTGCAGATATTTCTTACAGTTGTGTGTTTATACACCCCACCCATGGGCCAAAAGCAGCAATCTCATGTAGCTGCATCAATGAACTACCCTTGGAATAATCCTGATGTGTTTTTACAGATCAGACTGGACAAGAATTCACCTGCACTGGAAAGCAGTATATAAAGAATAAGGGCAGGACCCGCCACGTGTCAGGGCTTCTAATCCAGCAAGCAGACCAGCACTCTGGAGTTAGTTACTTCTGCTTCTGAAGCTGAGTCTCCTCAAAAGCAATAAGGAAAAAATGCTCTGGAAGTGACTGAAGGACATTTATCAAGTTATTTATGAGCATGAGAGAAAGGTGTCTTGTTGCTGCTGCCTCTTCATTTGCCAGTGTCATTTTTGGAAGTGCCATAGGCCTTTGCAGCAACCTGGCTCAGAAGAAGTGGATATACAAATATGGAGGGGCTCTCCCCATGTGTGAGAAGCTGCATGTCTTTGAAAGACACTGATATTTCAATATAATAAATTGCTGGTTCACATTTACAGAGTATTTGGTACTCTGTATTTGCTGACTGTGCATTACAGAAGTATCTAGGCTTGCAGATTTACAGCCTAGCAAACATATTCATGTCTAAGGGTAGGTAGAAAGGAGACACCTCTTTCGTGGCTGAAAACACGAAGGCTGTCCTCCATTTCCAAGTTCTCTAGAGAGGAAAGAGCAAGCCCATGTGTACACACCCTTGGCATAAAAAGTGTTCATTGCCTTGAAGGGTAGAAGATTAAAAATGCATCACCATCACTGTTTTACTGGAGATAGCACACAATAAAAGGTCAGAGAGAAAAAAGCTGGGAGTTTCCAGCAGCCAGTTGATTTTCCTGCATCCTAAAATATTTGCATACTGTCAAATACTATATGAAGAGACATAGCCTATGAACAAGGTGACAGAATTATTGAAATGTTCATAACACCACAGTAGAAACCTGTGTAATCTTTTTATAGTAGTTTTCGTGGTGTATGTGAATTATTTAGGCGAATGAGTTCCCTGCCTAACAGAAATACTTAAATAAAGAGATGACAAAGAAAGAAGGAGCACAGCAGTATCTTCAAAATATTCTTTTGCAAAATGTTTTCTAAGCATATTTTTGATAGAAAAAAGTAAAAGCAGACCCTGCGTTTTTCCTACAGCATGTTTGGAAAAAAACACATAAACTATATTCTTATATTCTAGCCTCTCTGCAGAAATCCAGGAGGGACAATTGGCAGATTGCTACAGACAATATCTTGTTCCATACACAGTTTTTCACCACTGCCGAACAGAGCGCTTTGAAATCCGTCATTAGCGGGGGGCCTCTGTTGTTTCTCAGTCTAATATCTGACTTGTTTTACACAAGCTTTTTCAGTGTCATTCCCAACGGCTTCTGACTCCCCAAAGCAGCGTCTCCAATACCCTTCCTTCTGGAAAATGAATGCTCTCCTACCTCAGAGAGCAGTAACAAAGAGACAAGAACATGCTTTCATCAGGATTTTTGATAACTCCATTCTGTAGTGTCTGCCTTCATTTTCTTTCATTATGGTATTCATCAGAGCTTTGGGAAACTACTCAAAATGATTCTTTGAGGCTTTTTCCCCCACAAAAATGGTTGCTATTTCACGCAATTTTACCTCTCCTCAGTTCCACCTTTCCCTAAGATTTGACAAAATTGCCTTCTTATTTTTTGTGACAAAACCAGCAAAATGGCAAAATCAGATTCTTTGTCTTGGTTTGGAATGAATAGATGTTGATCAAATTCTACTGGAAAGCAACCATTCTACTAGTAACTTAACAATTTAAATATATAAAACCTCATAAAATTTCTTAATAACATGGAGATCCTTTGTCTTCTTCTACATCCTTTAAAATAGTAAATATTTTTGCCTCTTTAGGAAAATATTTTTGTGTTTTAAGAGATATTGAGTCTCTCTGTGGTCACACTTTTTTCTTAGTTTCAGAATATCTAGTTCCACATATTTTGTATAAGATATAAATTGCAGTACAGCCTGGTATAATCCAAGTCCAGGAGGGCTCGTTGTGTATTTCAGCTAAGATGTCTTTCCAAGGAATTATGTTTTTAAATAATGAACGTGCTCACATCACACCTTGCTGCAGAGCAATGCAATATTTATTTTCTCTGAATCTTTTGCTCAGCTCTGCATTATTTCCCCCCCCCCCCAGTTTCCTGTTAATTATTTTATTTCTGCCCTGATAGTGAGGTGAGTCTTGTCAACACACCTGAAAATTTGATTATCCTCTCTCAGTTCTCAGTGCCTGTAAAGTGCCGTAATATTGCTTTTCTAAGTTGAGATGTTTCCTCCCAGTGATGTAAAATGTCAGCCAAATGTGCACGGAGGATGAATCCCAGGTTAAAAGTGACCACTTCAAGCATTCACACGTCAGGTGCTCTAATCTTAAGTTTTAATAGACCTTGCTGTCTGCTTACCTTCTTACTTCCTCAGTCTGTCAGTGAGGATGTTACAGAGACACTGTGGAAAACCTTCCTGAAGTCAAGAGGAACAATGTTCACTCCTCTCCTCTTGCCTGCACTTAAGGAATGAGAGAGGTGACCTTGCAGAGAAAGTTCAAGTGCCTTCTGTGACCAAGGAAATAAATCTTGAATATTGATTGGAATGTTCATCAGTCCTTCCTTTCTTCCTTGAATGAGTTGCATCTAGCTAATGAATGGTGGTGGTGTGTGTTTGTTTATTGAAATGAGTTCATTTTCCCCATGCAATGTTGATATTTTAAACCAAAGACTGATACTTAAAAGTCTGGCTTTAATGCAGCCCTAAATATTTTTATAGTGTAACCACTGTGTGTACAGTCTGTGTGAAAACTTGAGGCATTTTTTTAAGAAGTTGAAAAAAGGGGTTAAGAGAACCATATTTGGTTCATAATTTGAGTAAAATTCTGTGTAGTAAGTAGGATGAGAGGCTAGATGAAAATCTAACAGCTGCTTTCTCTACTGTAGAACAACACTCGTGGCAAACTTTGGTCTGTATTTCTGCTAGCTTTTCCTTTTTCTCTTCATCTGTATTTTCTGTTGCCTTGCACAGCATATGACTGTGGCAGCCTTTTCTGTTCCATTTACCCTGAACATTTGCATCCTGCACAATCAGCAGGGGCAAGTTTTCTGCTCCGCAGTCACAGTGCCATGCTTGTGACAAGCTCCTTTAATGCACAGCCACTTCAGCTGTGTTATTGAGTCCCTTCTTAATGTACATGCTGCTTGCCTCAAAAAAGTAAAGTTTAATTGTCAGCTGGACCAGGGAGATTTTGCAGCCTTCAGACAAGACATAAAAATGAATTTTAAATATTTCATTTTTATTTTCATAAAAATGAAAATAATGCCACCTGCATGTTTTTAGAACATTAGGGAAAATACATTTCATAAAAGTAACCAAAACGGAAAAGAATTTTGTAAGGTACTTTGCAAATATTGTCTCTCTTGATCATATCCCAGGCCCTGCCACACCCAAACTAAAAGTGTCCATTAGCTGAAATTTTGCTCTCTGTTGTTTTATCTTTAGTCTCACAGGGCAATCAGTATAATAATGTGAAATAATATCTTAAACTGAGCTGAGTCCAAACAGCACATACTCAGTTTGTATTTAACTCTGAGGTGTTACAGAGCTAATGTATTCAGCACTCTTTGCATTGTGTAAAATATAATTGAGTTTATTGATAATTATTTTATTGTTGCTTAATGAATTGTTAAAAAACCCTCAAAATGTTTCAGAGAATATTTATTATTTTTTAATGCCAAGTCACATTATCTGAATTTTTTTGGCCAGCTGTAAAAAACGTAGTAGGGGAGTAATGTCTCAAACACAGGAAAAGATACAGGTTTATGAAATGTGAATGCGTTGTAGTGTAAATTTTGCAATTGTTCTTAGAGTTGAAAGCTTGAAGAATCTCAGACATGGATTGCACGAGGACTTGAGACCAAACTGTGGCACTCACATTCTCTGAAAACACTCCTTCAACCAGGATTTTTCTCCTGGGAAGCTGAGAAGCCTCAGAGAAAAGGAAAACAATTCTCCTCTCATTTGCTTCTCCTGTGCTGTGCTCATGTGGAATGTGTTTGGAGATTGTTTACCCACAGGTGATTGTTCCATTGCATTCTGCTGTGAGTTGTTTTCACTCTTTGGCCAGTCAGGGCCAGGCTGTGTTGGGACTCTGGAGAGAGTCACGAGTTTTCATTATTATCTTTTTAGCATTCTGTAAGTACCCTTTCTGTATTCTTTAGTATAGTATAGTATTCTTTAATATAATATAGTATTACAAAATAATAAATCAGCCTTCTGAGAACATGGAGTCAGATGCATCATTCCTTCCTGCCATGGGGGTCCTCTGCAAATACAATACCAAACCTTCCACATTTTAAATGGACAGGGATGTGTTGGCTTTGGGAGATCAGAGTAAATTCTGGGAATAGATGGGGTGGAATTTTTTAAAAGACTTTTGGCTTTAACAAAAAACACATGGAATCATCAGGGCCACCAAGCAGCCAGGGAAATGTATGGACAGACAAGTGACAGAGAAGATGTGGATTGGTTTGGGTTGGTTTGGTTTGGTTGGATCCTTTATGAGCCAAGGAAAGGTGATATGTCCCTACCCTGCAAGAGGAAAGATGGAGACTCCTCAGGCTGAGCAAGCAGTTTGCATCAAAGGACATGATGGGATGTGTTACTCAGGCTGATAAGAGGAGTAGATAAGGAGTGCATCTTTGCTTTGTGATTTGTGATGAAAGGGGACAAGGACAGAAGAATAGCAGGGTAGAAAAAGCCTGTGAGATTTTCCTGATAATACAGAAGACAGAAGGGAAAATGTTGTTAGGTATTGTCAGGGTGTCAAAGGTGAGTCACAAAATTGGGACATTTGTCACAGAATTGACTGGTGTGAAAAATGAGAATGGCACAAAGTACTTTTTAAACTGAGCAGTGCACTTCCATTTTGCTGGTTGAATTGAGAAGACTTACCATTGATTCTGTCTATCACACACTGGGCAGCTGACATGTTAATATTGGGTTCTAAGTGCTAAAGGTTAGAAAGACAATGCAGGACCAAGTGATTGTAGTATGACTTCCATTAGGAAGACACAAGAGGAAAAAATATGTTTATAAAGAGCATAATAACTCTGCTTCAAAATATTACTGAACTTTTTCACTAAGGGAATGTTGGGTGACTTTAACATTTAAAATCAAAATTATAAGCTTTTAGCCTATGCTTGTCTTTAGGGCCCCTGTTACTTATTTAGTCTCAAAATTACCCGTGATTGGCACATGGCATGTTATCATTCTGCAGTTCAAAATTGCAGGTGCTGGAAATGGGACTATTTGCACAGAGGAAGTGAATTGCCCATAATTTTGCAATTTCCTGCTTGTATATTACGAGCTTTATCACAGATTGTGTCCCATATCTGTGCCTTGGCAGGTAGGAGTGTGAGGTTGGAATAACTCTGGTTGCTAGGAGCTGATGTTATAAAAGTGGTTGAAAGGACTTCTTATTCCATCATCACAACCCAATTAAGCTTTTTAATACTTCCAAGAAATCATCCTTGATTTCTCTGTATATCAGATAAATCTTTGGCCTTTAGACAAGCCCTACTTTTGCTTGCAGCGTCACTATGATCAAATTTTGCTTTTACTTATGAGAGACAAAATACACACAGATATATTTTTGCACCTACTTGCCATTGCTTTTCTGTGGAGTCCATTGCTCTCTTAAATACTCTGTGGAAAACGCCAATCACTTGTTTTAAAATTTTAAAAGTAAAATGGTTATAAAAATAGTAATACAAATTAGAGCAATAAGAATTTGGACAATCAGAGTTAGAACAATAAAGGACAACAAAAGCAAAGAATACGAACGTTCGGATGCTTTCCTCAATAAAAGCATGGCTCACTAACAAAGAATTAACCCTTAAAAGGAATAGCCTATTGCATGTTCATATATCTCATACATGATGCATACATTCCTTTCAAACTAGGGATTTCTCTGGTTATTGTCAACTTTCCTCCTTAATCCTGTTGGCACTTCAAAGACGAGAAGGAGGTGGAATAAAGTTTGTCTTTTCTGATAAGGAGGCCTCTTGGCGATTTTGGTGTCTTGTTGCTGTTATCTCTGTGCGATGAATTTCTTGAGCTAGTTAGAAAAAGTATCTTACATTGTATAGTTTTTATTTTAATATTATGTTATAGCCTAAAACTATATTTAACACACTACTGAAAATGATTAATACAGTATAACTGTTTAACATAACACATATAATATTCATTTTAATATTTGCAAAAAGCCAATCAAAAATAAGCATTTTTCACATACTCTATGTCTCTACAAACACATAGCAAAAAAAAAAGGATAAAAAAAATTAATGGGGTCAGTCTTTTGGGTTGATTGGCGTTTGCAAAGGCAGAGGAAGGTGCTGGAGCAGTGGACAGCTAGCACGGGTACCTCAGAGTGTGCCACAAGGACTCCCAGCCACAGGGCTCAGGATGGGCAAGGACCTGTTGGAGCTAACACCAGCTCACTGTAGCAGTCCACACAAGGTGCCTCACAGCATTATTCTCTTCCTCTTTACCCGCCCCCCATTGTTCTTCCTGAGGAAATAGTTCTTGAATTACAATTTGTGGCTGCTTTAAATCCAAGGGCAGTTAGAAAAATAGCAACAAACAACGTGCTAAAGCTTTGTGTCTGTGCTATTTCATGCTTTGTTTCATTTTTAGTGCTTCTCTGAGTCTTTGAATGTTTTTAATGTTCTACACATGAATAACAGGACAAATTCTTGCCAAGCAGTATGACTTGTGTCATAGAGGGTGCATTATTATAAGTCCTGTGAGGAGCAGCTGAGGGAACTGGGGGAGCTTTAACCTGGATGTACTCAAGTAAAAGACTCAGGTTTGACAACAGCAATATTTTCTGAGTTAGGTTTTATCTGCCAGTCTCATTTCACATGCGTGAATCCAGGTCATCTTGAACAACACTAACTGCCTGCTCTGAGTAGTGCTTTTCCTTCATGGATTATATTTCAGCTTCTTTTTTCCCACTATAACTGACTGTACAGTTTGTCGCTCTCCTCACCTGACTCTCCTCCCCAGAGAAGGGCTGCAGGATACTCTCTTTGCCTTTAGACCACCATTACAGGAAAAGCAGAGGAAAAAAAATCTCGCCATCCCTTCAACGAGAGGGAGAAAGGGAAAACATAGATGTTACATTTGCTGGCTCATAAAATTATGTGACTATTCAATTGAAGTACCCAGTTTTTCTCTCTGGGGGAAGTGCATTTAAGCACATTTTTTCTCTGAAAAAAGGAGTCATGTTGCACAGGCACCAAGAGCAAATCTCAATTCCTCATTCCTCAAAAAAAATGAGGAAACTTCTCTTCCTTGTCTTCCAAATAAAAAGACATCCAAAAACCCCTAAACTTTTCTATGTAGATCTGGAAACTGAAAGTCAGTTTAGGTTAGCTCCTGAGACATGGCACTAATGATTTTCTGCCTTTAGTTTTACATAGATTTAATCTTGGAATCATCAGTGAGATTACAAACCACAGTCATAGTTCTTTGTCTATGAAACAGACACAGATGAGTGTAAGAGCAAAAGGCAAAGCCCAACCAGTATTTGCTTTTGCTTGGGTGGGTTGGTTGTGCATCTGAAAACAGTCTTAAAAAGGCTTTTCCAAGCCCCTGAGGGTTATGTCAAATTGTGAAGACTTGGCAGTGGTTTTAAGAATTATTTTTAACCCGGCTCAGCTCACAGTCTGTTTCTGAGCACACTCCCATGTGTGTTTTTCTGTGAACAACTGAGGAAGGGGCACGGTGAGTGTGGGGAGAGAGTGAGCAGTGAGAATAGAGGCTGTGTGTCAGTGGCATCTCAGAGCCTTCCCACCTCACCTGGGCATGTCAGAGAGGAGTTCTGGCTCTTAAAATTTATTTGTCACAAATAAGATGGTGAAATGAGGGGATGACTTCGCTGATTTCACTGTGCTTTCCAATCTGATCACATATGCTGGAGCAAGAAATACAGACCCATTAAAGAAATGCCTATACATTTGCTTATTGATTTAGATGCAGGAGAAGGAAAGGCAAAAACCAATAAAGGTAGTTCAGTCACATCATCCTACATACATGGAACACGTTTGAGAGGTAAATAAATAATGCTATTGATAATTTTGCATTTGTTTTCTCCTAGTGTTTCTCACTTTGTGAGAGTGTTTTACAGGTGTTTTTGACTGGTTCAAAAGATTTTTTTCATCCTTCTTTTAATTAAGTGAAAGAATGCCTGTTTTGGTTCTCTGCTGTAATAAAATAATGGAAAACTTACTGGCAAGGGAAGATTGCTCCTAATGGTGTTTTTTGCTTGCACATTTAACTGAATGTATAATAAAAGAAGAGAAAGATTATTCCCTATATGCCCCTTTTTATCAATCAGAAAATAGGAACTAAACTCAGAACTCCATCTCAGAATAATTTTCATTATTTCCTGGTATTTAAAAAAAAGTATAATATTACTGTGCCAGTAAGTTGACATTTGCCTGTGTACTCTATGTTTTGGAGTAGTAAATATTTCAGGAGGTTTTTGTGAAATGTATATATCATAAATTTCAAATAATTATTTCAGTTTCTATTTGCGAATTTTAAAAGGCATTTGCAGGAAAACACTGCTGGTCCAAAATGATCAAGTTACTGACATTAAATAATTTTTCCCTCTTACCTTTCATGTTTAATCTCAGCCAGCAACACAAGAGCCAATAAAAGTGTTCATGCTTTATTTCTGCAGATTTTACTTTGTGAAACTGGAGAGAGATGTAAATTATTAGACGAGAAGTATGTGTCAAGAGCTAATGAATTCCAGATCAAAAATATTTCTTCATAATTGGAGGCTGTATCTTAACATTTCTTTTCCAACAACCATACACTTTTTATTTCTGGTCATTGGGCACTCTTCTTTTTGTTCACTGATTTTCAGACACCCCAGCAATATTTAAAATAGCCCTTACTTCCCATGGAGTTTTATTCAAGATAAATGGCCTCTTGATTATATTTTTCAACATGGAGGGAATATATCAGATTTGTCAGGGTTTAAAAACAAGTTGTATTCCAATATGATTCATTATGTAGAGCCACTGGAAAAAAACCTTTTTCCATGAGTATCAGGTAGATGTTTTCAGGCATTACACAGACACCTAGAAGTTCTCAGGGACATCAGATCACTGCAGCAGAAACCTTCATGAACCAAGCCACCAGTGTGGCTGGCTTTTGGGTTTTTTCTGGTCTGTGGGAGTCTGAATCAGGGGATTCTAACATATTCTATTAGAGAGCAGTGCCTTGGTGTGGGTTTAGAAAAGGTGAAGGGTGAAACCCAGACTCTCATAGACTCTAATTAAAATTCATGGATGATTTTTATACTTCCAAATTACTTTTTCAGTAGTACAACAGTTAGAAATGGATTATATTAAGAAATGGATATTCTGTTGTTGAATACTTTATTCACAAATTAATGTCTTTCTTTCTGGGATTTGAAGTTAATGTTCTCACATGTAAAGGCTTTACCTCTGGGTATTGCCTTTATCCATGCAAACACAAGTGGCTGGGGAAGTTGCATCATGTTGGGGTTTTTATTTTGCTGTTTCTATTTACCTTTGGTCACCTGGATCCCCCAGCAAATGTCTTTGCTGTGGTGACTGACCCTCCTCCTTTTGCCTGCCCAGGTCTCCAGGGTCCAGGAGAGATGGAATAGTTCCTGTGTGTTCACAGATCCTGTGTGAACTGTGCAGTTCTAGATGAGTCCCTGTTCACAGAGCTGCCACTCCTGGTTGGTGGATGGTGGATGGGAGAAATAACTGTTGGTGCTATATTTAATGGAATGAGATCCATAATTTTTTTTTTTTTTTTTTTTGCATTTCTTCCTTTGTAGGTGGAAGCTGCCATGGCAGAAATAGGTTGAGCTGTGTCTTTAGAGACTCTGCCCCCAGAGTGCTCAAGTGACTGTGTTTGAAATCCCCTGGGGTCTTGGGCAGTATTAAGTCTTTTCAAGTGTCTCAAAATACAAAAACCACTGAATGATTTTTCAGTGTTAGTAAAATGCAGTGATCTAGCCCCAGCTGCTGTCCACCAAGACACAGTGGAGTGGAGTTATCAACAAATCCAGTTGTTTGGGAAAACTGTCTGATTTTCTGCACCGTGATTTGGTTTGAAATGTCCGTGTACTTCTGCTGCTTAACCTTTTCCTGCCTAATGGAAAACACCTCAAAGTCACTCTCCCTGTACTGAAGAACAGCCTGTCAATTAAATGAATGCATTGATGGCAACAAAAGCAGGGCCTGTCAATTACTAGGAGCATTAATTATTACATTAATTATGACATAATTTAAATTGTTCTAAAGATGTATTGGAGATTGCAATTCATTATTTTCATTTCAGGTTTCAGCCATGTGTGCTAATTGAATTATATATATTTTGGCATAGCGGAATTCCTATTATGTTTCTATTCCACCTAGTTCTCATCTGTCTTTCCTGAAAAAAATTAAATGCTGCCATTAAGGACAATCCTTTGAAGCTGAATATTAAAATATGTGGTACACTGCAAACTGAACTGCATAGTGATGGAAAAATTCTAATTTTTCCATATTGTAATTTTGAAACTCTGCATATTTTTCCCCTAGTGCCCTGAGTATCATGTCTTTTTTTTTTTTCCCATTGTGAAACATCTAATTAAATAATAAATTAAAATATATTATTATTTCTCTTTTCCTTTTTTCTATTCTTGTGTTTAATTTTCATAACTCCTCTTTGGAAATTTTGCTTCCTTTTTACAGTAATTTATTTTAAATAGTACCTTTAAATGTGTAATATATGGTCTATATATATAAAGGAGGCCACTGACATTACAGAAGTTTTGTGTTATGTATTAAACCTGTAAATAACTTTTCCCCTCATTTAATGAACTGTACAATTAGGAAAAGAGGTTTAGAATGCATTTAAAGTTCCAGTAAGTGAAAACAACTCCTAATCTGAAAAGGTACTTTTCTTCTCATCAAAGATTCTGTTTGACAAAGAATTCTTTACCATCCCTATTTCCTATTTTATCTAAACACATCTTAAACACCAAGAAGCATTTAAAAGTTAAACCACCTGCTAGACCAGGTTTCTGTCTTTCCAGCCAACATCCCAAGAGGTGTCTAGGAAAGCCTGTTCATTAGGAAATACTGTATCTTTCTCAGATGCTTTCTCTGGCCAGAGATTTTCATAGCACAGCAGGTGAGACCAAGACTTTTTGCCTTTTTTTTATTTATTTTTTTTTTTAAAAAAGCATTTGTTCTGAAATAACAACTATCCAACAGCTTTAAAATGCAGTTGTGGTGGCAGCTATTTGGGTAAAATTCACTGTTTCTCTTGTGGCTTCATTTAATTTCAAGTCACTGATGCTGTATTTTACTTCCTGTTCTGCAAAATATTGCTGACAGTCTTTTATGGGGAATTGGTATGGGTAAATGGATTCAAAATTGTTTGCTAGGAAAACCTATAGAGAACCAGAAAATAAGTATCTCTATAAGCAGAAATGTATTCTGAAAAATGAATCCTGAGCAGCTGGACTGATCAGATGCATTTACTGCTACTTTAACTGTATTTAGAGGAAAGAATTGAATCATTCTTTGAAGAAGATGATTCTGTTCTATCTGAAGAAAAACTCTCAATATATTTCATACTGTCTTGGGTACTATTGAAGAGAACATTAAATCCATACTGTTCGGAAGCTGAAAGTTGGTGAAAACGAAACCTTAAGAGTAATGCTCTTTCCTAGAGATGTGATTTGGTTTTTTCTTGGAAGATCTACACCTACATTCAGTCAAGAATTTCTGTGTACTCACTGAAAAAGGAGGTTTTTAGTGACATTCCTACCTTAGGATTTGTTTTCTGGCTGTTTGGAGATGAAAAGCTTGTTTGGCAGAGTTTCCTATAAAGCAATTTTCATGAGTCATTAAAGGGCATTCTTGCAATAATCCTTTGAAAAGGGGAAACCTTTCTGGGGTCTGCAGATCTCCAATTCCCAGAAGGGGGAGGCTGGTCCAAAGCAGATGTATTGGGGCCCACCCAGCCTGGGAACTCAGTGGTGGCCTGTTGGACATAATGCAAATTCATAGCAAGTATTTAAAAATATTTGAAATATTTTTTAAGCCATGGCAACTATTAAAAAATAAGGGAGGAGGGTAGGGTGCAGCAAAAGAAATACTTTCTAAAAGAAAGTGTCATATAATTTATTTTTCATTTTATTTAAAACTCTTATCTCCACAGTAGATTTTGACTGTGAATGTTATGCACACTGTAATTTTTTTTCACTCTACATTCACAATTCCTTTCCTTTTTCATTTTGTTTGTTGGTTGGTTTTGTTTGGTTGGTTTTTAGGAGAGAAAAAACAACTGGTGTTTTTATTTTCAGAGCTATAATGTGCTTGAATTCTTATTCTGAGCAGGCTAGATTTGTTGAAGGAGAAAATTAGTAATCCAAGTCTTTGAGCTGTGACTGCTTTATATCCCGTGTGTTTTTTCTCCCATTTTTGCTTCTTTATTAGCACCTTTCACTGTTGTCAGCTCAAACAGATTGAAAAGTAATGGTGAGGTCCAGCTGCTAATTTAATTCTGACAGAGAACAAAATCATTTTGGAGTAGACAGCTAAATTCTTCTGCAATCTGATTCAGTCTTCTGGCATGGGGGACATTGTTTCTGTTCAGTTCCAGCTGAACTCTGTGGTTTGAATATGAAATTCTGAAATGAGCCAGCCTTTGAAGAATCAGCTCACTCCTGAATTAAACTACATCACCCCGTTATTTGTATTTACAGCTTTTAAATCAGCTCTCACAAAAACTGTTGGGGAAAGAAAGCTTCACAAGGTTATAAACAACAGCAGAGGGACTTGAATAATTTAAGCAAGCTGCATGGAATAATTGGATGCCATGCACTGCATATGATCAGCCACTGCAGTTTTTTTCCTTGTTGTCAGTCCTTTGATCCTTTGCCTGACATCAGACAAAGGAGTAACAGATACAGAAAACAAGGTAGCTGGAGCAAAGAGGAATGAGCTGACAAATCAAACACCATATCAAACAAACTGCCAAACAAACAACAAATCAGTGTGTGACTGCCTAATCTATCGTACAGAGAATCTGGGACTGAGTAGGTCCAGTGGGAATGATTAGTCTTTTCCTTCCTCTGTTTTTTAAAACTATTTTTCTGATCCTTTTTCTCATCTGGAGGACTTGTTTTGTTTTGTTTCTAAGGAAGAAACGACACTCCTTATTAAAGCTTCACTGGCTAACAGGGAGTAGTGTTGCCAGGTCACTGTGACTGTCCCTCACCCAGAGGAGAGAATAATGTCTGGGCCATCCTTATCCTCTGCAAGACTGTAAAAGCAATCATTTATGTGCTCCCAAACTTGCCATAGGACAACATATACTTCCATGAGAGCCCTCAAAGGCAGCTCTGTATAAGGACTTGGGGATTAGTTCTGGCTCCTGACTTGTAGGTCCTGGTTCTGGCTGCACCCGTGGCACAAACGCTGTGAGAAGTGCTGTGTTCTGCTCCAGCAGGAGAGTGAATGTGTCCAGCAGACGGCATGAGCTTACATATTTTCACAATGCTCTCCTTTATGCAAAGTCATTTAAAGAAATTTAAGTGTGTCAGAATTAGAAAATGTCATGCAGGGAAGAAGCACTGAACTGTATTTCAGTTTTTGGGTCTAGAATGACCCTGAGGAATTCCTCAGACAAGCTAAGAAATTTCATAGAGCAACATAATTCATTTCACCTTTAATCATCCTGTTGTCACTGCAAGTTTAAACATGCAACAGAAATAACTGTTTAAGAAATACAATGGCTGTAACACTGATTTTTGTCATCAACCTAGATACTTCTTTAAGAGTATTTTAAAGAAAAGTCATAGTGTGAATAATGATGTTGTAAAACTGGAGATGTAGCTCTAATGTTTATTGTGCCTCAGCAATTTCCAATCTGAATATGCTGAAGTTTGCAGGAAAAAAACCCAAAGTTTCTTTTTCTGAAGCAAAATATATAAAATTTGGGTGTCTCTTCTGTGGACAGAGTTTCTAACCTGACAGATTTTGCAGGCCAGATGCTGATGTCTGTAAGTACCTGCACAGTACTTTCGTCTATAAAATTCTTTTCAGAGTGTCCTGAGCATCTCATGTCAAGAGAGCCGTGATGCTCCGCAAGGAGACAGAGAGTTCTGGGTGGGGTACTGATCTTCTGTAGGGCCTGTTCTGAAAACCTGCATCTCATTCAGGACAAAGCCTTGCATTCTACCCCTTAGGAACCTCTTGGTGGGAGTGGTGGCAAATGGCACCTTGCATTCAGGATGTGCAAGATCTTTCCATGTGCCTCACATACCCCTATGGTTGCTAAAGTTATCAAAGTTAGAGAAAATACATGTGTATATATAGGAACTTCTGGTTCCAAAAATGTGTCTGTAATCAGGAAATCCTGATGGGTGTAGAATAAACTGTGCAACTTCTTCCATGGTGTATTCTGATAGTTTTGCTGGCTCTGACTATTGAAAATCTGGCTGCTTTATTTTCTTTAAAACAAAGTGATTGCTCAGAGATAAGCTGCACTCATGCCTTGTTCCCTAGCTCCTCTGCCAAAGATGCTTTTCAAGAGACAGGTCTGTCTAACAGCACTTAAACCTGGTGTTCAACCTAGGTGAGGTAGGACTGGCACCATAAACTGCAGATTTCTTCATTTCTGTGAGGTTTTGACAAGTCTGGTTTAGTCAGTGTTCTCTCTTTGCTATCAGTCTCTTACAGTGTCTTGCTGGAGTCAAACCTGACTCTGTCTGACCCTCTGTCTTGGTGTGGAATTCCACAGATTAATTATTCCTATATTACAAGAATAATCCTAGATTAGAATAATAATCCTTCTGGTCACTGGCCATGGTGGCTCTGTCCCCTGTGACAGGGACACCCCTTCTTGTTGCCCCCTGCCTTGCTCTCCATCAACCCCTGCTGCAACTGACCCCTCTGTTCTGGGGACAGGGACTTCTCTGTCACCTGAGGTTTGCTTCTAGGAGTTACAGGTTCATTGACCCTGGCTGGAAGCACAGTCTCATTGATAACCTCTTTATTGTTCATCCACAGATCCCTCCGGTGTTTCTTTGCAAGGCTTGCTTTCATCATTGTTTAGTTTCTTGTTTTACCTCATCCTGATGCAATTTCATGCCTCATAGAATGATTTTTAAAGAGATGGAGGGAGGAACTTGTAACATTCAGTTGAAATAAGTCCCCATTGTCAAGCATCAGTAGCATTTTCAGTATAGAAACCAGAAATCCTCACTGAATTGTTGAACATATATATTTTTAAAGCTGTATATTTTTACAGAACAGAGTTGAAAACACAGGGAGGATATCAGAATAACTGCTGCCATACTGTTCTCCACCTTAAGCCTGGTTTCTCATTCTACCACTGGTGCCATTCAGTAGAAGAAATCAAACGCATAAGAGTCATTGCAACCACATACTTTTGATACTCTAACAAAACACAGACTGGCTGGTGGCAGTGACCTCTCAGAGTTCTATTCTGGAGAGCAAGAAATTAATGGAATAATGAATATTGATTTTTCTGGCTCTTTCTAGTGTTTTATATGTTCTGTCATCAGTTTTGTGGAAACTTTGTTCTTGTGATTTTGAATTGGTGCTTTCACTGTTTCAAATCTAGCATCAACTAAAGAATTTCTGATTATTTTTGTTTGTTTTTCTTTATGATCAGAGCAAAGGGATATCTCATTCCTGGATAGCACAATCTGTCAAACATCCTTCCGAAGGTCCTGTCGGAGTAGTACTGTGGTTGTGTTTTCATCTAATCCTTTCCACATCCGTATTTTACTTCCCTTTGCAGGCTAAGAGAATGTAATTCAGGACAGATGCCCTGGATACCGTGTAAAAACACCTGTTTCTTCCTCTGTCATGGCCAATAAAATCACTTTCTGGGTGGGATCATATCCATGTATCCTTGATTTATAGGTCACAGTACTAGTGACTACTAGCAATAAAAATAATTTTTAAATGATACTTTTGAGATCTCCAGTGAATTTACACAGACTCTTGCACAGTTTTTTACACGTACAGTGGATATGCACTATTGTAACAATAAATGTTGGTGTGTTGTTCACAGTGGAAAAGGCATTAATCTCTGGAATTCCCCCCCCCCCCCAAAAATACCTCATTTGCAGCTGTCACCGGGCATTATTGTGCTTATTTTGTTCCATTCCAGCTGTAAAAACAGACAACATTTTGCTGAAGTCAGTGGAACAATGCTGTGAATGAACTTATATGAGAGAGATCTAGTTCATCACTAAAACCAAGAAAAAGGTCATGATCAGTCCTATTACCTGATTGCCTTCTACCCAGAATGTAAAAAAAAAGAGTGGGGAGAAGGGAATCTCCGAAATGACTGGAGCAGAGTGCGATGGTGTAAGCAGCTTTTGCACCCCAGGGTTCACACATTTGTTTCACTGTGGAAAGGAAAACAGAGGAAGCCATTTCAAAAGACCAAGCAAGCCTGGCACATGATTAAAGTTGTAGTCCTTGGTGTCACTGACTTTCCTGACGTGCAGGGGCAGATAGCAAGAGTTCATCTCCTTTCAAGCCAGGAAGTTTCTGTATGTTTGGGTTTTATTGGTATTTTCCCACCTGCTCTCTGCAGTGCACACATACCCGCACACTCTCTTCTCAGAATTCCCTGAATTCCAGAGAAGAGAAGGAGCTGCTGCTCCACCTGAAATGGGCCAAATGTGTTCCTTTCAGACTTTATCACACACACTTGTACCAGTGCCACAGCTGGGAAGCTTTTTTTACTCCATCTTCAGAATGTGGTTTGTAGATGTAAAAGTTGGCACACTTGGTAATTTGAAAATTGCAACTTGTGAAAAATGAAAAGTGCTTTAATAACTTTCCTTTCATTATCATCTAATTTATCAAACCTGTAATATTCAAAATTCTTCAAGGGTTCCTCAGCTGCATATCTCTGTGCAATTATGGCTCTTTAAGTAGTTATTATCTGCCAAGTGAGCTGTCATTGTATCTGGTAAGTAATTTTGACAGCCATAATGTGCTGATTATGGAGCAACACTGGGAGGATGATGAGGGTCGTCGCTGGTTTTGCCAGTCGAGGCTCCTTATTTTTCATTAACCACAGCACTGGTGTTAATGCTTCAGAGGGTTTGAAGAACTGCACTCAGGTGAGATTTACCTGCTTGAGAGCACCCTGTTTCTCTGGGTTCCTTCTGGTGCCCAGGAGAGCACGCTGCCCAGAGAGCCATGCCAGGAAACAAGTGCAAGTGGGCAATTTTTGATCCTGAATCCCAGTTGTTCCCAGGTGTTTGCTGGGGTTTTGTGAGATGGCCCCCATCATCTCAGGGTGTGCAGCTCTGCCCTGCAGACAAGAGCCTTGGCACAACCGTGGGTTTGTCACTCTATTTTATTATTTCCTTTGTGCTCAGTTTGCAAAAATCACAAGCTTTTTTCAACTGTTACATCTATAACCCAGTCTTACAGAGACAAAATGCTCTAAGTATGTAATGAGAATAAAGATTTCTTGGGCTCTCCCTGACAACTGTTTGATCCCTCTGTGTTCAGAATATGCCCTTGAAGCCACTTGCACAATTCTGTTACTTAGCTCAAATATCATGATGACAGGCAGCCTGGTCTTTAGACGTTGTAATCACCTGCAATTTCCAGCGAATCCCCGAGGATCTGCATTTACTCAATACATCTGGAAATGAGGTTTCCAGTAAACAAGGCTGCTAATGCTGTAGCAAGAGAATGATGACGATCCTGGTCGCTTGGTGTGAGTTTGTGTGCTGCAGGGCTAAGAGGAGAGGATCCTCTCAGGGGCATTTGTGTCCTCAGAGCAAGCAGGGGTGACTTGGAGTGAAATAACCCAGGCAGTACAGACAACACTGCCATTATTTTTTTATTACTACTTTAAAATGAAATCAGAATGCTCAGAAATATATGGAATAAAAGCTAGCAGAGAAGCTGTTTTCAGCAAATGCCTTGACAAGCAGTTACTCAGTTCCTCCTTCCAAAAACATGTCAGGTCTGTAAATGGCTGTTTTAAAATCTGTGTCAACACAGCACTTGCTTCGCAGGGCTAGAGCTGAGCATTCATGAGGGAGTTCTGCCACAGCCAAATTCTGTTTGACCACTTGTGAAGGTATAAATGCAAATGCCACTCAGTGTTGTTGAGTGGTAACTACAAAACTGGCTTTGAATTAATGATACCTCTTGATAAAATACATTGTGTTTCCTGATAATTTACTTCAGAAACTGCAAATACAATTTGTTTCTTTTCATTGTTGAGGAACAGTTAAACATAAACTACATAGATATTTATTTGCACTTTCTGAATCACTGGAGTGATTTATTATTGTAACTTACATGGTGGTACTTTTTTATTGCTTTATATTGCACATTTGGTTTTAATAGTTGCATCCTTCATTCTATTAATTTCAGATTAAAAATTAAATTGCAACTGAAGTTCAGCCATAGCTCCTAAAGCATAAAAAATAAGCTTTGGTCTTCACTTTCTAGAGTGAAAGTGGAGGTGGAATACAGACTAAGTAGAAAAATAATCTCTCAGCAAGAACTGTGCTTGATATTATTCATAACAGCTTCTGGTGAGATCTGTGTTCATTTCTGCACTACAGCCTTCAGTTTTATTGCACTTTGGTTACCCAAGGTTAATTTAGACTTTAATTATGGATTTTACCAGCACTCAGGAAGGGGTTGTCTTTTGCCATTGATAGCAATGCAAAATTTGTAAATAATCAGTAAGATTCTGTACTTTTAACTTCAGCTCTGTTTTCAGGTAGTCTTTTTTTTTTTTTAATGTAGTATCTCATTTGCTCAAGAAATCGATACGCAACTGTCCTTGGAAGTTCACATTATAAAACATTAAAAGAGTTTTCTATGCAAAGACTTATGCCTACACTTAAATCCAGACCTCTCAAAACTCCTGCAGCAGTCTTAATTCTTAGAGATGCAAAATATCCCAAAAGAAAGAAGGATTTTAAGTCATTTAAAGGAATAGGTCGTGAATCCACAAATATTTCAATGCTGAGGTGAAACTGAAATATATATCCACAACATGGTTTGTTTCACATTGGATTCCACTGAATTCAGTCTCTTTTAGAGTTTTTTGTCATTCTCTGAGAACTTCAGTTTTGCACTTGCAGCAGGGACTTACTCAGAGGCTGATCTGAGGCAAAAAGTAAGGGAACAATGACCCTGGTACATCCCCAGACACTGAAATGTTTGCAAGATCATGCATGCTTTGAGGACAATAAATCCAGCGATTAGGAAATCCTAGAAAGGCCAAATTCACACAAAGCTGGAACTAAATCTGATGGTGAAGTCCCAGCCCCATTGCAGCGCTCCATGTTTTCAGGACTGGCAGCCCCAAACTCCTACATTTTTCCTAAAAGTCACAGGCATCTCTCAGACTATCACAGCCAGAATTGGGCAGCAGACTTAGAGCAGGAGTCAAAGAGAAAGAGCAAAGTCATTAAATATTTATAGTGGAGCCGACATAAATGTGGTTTATCAAAAATGTAATTGTACTGAAGTAGGTCTATTTTGTTGATTTTTTGATGTTTTGATGTTTCTGCCATTTTGCAGTCCTGAGGGGGTTTTGAGAGGATTGGATTGAGAGTCTGACCTTTATCTTAAAACTATTTTGACACAGCTCAATTCCATGAAAAGTTTCAAATAGTTTTTCTTTTCACATTGGGGAAAAAAGCTAACACCATCTTCAGAGCTGCTGAACAGCACCATTTCTGTCCTCTGTGCCCTTGCTCAAGAGGGCAAGAAATAGGATAACATCTAAGAGATATAGCAAATATATAGGGGTTTTCAGTGGGTTAGATGATAAAAAGCACAAATCCCAGCATGTTGAGCTCACTGTGGTTTTGAATTTACAGTTTAGAAAGCAAAGCTCTTTGCATTGCTGAATAATTAATATGGATAAGATATCCCAGTGTAAAATCTTAGAAGGGACAGAGTCTCTGTTTTTACAACGGAGTTGTTAAGGGCTGTTCTGTATCATTAGGCTCAGCACAGCTGCAGTTTGTATATCCATTATAGTTATTTTGATTCCAGTGAGAGTATAAAAACCTTAATCCAAGTTTCCATACAGGAAAAGTTACTTTATTCTCCTATTGACCATACCATTCCGTGAAAGAGCTGTGTTTGCAATCAGTCTGAGATTTACTGGAGCACAATCCCCCTGCCATTATAAATATTGTGTCATGGGACTGTGCTTCTGGAATTGTTTTGGTGGCTGTGAAATAAATAGGGCAGGAGATCTTTCTCCTTTTTTAATGCCTTTATTGAAAATCAGCTCAGGTGGGGAGAAACTACAGGTCACGCCCACGCTGTTGCTGCTCTCCAGGAGTGACACAGAGGAGGAGGAGGATGCAGCTGTGTCCACTGGCATGCAGGCAGAGCTGGGGCTTCCGTCCTCAAGAGAGCACCAGGAGATTCCAATTTTTCAGTTTGACATTCGAGGTCCTCTTTCTAGCCGGCATCCTTTCAGGCCAGGGTGAAAGGTAAAAAGGATCTTAGCAGATACTGGATTCAGTTCCTCACCTTTAGACATCACGTAGATCTCTGAATTCCATGGTGGCGCATTGTTTTAGGGGTTTTTATTGCTACATTTGGTGAGGTGCTTCCTCATCTGCATAGCAGCTCTGACATTCCCTCCCCTCCCGAAGTCTCAGGTATCATCCTCCGGGAAGCAGCAGGGGGACGGGAGAAGGATTAGCAACCATCAACAGCTAATTAAAGAAAAACCATTAACAACAGGCGATTACAACATGAAGCCATCAAAAACAAACAGCCAAAACTCCAACCTGGCAGCAATTGGTTTAACCTGACAATTCTGCAACCCCCAAAAAATGAACAACTCTTCTATTCATAACAGCTGGAGTCCCACCTGAATCATGGAATATATCAGGATCTCTTCAAGCTTGCAGTCCTGCATTGAAAAACAAGGATCTTACTAAACTCTGAGTAGGAATTAGTTGCTGTCTCAGAAAAAGCTGGGATTTTGCACTGCTTAACCATTTGTGCTGCTGTTAGGAGAATGAAAAGCTGGGAATAAGGAGCAACATGTCAAGTAGGGGTTGTCCACGGGCAGCTGGAAGTGCTGAGATAGTCAGCTCACACAGCTCAGGTTCTCACACCTCTCGTGTGTCAGAGATTGAGCCTGAGCAGGTGAAGGTAGCTCTGCCCAAAGCTGTGCTGGGGAATCTTGGATTTCTGTGTCTGAAAACCTGTGTTCTCCTGGGACTGACACATCACTGCAAGCCTGTTCTGCACAAAAACACCTACATTTGCTGGCTGCCTGAACTCTGGTCAATGGCTGGAGCTGTCTCCTGGAGTATTGGGCTGGTGGGGAGCAACCTTGTGCTTAAGACCAGCACAGTATAAAAAGGCACCAGCATTTCTCTTTACAAAGGTGTAGTAGGAAACATTAAACTCAATAGAACAAAAGAGGAGGAGGCTCAGTGGAATAGGATGAACTGAATATATTTTGTTAGAAATAGAATAAATAATTATAAGTGTGCAAACAAATTAGACTACAACTGATCTTCCAGGGAGATGTGCATTTACTTTTTCTTTTGATGAATTTTGTTATCTTCATTACATGATCTCCATTCTGATAAAAAGCCAGATGCTATAATTTTGACTGTGTTGCTTTTCATTTGAGATGATGCTTTGTAGCAGAAGTATTTGTGTCCAAAGTAACTTACCATGTCTAGAGATCCGGTCCAAATTATGACTTTACATCAGGAGCTGAGGATTTCAGATTGTTTAAAGACAGGCAAGTGGAAGTAAAGGCAAATGAAAAAAAAAAGCCATGATCAGGAGGAACCATATGGTACTCTTGTAACAATTAAACTCAGTGCTCTACTTTGCTGCTTGTCTGCAGGATGCCCAGACTAATCTCTTGTGTCCAGGCTCCATGCCAAGACTAAATTAATGTTCCTAAATTTTTTATTTAATCTGCTTCTGTGAGAAGAGGCCACAGCAGAGTAAATAGCTGAGTGAGAACTTGAGGATGTGTGAGCACATTATCCCTTTCCTAGTCGCTCACTCAGTGCCTTGCCTCTCACATGTGTTTTTGTGGGCAAAAGATAGAAGAGTCCTAAAACACCTAATGCATCTGAGAAAATTTACTCTGTGTGTTATCAAGAGTTTAGGAGCCACTGAAAAGATTCATACTTTCCCTGTGAACTCATTTCATAGGCTGCCAATGCCATGCAAGCTCCACAATTATTCAAAGGTAGAATATTGGAATTATTTAATGGTTGTTATTTTTGCAGGACAGCCCTAGCTCCTAGTACTTGGCTCTCCTCTGGTTTGCGTGGTTGAGTCTGGTGTTTAAATTACGTGCTAGCCAGTCCAAAGTTCCTGATATAGATCTCAAGTTAGAACTAACTCATGCATTTGATTCAAAAGAAACAGAAAAACTGATTGGTCAATCACTGTGTGCTTTGAATTAGCTAACTATACCCCAAAAGAATGCCTTTAAAATTATTCAGGGAAATAATCATTTAATAAATTCAACATTTTCCAAGCTGCTTTATCTCAAAAATTGTCTGCCTTGATATAAGGCCCTAGGGAAAGTAGTTTAATTAAAAAGTTAGGTTTTCTGTCAGTCTGCTGAGTCCTCTGTAGACTAAACAGCTGCTGATTTTCTACTCTGAGTGTAACATGGTGATGTTCATTTTCTTATTTATCTCTGTGTATCTCACAAGGGAGCCAAATCTAGCAGGTCATGCTGGAGCACCTATCCTGCTGAAGGAAATATTTGTGTTAGGTTTGCCTGTTGGACTGTAGGAATTCTGTAAGCAATATATATTCGCTAACCAAGATCCTAATTCTAGGCCTCTATTTAATTTGAAAATCTGAGGAACATTATACATCATAGCTACTTTCACATAGTTTATTAGCATTTGTTCTTTAACTGTTCAGTAATACTTAGTGGCAGGAAATTATTGCAAGCATTGTAATAACCTTTATAATTTTACGTGCAGATGCCTCTAGGTCACTCTTTTAAAAATAGGTTCACCTTTTTTTAAATGATATACACACTAAATGGGGTCAGGTCATAAGGCAAGTTATCTCCTATTTTTCTGTGTTTAGACCTCACTAATCTGGAGGAGAAATAGCTTTGTGACCCATCTTTCAGGCACGAACATGGAATTAGGGCAGTGGGAGCATCTGGGCCCCTGTGTTTCCTGGAAGAGGAGTGTCTGAAGAAACGTGCTTTTTGATCTGCTGCAGCAGCAGCAAAGCTGCAACCACAGCTGCAGACATTGCAGCCTTGAATGAGCACTGCCCAAAGAATGCAGATAATGTGTGTGAGGACAAGGACCCAGAGGTGTTTGTGATTGTTATTGACACCTGTACAAAAGGAGAGCAGAAAATGACTCAGCTGGGAACTGTAATTCACAGCTTCACTTGGCTCCTGGAAGATAAAGTTCCTTTTATTAATGTGCTTTTTGCACAGTCTTAACTACATGGTTGCAGGATTAATTTTTCAAATTGTTCATTATAATGTGGCATTGTAAAAAATGCCAAGGCAAATATTTCTCAGTGATGCTCATGTAACTGTCAGAGACACCGTGCTGTGCCCTACAGCGCTGTAACTAACTGGGACAGCAGTTCCTGTGTGCTGAGTGTGTGGCTGTGTGGCACTGGATGCACTCCTGAATCCACGGGATACTTCCAAACATGAAACTTGAGGCTGACAAAGCCTTCCATTGGTGCAGTGGGCATGGAGCTCCACACATTGATTAGAAAATTATACTTTTTTGCTTCTGTTCTTAAAATCGCACCTTCTTCCTTTTTTGACTCTCTTGAATCTGTCAGATTTTAGAAAGAATAAAAGATTAAGAAATGTTTCAAATTGTTTGCAACAGAGTGTTAATTTGGTAAAGGTTTGATTGATGGGAGGAAAGAAAATATTTTATATTTCTATGCTTTTGGAGTAGAGGGTGTTCGCAAAAGGCAGGGTCAGTAATTAATTAAGCACATCTTTATGTGCACAAACATTTATCTCCTTGTTACTTATTTTTCTAATCAACCTCAATGTTTATTGCAGTATTCAAATAAACATCTATCAGCTCTCCATCATTTAAGCTGGAGTGCAGACCTGAGTGGGATGTGTTGTGCATCTCAGCAGTGGGGGATTCCAACAGAGCAATGTGGTCAGATATCTCACTAACATCACAGTTTGTCCAGAAAAATCACACTTTTAAAGCCACATTTATGTAAAAAAAATTGTAGAGTAGGAAATATATTGTGGAGCCAGGAGGAAACCCAGATATCACTGCTGCTTTTATGCTGCCCGCAGAACTATCTTTTTATCTTGAGCAGCTGGTCCCTGCTTCAGCAGAAGGATGAAGTCTGGTTCATTTGGTGTGAACTTATCGCAACAATGAATTACTTGAAGTGCAAGTGCAGTTTCCCCCTCTTCGAGTTTCAAATCCATGGAACAGGAAGTGTAGCAGTGGATTTATGCTCTTTCTTTGAAGAGTGTGTTGCCCATAAAATTAGACATGAGGAAATAATAATTTTTGGTATTCAGGCATGAATACCTCCCTCTATTCATATTTCAGTATTGCTTCCTGGAATTTAGTATTGCAGTGTGAGTTTAATAGCATTGACTTAAATGAGCTGGAAAAGCATATACAGTAGTTACTACCTTATTTTTTCCTATCCTTACAGATATTTTACATCTCTAATTATTATTTTGCCTCATTTTCCCAAACAACTGCCCTTTCTTTCTTCAAAACTTAACCTTCTGCATTCAGTAATTATTTAAACAGTAGCAATGTCCTGTGATAGAAAAACTTGTCAAAGCTGTAAACCTTCCCAGTGGCACGGAGACACTCAAAAGGTCACCAGCTTTGCACTGCAGGAGGTGTTTGCAGGATGCCAGCAGAGAAACTTGTATACAGCTGTTACTGTGGAAAGCTGGATTATAAAAAAAACCTAAAAATGTTATTGGAAAATCTGACATTGACAGCAGGTCATGGGTCAGTACTGTATTTCCAAGAAAACAGCAAACTGAGCAGTGCCCCAGCGGGTTCTTATTTGCAGGTGGCCATCCAAGTGCCAGGAGAAATCTTTGTTGATAAATTTTCCAAGAGCAGCGTGCCTGTGTTTGGATTTCCATCCGCATTTAAAGCCTTAAAGATTTGAATTTGATTTGTACTGAGAGTGCCTCAATTTTGTTGACAAACTTTTAGTTAGAACAAGAGGAAAGTCATGCTGCAAGCAAATCCACACGTTATATAAAATTCCTGGAAGCCTACTGGTGGCATGCAGTGTATGGAGATTCTTCTTTAGTGGTGGCAGTCAGATACCTCTGTGCAGCCGCGTGTGTCCCTCTTCAGGGCGGCCCAGCCGAGCCCGATGGCACCCGAGCTGCAGTGCTGAGAGCACACACTCTCTGATCCGCTGTGACAGAGATCGTGTGCCTTAGAAGGCCTTGGCTAGCTCTGGCAGAAGAGATAAAAAGGCGGACTCTGACTCCTGGAGGAACTGGGTTTATTGAGGGATAGGGAGTTGGAGGAGCGAGGATGTCCAGAAGGGAGAGACGAAGTTAACAAAGCTACAGTCACTTTTAAAGAGGGGTGGGTACAAAGGAGGGGCCTGGCCTCCAACCAATGGAGGACCAGGGGGTAATAGGCAAGGGGGAATTGACAACTTGGCTTGACCAACCTGGGGTATCCTGGGGAGGAGCCCCGGCCCCTGAACCAATCACTCGACCCCCTGGAGAGAAGGTTCTCAAGGAAAGGGACGGCTTGCCGAGTGACAGGCAGGGCACCAGGGAGGAACAGTACAAAGGATACATTGGTTGCTGGGACGACAGGGGAGGTGATAAGAAAACAGACAGGAGTTCAGGGGAGGAGACAAACTGGGCAGAACCACTTTTAATTTAAAGGGGAGGATGGGACATACAGAACTTAACTTCATTTAACTACAACTGATCAGGAACACACCCCAACACCTCTGTTAGGACTTGGTGGATCCATGGAGCTGAATTAGGTTCTTGAAGGACAGACCTATGGAAACAGCAGTGCCATTGTCATTCATGTGCAGAGCTTTGGGGGTCACTGTAACACCTTGATCATGGCTGTTCTTTGCATCAAAACTTGATAAGCATCTGTCCTGAACAGGGCTTTTGTCTCCTTCAAGGTGGGAGTGGATTTGCCATGGGATCCTGGGGCTTTGATTCTTAGGCACTTTGGGATCTTTCAGGGTCTCTGTGCTTACCTCAGAAAGTATAAAACTGCAACCTTAATTTTAAATAAAGGATTATCTATGTTGATTGCATGTTGGAGAAAAACACACAAGGAAGTGTAATAAAAGTCTAGAGAGTAATAAAATTAGAACAGGATATAAATGTAAATGAGTAGTTTTGCCAGCAGCAAACTAATGAAGCCTGGTTTCCCAGAGATTTGAGCTTCACATTTGATTTACTGCTACCTAAAAGTATAAGAGAGAATTGAAGCTGTTCCTCTTGTTGAGCTTTTAGAGCACTTTTGTGTGCTCTCTCTGCCGTTTAGTGAGATGTGACCTCTTTGTCACCCAATGCTTTTTCTGTAGCATCTCTGTATTGTCGAGCTGCATCATTTCATAGCACTTGAGGGAAACAATTCATCTCTTTAAAACATAGTTGAAGTTAACAGATGTTCTCAGGAACAAATCCATGTGTGTAGTCACACATCCAGACATGACCTGGACACAGCAGTGTGATCTCCATTCCGTAAGGAATCACGAGTTTGCCTGAGCACGCAGTTGTCACTGAGGTTGGAAGGACCTGTAAAATTATTCAGTCCAGCAATAACCCAGCAGTTCCAAGCCCACCACTAAGCCATGTCCCCGAGTGCCACATTTACATGTCTTTTGAAACCCTCCAGGGATGGTGATGCCACTCTGTGCCAGTGCCTGACCCACACTTCTGGTGGAAACATTTTTTTCCTAACATCCAATCTAAACCTTCCCTGGTGCAACTTGAGGCCATTTGCTCACCCTATCAGTCATTACCTTGGAGAAGAGACTGACTCCCATCCCACGAGAGCCTCCTCTCAGAGAGCAATGAGGTCTCCTCTGCGCCTCCATTTCTGCAGGCTGAGCCTCCCTCCCGCTCCCTCAGCTGCTCCTCACCAGCCTGGTGCTCCAGCCCTTCCCCAGCTCCGTTCCCCTCTCTGGAGTCACTCAGAAAGCCCCTCAGGGTCTTTCTTGCAGTGAGGGACCCAGAACTGGGCACGGGGTTTGGTGTGTGGCCTCCCCAGGGCTGTCCCTCGGGGGACAGTCACTGGTGCTGCTGGCCACGCTGCTCCAGGCCAGCTGCCTTTGGCCTTTTGAGCCACCCGGGCAAACCTGGCTCCTGCTCAGCCGCTGCTGACCTGTTCTGGGTCCTGTTCTGGGAGGCATTGTCAGCCCCGGTGCCCAGCCTGGAGCGCTGCAGGCTTGGGGTGGCCCAGTGCTTGGCCTTGCTGAACCTCAGCCAGTCCCTGAAACAGCACTTGCTGATTCCTGATTCACATACAGCTGGTGCCTGTTGTAACTATTGATGCCAACGATGGAATGTCAGAGATCCCAGCTTCCACCTGAAGGCTTCAGTATTCTTGGTGTACTGAAGGATAAGGAAGTAGCAAAGGGAGCTGTGAAAGGCCAAATAATCCAGTGTTTCTTAATAACTTCTGAAATTGAATTCAAGTGAATGAGGCTGTGTAGTTATTAAAGGAGTAACACTGGGGATTATTATTTTACTTCAAGAAGTATGAATCTGGTGTTTCATAGAAAAGAGTAATTTGTAATACAATTTTATTGATCAATGCTTATAATTACTAAATCTTGCATGCAAATGTGACTGAATGTGAAGCATTGTCTTTATCAATTTCCAAACAGTGGAAATTTTTTGGTTATATTTCAGTAATTATGAATCATCAGTAGCTTTTTTTCAGGCTATTATAATTTTTACAGAGGAAATAATATCCTTATTCCCCCTGGAGTAGTAACATATGGATCTATCAAGGCTTTAAAACTTAAAAGAATGTAAACTTCAAAATTAATAGGTGCTTCTGGCTAATGATCGCGTGAATGATTTGAAGAAAAAACATGTCCAGACTTTAGTTAAAACATGTACTAAAGTGAAACTCTCAGCAGAGTTCAGCCCTGTAAAACCAGAAGGTTTTATAGGAAGCAACTGGAAGCCCTCAGAGTGTGCCTCCTGGCCTGGGAGAAATTTTCCCTCTGCCTTGGCAATTGCTGTAGGATTTCATGAGCATGCTTCTACCTTTACATGGTGTCACCAGCTTATCCTTTTTTTAGCAGTTCAGTGCTACCACGATTTCTATGATCACAAAATCCTATATCCACCTGCTCACAAACCCAT
This sequence comes from Pyrgilauda ruficollis, assembly GCF_017590135.1. Taxonomy (NCBI): domain Eukaryota; kingdom Metazoa; phylum Chordata; class Aves; order Passeriformes; family Passeridae; genus Pyrgilauda; species Pyrgilauda ruficollis. The sequence continues at coordinate 3,270,162 of NW_024529821.1, forward strand.
TCAAATGAAATTAAGAACAAAGCACAGAATTTTGCTGGGTTGTCTGTTAGGAGAAAAACAATGTCCCAGTCTGCACTCTCATTATTTCAGCCTTGCAAAGGGGAAGGGAAGAAGGTGGTGCAAAGGTCTTGCAACTTCAGAGGTGAGTCTGAGTAGGAGAGAAATCCTGCTTCCCTTTCCTCCAGTAATTTACAAACCCATACTTACCTAAGACCCCAGTAAGTAAGATAAGCTTGCCAAAGTTCCCACTGACATCATGTATGTCTGGTGCAAGGATTGACTGCCACGGACTCCACTTATGCCAGCAAAGCAAAACCATTTATCACACAGTTTACCAGAATTCGACCCCTTTGTCCTGGTCCCCTTTAGAAACACAATCTTCTGATTATTCTTCTTGTGCTAGTAATGTCCTTTGTTATCTCTTTTGCCATAAAGTCCTTTTTGCATCTCCCCTCGCCAGAACAGTGTCAGAGGGTCAGAGTGACCAGACATGATGTCTTCATTTCTGTTCTTGCCTGGAGTTTATCTCTCCCTTGGCTCTCACTGTACCAGGGCCAAAAGTTCTGCGATGCTGCCCAGCTCAGCTTCTGTAGCTGTCTGATCTCTGACAGTATGGGGTTAACTTAGCTGGATTGAAATAAAGCCCTGTAGCTCTATTTAATAATGAGAAATAGTATCTGTTACATTGTAAAGACATTGTTTGTAATGCTTAATAAGAGTATTTATATATATATATATATATATATCCGTCAATGTCTGTGTGTCTGGCAGTGGACCTTAGTTAATTTTCTGCTTTGTTACAGCTCTTACAACTCTGTTATCATTTCCATTTGAAATACAGCCATTAAGACACCTTTTTAGAAAGTCATGAGCCTATACATTTAAATTGTTTGACAGTGTTAGTTCATTTCTTTGGAAACAGCAGTAGAGCCCTTCTTTTGAAAAAACATCTTACCCAATTTTTAACAACATTTCCAGTTGTTTTCAAATAAGCAGGTTTCTGTAGCCACATTCTGGAAGTGCATGTGGGTTTTTTGCAGTGTGTTTACAAATATCTCATCTTATCCAGGCAGCTGTCATTATTTTATCTTTGGAAAATTGAAATATGGAGGCAAAATTGGAGTTATATTTAAAGCTGGAGTATCTTGCATAGGAGAGGGATATAGAGACTTCTAAAATATTTGATGAGAACTAATTGGAACATGTGCTGCTTCTGTGATTGCTTTGCATTAAGGCTCTGCCTTTGGAGAGGGAAAAATTATTAATATTTAGATTAGGGCTGAGAGAACTTTTATCTGCCCGGAGCTATTTCTGTTTTTTAAGAACTGTAGCTTGGACGTCTGCAAATGCTGTCTTGTTTGCGATCAAACAGTGGATCAATAAAATAATAAACACAAACCACTGAAGTTAGGATTTCTGTTGATGGATTGTGCATCTGAGGAAAACTTTATTAAGAAACTATGAAGGCCAGTCTTTATAGAACACAACAAACAGTATTTGCCATTAGATTTCCCATGTTTGCACTGGTTTATTTTGTTTTCAATTAAAGTAAAAACTAAAATCCACAATATCATTTTAGATGAATGTTTTGTTTTGAAGTTACAAGGAAATGCAGATCATATTTTTCAAAGGTTGTGTGTGACAGCAGTGGGATGCAAACTCAGTGATCAGTGCCTGTGGTTCAAGCTGAACAGGCTGCTTCCTTTCAGCCTTCTCTTCGTCTCGTGCTTTGGCCCCTGTGCACGGTTCATTATCACTGTGCAGCCTGCTTTTATGGATGTGCAAGGTGTTAGTCCTGTTGAAAATCTGATTCTCAGGCTAAAGTCCATTGCTTCTTCTGTAGCCCAAATATTTGAGCTCACTGAGGGTGAACAGCAGAGAGCCTGGAAAAGAGCACAGCTGTGTCCTGAGAAACTCCACAGCCCTTTCACACCCCTGGAGGGAGAGGGGGCAGCAGGAAAATGTTTAAGCAATGCTTAATGTATGTTTTCAGTGCCTCACAATTACCAAAACAACTGTGTGCTGATCCTTTAAAGGCATTCACAGGACTGATTGAAATTGTTAAGTGTGGGATTCATCTGCCTGAATGTCAGTGGATGTAGCTGAGCAAAGCTTCAGCTCCTGTGGTCATAAAGGGAAACCAGTGTGATGATAGTTGAGGAAATATTCTAAAAATTCTGTGCTTATACCTCCATACCTAATCCCCACCCTCCCTGCACACACGCCCTTGCAATTTTTTATTTTTCACACATAATAGGATTTATGAACTTCAGTACTTGTACAAAGTCACTGTCTGTTCTCTTTTGCAAAAATAAGCAATAAACAAGTAATGTTGTAATAGAGCAACAGGAATCAGGCCTGAATTAGACATCATAGATTCAGAATTAATTTAGAATTTGGCACTTGGCTCAAATATGATTGGCAAGGAGCTTTTCAAAAGCAACTGTAAATTGGAAATAAATGGAAAAGGATTATGTGAGTGGGAGATGGCTTTGAATCTATAATGCATGTCCTGAGACTGACTTGCTCATAAAAGAGCATGTTTTTAATATGTCATAAAAATATTTAAGTCATATTGATCTTTATATAAATATTTCATTTTTAAAGTTGGATTCTGGAGTATCTTGCATGGGAGCAGGTTATAGAGACTGAACTAAAAATAAAATTAACTCCGTGTGCATATCCTTGCTCTCATTATGAAGGATAAAAAAAGGAACACCAGAAATTGGGTCTTTTTTCCTTTCCAGTCTCATATTCTCATACAAGATCCTTTATGCTGTCTTTTGTGACCAAATCAATTTTATTAGTCCTATCTGTTCTGTTCTCTAGTACTCCTCTGAGAGATGCTATGGATCTATTATGTCAGGAAACAGTTTGGAGGCAGAGTGAGCTGCTGCCACGAAAGCACTCATACATGAGTGAGAATGTGGGTGGGTAACGGAGATGTCCAAAAGGGACACTTTTCTGTGTGCCTTCAACTGCTTCTGATCCAAAGATGATGGATGTCTGTAAATAAAGCAGGATGTATTTTGAATGTGCCCATGTTCTGCACCATTAGTTTTTCCAGTGTTGGGAAACTAAACTGCAAGAATCTGCATGTCTGTTACCACCTGGCAGCTCAAGTGGCTCAAGGAGTGACAGCAGTTTAAAAAAGACCACCTCTCAAGTATTATCTATTTTTCTTTGTGCTATTTTCTTTAAATACAGTCTCCTAATTTAGCTCAAATATAATTTAGCTCACCACTGCTGTTGGTACCATATGGAATGGCCTCTGGGGCTTTCAGAAACCATTTAGTACTGACAGAGGAAGAGGGAGGAATGTTCCTAGAGCTGCGCTCAGCGCTTCCCTCTGCACAACACCTGCTTAATGGCCCTTTTGGATACACAATGACCTGGTCCCTGAGTCTGTATTTCCCTCCTCTGGAAAAGCAGGAGAAACACAAATGAACTTTGCAGGTGTCTCTCCAGTGCATAAGACTCAGACCCACTCCTACCCCCCCACACTAGTTATGATTGTTTTGTGCTGTTCCTCACAGGTGAAATTTGTGCTTTTAAAATCCATGGGCAAGAAATGCCCTTCGAGGCCGTTGTGCTGAACAAGACATCTGGAGAAGGTTGGCTTCGAGCAAAGAGTCCCATTGACTGTGAGCTGCAGAAGGAATACACATTCATCATCCAGGCCTATGACTGTGGATCAGGACCAGGTGGAACAAACTGGAAGAAATCTCACAAGTGAGTGAAAATGAGAAGAAATATTTTTTTGCTTTAGCATACATTTGCTCCACAGTCTATGTTATTTCAGGTAGAAAGCAAATAAAGATAAATCACAGTTGCAATATTCCTCCCATTTTTTCATTCCTTTTTTCTATTAGAAAATATATTCCTTTTTGTTTGCTTCAGTTAAGGCTTTGGACAGGATCCCCGTTCAGGTGGATAAATGCATCTCAGTTTTGGTTTATATTTTCCATTCGTGCTTTCATGCTAAATACATCCAAGTCATAGGAACTGGCTTTCAATTGATATTTGCAATTTTTAAATAGGTTTTTTCTCTGTTCATCTCATTTCAAATGGTAAGAAAAGAGGAATCATCCCCTTTTATTAGTACATCTATGCCATAAGCTGAGCAGTGTCATGTTCGAATGGTGTCTGACCTCAGCTTTTGTCCAGCAAGTCTCAGAGAAAGTGAAGTCCTCTGAAGAGGAGTGTATTGAAGGTCAGTAGGTGATACTTTTTACTGTGGAGACAATTCCCTGAATAAGCTTAGGTGGCACAGTGCATTTTTTTCCCTTAGAATTCATGACACTAAGCTCTAGATCATTTGTCATTAAAGATGAATTTAGCTCATGTAGATGTATAAGTGCTGTACAAATAGTTCATTTTGCTGAGAGACATTATAATAAATGATTTATAGTAATCATTCTTCCTTTTGCTCATCCAGGACATATGACAATTAAAAATTTAATCAGATCTGTAATGCAAGCTGAAGTTTTCAGGATATTTAAAAAGAATACAGAATTAGGAGGAAGCCTGCAATAGCAGATAACATCAAATCGCAGACACAGGTTTTGCTTCACAATATCAGGTTTTTTATGTTTTCCCCTCTAACATCAGTAATAATCTGGTAGAATTCCAGTTGTGGAAAATTTTGGTCTAATCTTGACTAAATGAAGTCTGGCCCACTGCCACCAGACTTTGTCTAGTAGCAAACCCTCAGCCATGCTGCCTGAGGTCCCAGACATTATTGCAACTCTGCCGTTGCTCCAGAGCATCCCTTTTGTGTCCATCTGTCACCCTGCCTATCAAACCAGAAAGCAAAGCCTTCCAAAGCAAGGCTTTTGGGCTTTACTCACTAAATACCAAAGGCCTTGGTGGGCTACATGTGCAATGTTGTAACTACTTGAAGGATTAGATAATTGTCATCAGCAGAAGGTGAGAGTCTTACTTAATATGGAAGAATGCTTGTAAACTGCCCGTTTTTAGGTAGTGGGTAAGGAAGATGATTGTGTCTTATTTTACTGTGTAATGATATCATTGGCTTTCTGCTGGGGTTCCTTTTTAAAGGCAGATTTTAATAGGGAACACCGCAAAACTCTCTCCCTACAAGCCATGGCAATGGACTTTTACCTAGTGCCACATTAAGACACTAAATTGGGCAAATGAAAGATAAAAATTCTAATATCTCATTTTAATAGGGGCTTACATAGTTTTCTAGATATGTTTTGTTAGTCTTATTAAGTGTTTTGAAAATAAACTGTTAGTAAGGTGTCACAATAAATTAACTTTTCTCTTTGACATTTTCTGTGCCTGTTTTAGGGCAGTAGTCCATATCCAGGTAAAGGATGTCAATGAGTTCTCCCCCGCATTCAAGGAGAGCATGTACAAGGCCTCAGTGACAGAGGGGAAGATCTACGACAGCATCCTGCAGGTGGAAGCCACAGACGAGGACTGCTCCCCCCAGTACAGCCAGATCTGCAACTACGAGATTGTCACCGCAGATGTTCCCTTTGCCATCGACAGGAACGGTGAGTGCTGCCACAGCAGGGCTGTCCGCAGGGCTGGCAGTGCTTGGGGGCACGAGCTGATCACCTGCCTGGAGAGGGAACTCCAGAGGGAAATCCTGTTCTCATCTCTGAGAACAGAGGAATCTTCACACTGAGCAATTCCATCCCTTTTGTGTACCACTGGGGCAGAAAGCGATGCAGTAATCTCCTGTGGAAATTAAACCACCAGATTTAGGTGAGCAACATGATTCTTCGTCACTCGGTCCATTCTCCTAATTGTCTCAGATCCTGTTTCCCATCCAAGTGATGGCATTCCCCAAGGCAGCATGTATTCCCCAAGGCAGGGTTTATTTACTGGATTACAGCCAGTCCCATTCCCCTGAATTTCCTGAAGCAGAACCCAAATATGGCAATATTCTGCATGTGTTTATTGATTGTTTTAGGATCACAGGTCCACAGACCTGTCCAACTGTGGTGCTTCCTGAAGTGGATCCATTATTCTGCAGCATGGAAGAAAATGTACTTTGGAGAATAAGTACCATTTCTTAAGTTTTTGTTGGTTTGTTTTAGTTGTTTCTCTGAGGTACATACTTTATATTTTAGTGAAAATAAGAAACCATATTAAGTTTTTATTTTTGGATAAAACAGCAGTTTTTATAAAAACTCTTTGCCATGTTCAAAAATTATTCATCTGTATTGGTTCAGTTCTTGCACAATGCACAGCTTCCTGGATCAGCAAAGAACATGGGAGTTTGGGAATGGTGACTGAGCAGCATGAAAAGTGTGTGGAAAGTCCTTCCTCCCATTCTCTGCTTGCTTCAGATGATACAAAATAGTTTCCCCTGAAGAAACACCCTGTGAGCATACCCAGCAATGCTCTGATTTATCTCTCCTAGCAGAAGCATTTAATCCATGTTTGTAGGAGGAGAGTACAGTTTGGAAGTTAAATCTGATTTTTGGCCAAATTGTAAATTGAAAGCGTGCATGGAGCTACTGTTTTCTCTAAGCAGTCATTTTCATATTGGGATGTTTTATAAAAACTCTTTACCTGTTCAAAAATTATTCATCTGTATTGGTTCAGTTCTTGCACAATGCATAGATGAGCATCAGAAGACAATAACATGTTACATCAATAAATTTTCATGACTTTGGGGAAAAATCCATCTTGTTATCACACACTGGGAAGCAAGCGTATGGTATGGGAAGTGCAATCATGAGAAATATGTTTGTGTTTGGGTAAATAAGGGCAGCTGGCACAGTAACCCTGAGGATTTTTGAGAATCCAGAGAACTGTACAAAGGATTTTTTACAGCAAGTGGGCATTTGGAAGGACATATTTGGAAGCAATTCCCTAGAAGATTTTCCTCACCATGGTTTTTTTTTTTTTTTCTAACTGTGAGATTTCCCATAAAAGAAAGTTCTCTATGTCTCTGAATCCATTTTTTTCCAAGGTTCCACGTGACTTGTCTGTGTGCAGGGTGGGTACTTAGAGAAGTCACACGTTGTCTCGCAGTTTCCTGCAGGGTTTGTGGCAGATATAAGGGACAGAGAATACCCTGAAATCGGTGTGATACACAGCAGTCATTTCTACTACTCATGCCTTTTCAGCTCCTATCACACAGAGCAGCTGCCTCAGGAGTGCTCATATCTTTTTATAGTCAGAGATATGATCAAAAGTATAGGAAATGTCAGGAGTGCTTGGTTACATCTTTGTCCTCATGTGGCTGGGACCTGCTTTTCAGCAAAGGCAATGAGAAAATAATTGATTTAAATGTGACTTTAAAGCCTGCAGTGAATAATTGGTATAAGGTTGTAATACTTGCAGTTTCTTGGTATGAGTTCAATTAATATTTTTGATCTATTTGTTCACTAAAAGAACAGTGCTGCCAAAACCAACAGTAATTGCAGTCTAATTTGCAATTTTTTAAGACAATGGTAATTGCTTAAACCCACTGGGATTAGAGACAAAGTTTGAATAGATGACTATAATTTTATTTTATGAAAAAAATACGTTGCTTGCTTCCAACATATTTCACTGCGGAGAATGTCTCTCTATGGCAGCTGATAGAAACTTTCTCTGGTGCAAATTCTTTGGAAACATGCCCATTTTTGTTCCCAATAGGGTGGTTAAAATAGATGTATGAGATGCCTGGGACTGTCTGATAATACTGTGCTAATTAGGATTTTGTTAACAGGGGTATTTTTAGCCATTGTGAAATACAAATCTAGGTTCTTGTGTCTTCTGCAGGTTATTATTTTTTTATGCTTTTCAGTCACCTGCATGTGGAGCTTCATTGCTCAGAAAGAGGATAAGCAAATAACCTTAAAATCAAATCTAAATATTGCAGGGGGCCCCAAATGATGGAGGTGGGGGTGAATTGTGAGGAAAACATGCCATTGTCTGCCCCAGATGGTGGACTTTTTTCATCACCAACATATGAAACTAACTAACCCTAAATGTAGGTCTGTAAAAAGATGAAGCTATACAATCAGCTCTTTTTCTTTTGGCAGGTCAGTGTCTTGTTAGGTAAAACTTACTTCTTGTCCCTAGATCCATGCATGGAACATTTTTTTTGGCCTTGAAAAATTGTATTACACCTGGGGAAAGGTTTGCAGAGCAGCAGAGAGAGCCCTGCAGGCTGTGTTGGTGCCCAGGCTACCTCATCCCCACTCCATGGGAGGCAGGAGGGGGTGGGCACAGGAAGCAGCATCAGCCTGGGGGTATTTTCTACAGGTCCTTGTAGCTTAGGCACTTTGGGAAGGTAATATAAAACTTCCCAGTCACATTTGGGAACTCTGGCGCTTGGTATGTGATTTCCTTGTGGATAAAATTACTTTGTGTTCTGAAACTATAGCACTAGTAAAATTCAGTCTTGTATATGATGAGCCAACTCAGAGGGCAACGAACTCTGAGTCATACAATACAGTCATGTAAAGGCAGAGGACAAATCTATGCTTTGCAAAGGGTCTGTGTCTCGGGATCTCCTCTGGTCAGGATGACCCCGAGAAGTATTAAAAGTCTCTTTTCCCCAATCCAGCTGTCGAAGAAGGAGTCAGAAGTCTTCGGCTGTAGTTCTCAAGGTTGTTTATTATTTCTTATCTAAAACATTTTCTGTCTGGCCTGCCGAGGTCTGTTCAGCAGGTCAGTCCGAGGCACACCGCCCTCCCACGGGGCCGGTGTTATCTTTTATACTATAAACTACGTATTCAATATTTACAGTTACGTTCCAATACCTATCACCTGTGTTAGACAGTGACTTTCTACTTTACACCAATCCCAAAGCGCCACCATCACCAAGAAGATGGAGGCTAGGAAGAAGAAGGAAGAAGGACAACGCCCAAATCCCTCCATCTTGCCTCCTAGACCACTATAGTGAAAATCTTCAAAATTCCACTTTTCACCTGGTGACAACAACTATTATGCTACTTAAACTTTTGTGACTTGTAATTCTTCATATAAAGTTGGTAATTTGCTCCATGGGTTGAGATCAAATTCCCAAGTGTCTTCGGCTTCCTGCCAGGGTCTCTGAGCCCCTGCCAGGATCTTGAGCCATCCTGGGCATCCAGAGAGATGTCCTGGGTTCCAACATCTGTGCACAGTGCAAAGAACTGTGATAAAGGTATAAGGCGTAATATGTTTTAAAGTAGTATTGCATGCAGATTAATCTCATTTTATCCTTAGCAGAGAATCCAAATCAAGTCAGTTACTGCAGCAATATTGTGTAGGCTTTTTTCAGGTGACAGAAAAATTAAATCACAATGCACAGATCTGTCGGAATGCCAGCAAAACCCATTTTTATTCACATACCTTGTGCTTTATTTGCCAGGGATTATGGTCAGGTGATCTGGGAACTCAGGTATAAATACAAATTCTGTCACAGCTCTGACCTAGACTCACCTTAAAAATGGGAATGATTCTTATGTGCCACCCAGCTCTGGGAATCACTTCACAAATGCGTGTTCAAACTGTTCAATGTGAAGATGAGACAGGGACCTGTCCAGTCCATACAGATTTTATCAGGTTACAAATCCTAGACAGGACAGGACCTCACAAGATCCCCCTTTACAGCACCCAGAGCTGCAGTAGGAGCTGTGCACACTTCATATTGCCAGAAAAGTCAAGCCAAACTTTATAGCTGAGCATCTGCATTTGATATTTATACATTTATTAAATGACAGAATATTTCCATTATAATTTAAAAATTGACCTTTTGACAAGAAGATCAATTGATTTAGTAACTGTGGAATTTAGGAGGGAATTGCAATACTAAATCAGTCAACTTTTTCCCCATTCTTGTGTGTGCTCCAAAGTAAGGTGGAAAAGCCATAAAAGAGGGATGTCTATATCCATCTATCCCTAAAACTGACCTTGAAGAAACAGAGGTGTAAATGTCTGTATCCTTAGGAAGGTCTTTTTATATTCCTCTAGTCACTGATCTGCTTTTTGTTGTTTGAAAACTGGTTATAGCTCTGGGTATTTCCAGGAAAAGGCAGATATTTAGGAAGACTGAATAAAAAATGCATGACCTAATTTTGAATTGTGTAGAAATGTACTTACTTCTCCATTAAAATTTTCTCTTTTTAATGTTATTAATTACTTTTTTGTCTATGGGTGAGATGTAAACAGAAACTTTCAGACTATCATCTCTAAAACTTTAGTTGGTCTGTGTTTATAGTGCTTTCCTTCTGTGTCTGTTTTTTAATTGTATTGATTAAATTATAAAAACCCAAAGAATCATAAAGCATCAGAGGTAAGAGAAAAAATATTAGGAAATCAACAAACTGTTGGATAACATCTGCAAGTCATCCAAATGACCTTCCAGAACAACACCTAAGAGTCAGAATCTTTGTAGTCCAAATTTGAAATGGCCATAATGAAATACAGATCTTGGAAGGTAGACTTAATGAAATGTAAATATGTTGTAATGATTTATAAATCCTGTAGGACAGTGAATGTGCCACACAAATTTTTGCAACCTGCTAATGGAAATTTGGACAGTTTTGGTTTCCTGAGAATTATCGTTGCTGATCACAGGCTAAAATAATACCAAGAAGAACCAAATAGGGAAATATAAAGATTCATGTACGAAATACTATAATGCAGAAAGGACAGAAGAACTGAGCAGATGTAAAGTCAGTAATTAACTATACACATACAGTGGCAGTTTTTCATTAAATCCTCTTAGGCAGCCACTAATTAGGCAACTCAAGATAGTAAAATGGGTGATTAGATTGTTTTGTCAATCACTAACTCAAAACTCAATGCAGTAGTTGATGTGATTGTTGCAGTTCTTGTGGGGAGCAAGGAGCTGTGCCCATGGCAGGCCTAAAATGCCTGGCGACGAGATACCCCAGAGAGAGAACCCCAGAGTCTGCAGGACACTGCCCTGTGTTCACATCAGCCTTCAGCAGCTCATTCCACTTCTCCTTTCAAGACATTAAAATATGGGAAGGGCTTGTCCTCCTGTGTGCCCTGCTCACAAAGGGAGCGGGAGAGACTCAGACTCAGCAGTAAATGGGGTACTGAGCCTGACTTGTAACTGCAGATGCAAGGGTCTGTTTAAACTACAGGTTTTGAACCTGAAGGTGGTGATAAATGCAAACAGCCTTTCTTCAGGCCTGACCTGGAAAGTTTTGCATCCATTTCAATAAACTCCTAAAGTTGGCTTTAATGTAGTAGTAGTAAAAAGCAAAGTGGTGGGCTCTGACAAGATAAGGAGTGTGAAGCAGAGACACACCTGCTGAAAGTCTTCACTTGTCAAATTAATGGAGCTTTAGTAAAAGACTTCTTTTAAGAAGCTGCATTTGTCTGCTTTCTCCTGTCTCTCACTCACTTGAATGAAAAGAAAAAAGAAAATGAAACCCAAATGCTCAAACCAAACCTAATGTTTTGTGCCTAACAAAAGAGACTTTGGCCAGCACCTGTAGGGACCAGTTCCCTGCATCTGACTAAATTCCAGGATATGGGGGGCTGCCCATTTCAAATTTAGCACAAACAACTGGATTTTGCTGATCCTTGCTTGCAAGCAGATGTTACGTGTAGCACTGCTGCAGAGTAAGTTTGTTCTTTGAATTCTAGAACAAAAATCCTCATTCAAAGAGATGGTAAAACAAACAGCCCTGAGCAAAAGCATGAAATTAATTAAACAGGATGAAGTTTCAACTTGTGCAAAAGGTAAACTTCAGTGGAAATGGACAGAATTAAAATGCGGAACTAGTTAATAGAAAGTCCATGTGTTTTGCATGGTGCTGTCCCAGTCCTCCAGGAACTATTCAAAGATCTTTCCCTTTCCTTCTGAAAGTTCATCAGAACTTTCAAGTTCATCAGAACTGCTTTGTTCCCAAAGCAGGTAATTTGTTACCATTATATGTGTGTCATGTTCAGCAGATAAACTCTGTTGTTGCTGGGTTTTATTTTGCATGTGGTAACTCTGTGCTGTCCTATCAAATACTGTTAAACACTGTAATGCAGGAGGTGATTCTAGGGCTTTTCCTTTTTTTAAAATGTCTCTCACCTACAGGGTAATAGCTCTTGAGAAAACAGGAAGATACTTGGGTTCAGTAGTGGATCTCAGGAACGTGGCTGTTAAAGCCAGGTATTGTGACAAATGTGGAAAAGGAGGGTGCACTTACTCATAGCTCACATGTCAAGATGTAACTGCTAATTACTTTTACCATCTTACTTTAGAAATTTTTGTTGAGCAGATGTTTTCTGATAGACCCATGCCCACATTATACCACTCCCATCTTATATTTTCTTACAAGCTTCTTATTTCTCTGCTGGGTTGAAAGAAAATCTTTCCTATTCCTCAGAACGTCCTGCCTCTGCATATCCTGTGTGCTTCAAAGAGCTCAAAGTCACAAAGCACTTGATGAACCACAACCCAAATGTTGCAGTCTGTGGGTGCTCAGCCAAGAATGAATCTCTGAATGTTTTCTTGTGTTGAACCTCTAGGTAACATCAGGAACACCGAGAAACTGAGCTATGATAAACAGCACCAGTACGAGATAATGGTCACAGCTTTTGACTGTGGGCAAAAGCATGCAACACAAGATGTCTTGGTACGAGTTAATGTCAAACCCGTGTGCAAACCAGGCTGGCAAGGTAAGGTTGAATACCTTTTCTATTTTAATTCTTTTTTTAAATCTCTTTCCTTTGGTGTTTTCCTTCTACTTTGCAGTAAGGAAAGTAGAACAACAGTGCTTGTTGCACTGGTGTGGAAAACTGCTGCTATTTCTTCTGCCTCATTCCAAGCCTGCTAACAAAGTGGATGATAATCCCATCTTTGCTTACATTTGCCATGCTTCTTCTCTAGGCAGAACAAAGAGCAGACCAGAAAAAAAGAAGTAAGACAAATTTCTACTCCAATAAGTTATCTTATGAGTCTAAGTTATCTTATGAGAATATTCTGGAAGGTTTAAAAAAATGATGCTGTTTTGCCATTGTCCTACTATTCCTTAAGAGTGTTTTTGAAGACACCATGGCAAGGTATTTCTGCCATGTGAGCTGTAATTGTTCAGGTTATCTTGTTTGAGGTTCAGGATTGGCTTTTGTGGCATGCAGGAGCCAAGGCACCCTCAGTGGGAGCGAAAAGCATCTTTAAAGCTGATTCCTGTCTTGATATTGAGACATTTTGGTAGGAATCAATTTGATTTTGTAAAAAGGCTGTAAGGATCTATACCCTGTCTGGAATGGAGAAAACTGCAGCTGACAACGTACAGGGAAGATAGATATGCCACTAATTATTAGGAATTAAGATGGAAATGAGGGCGGGATTACAGACAAACAAACTGGACGTGACCACGTTATGCAGGTCAGGACTAACTTGACCTCCATAACTGTAATTTTTAAACATAATGATTGAGAAGGATAAAATCAGTTTGGCTGTTGTACTTAAATTTGCAGGTTGACATTTAGAAGAAAAAAAGGCTTTCTTTGGGAAATGAAAAGCTCTTGTCTAGAGGAGCTAGTAATGAAATGTTTGCAATAGCAGGATTCCATTTCCACAGCCCTCACTTGGAGCAGAGCTACGTTTCATTTTTTTTGGGATGTACTAGTACCCAAATATTTGAAGAACATTTTTGTTGAAAAAACCACAATACCTATGAACTATTTCCACGTTTTCTAACTGATCTTACTGTTCAAGTGATTTATTCTATAAAACTATTATGGTCTCTTTACACTGGAGAAATGTTCTGTTTCCATTTCATGGAGTTATCTCAGATAAATTACGTATCTCCAAATTAGCTTGAGATTTGTATTAAAATGGGTGTAATTGATGAATATTTTTTTCATTTCTGTATTTTTTTATTCAGGTATTTTATTTGTTGAATATGTTTTGCAAAGGTGGTAATGGTGTATTTCTATTGCCCAGTATTATTTCACAGTTCATGTGGTTGTTATGCTTGTTACTGGTTCCGTCAGGTGGGTTTAGACACTAGGCAGCCAATAAAAGGAAAAGGAACAACCTCAAACAGGTTTGGTTAGGGTTTGGGGGGTTTTTTTGATGCTTTGTTCGTGTTATTTGTACCTTTCCATCTGTCAAACACATGACTCTTCACCTCCGTGGCACATCCCCAGGTCAAGGAGCACAAAATGCAAGGGGACGTGTCCTACTCAGGGTAGAAGGTCTTTAAGTGAACAACTGGGTAGATAGGGCTTCAGTGCTTAATTATTATTAATTCATTAATTGTAATTTGAAAATAAACTACAACATAAGCATTCCAGAAATTTATACATTTCTCTTAAAGAGATTTTTTTTATACCTATTTATTTTTAAAGGTGGAGAAATTCATGTAGGTGATAGTGTTTGCCAGTTTGAGCCAGTAAAAATCACCTGTTTCCAGGGAAAAAAATAAGATCGAATAAGCAAAAATTTCCAAGAGTATTTCTAGTAGTTAAAGAGGATATCTGGAGACTAGAAATGGAAGATATTTATAGTGCTCTTTCTTCCCTGTGTCTCTTGCTCTGTGACCTCCCCACAAAGGGGCAGCCAGCAGGTTTACTCCATCTTCTTTGAAATAATACTATATTTGTAAAGATTAGATGACTTCAGGAAGTAAAATAATGGGAGGTTTTTGACAGAAAAGAGGAATATTCTGAGTCTTTGGTTATAATAGAGATGTTGCTAAAATACGTGATTTTTTTTTCTTGTTCCTCAGTGTTATCCTGAACAAATAAATTCTCGGATTTTCAATTTATGGCATTGGCACTTAGTTCCTAAAAGTTAATGGCTTTCGTAATTTGAAATATTGTGCACTTGTTTGTGTAACTATAATGAGTAGAGATTGGAGTAGTCTAATGCAACTTCAGTATTAAAAATTTTATTGCAGCCAATTTCAGTGTAGATGCCCTTCAGATAACCTCCACTGTGCAGGGCTGGGACAGGGAAGAACAGGCTGATGTAAAGCAATTCAAAATTATTCCTTTTTCTTGAGGCCAACTGCATGTGACTGATGTGTGGCAGAGCAAATAAGGCTCCACAAGCCAAGGTGCTTTCCTTTAATCAATATTTCCTTGGGCTAACAGCATTGAAGTCTTCATTAAATCCAGGAGCTGCTTCCGTGCTCTCTGATGATGGGCATTAATACCCCAGTGGCCAGATCCCCACACAGACATTTGCAGCAAAAAAACCTCCTCTCTATTCAGAGGCTGCTCTAGAAACAAACTTGACCCAAGCTGGCATCTGCTTTCTGAGCAGACCACTCTAGAATGTTACTCGTATACTGAGCAAGATAAAAATGTAAATCAATGGGCTGAATTAATTCCTAATCAGTTATTTTAATTGGAAATTCTCATTAGTGAGTTTTGTCAGGTGACTTCTAGAGCTGTGCTACAAAATCTCTTCATGCCAGTTGTGTTTTCATGTCCATGATTTCCAAACAGTGGAGTGACCATGTCCTGCCAGGCAGGTAAAGGACTGCATTACCAAGAAAAGCTGGATGATGACACTACTCCTGACATCATAATGGCTCAATCTGCAGTCGAAGATACTTGTATTTTTGGTTTAAAATATTTTTAAACACAATTATGAGGTTTCTGTCCCAAGCAAAAACCTGTTATCTTCAACACCTTCCCCAGGTTCTGTCCCTCCCTGCAGGGCTCTACCTGGTCTCAGTTGTGTGGGCACAAAACTCACACTACACTTCTTCCTGGGCATTCACTTTCAGTGGGGTTCCTTTCACTGCAGTTGTTTTAATGTCACAAATAGTGATTTCTGTAAAGTTATATCTTCCTTATTCAAAGCAGGGTGGACAGACTTGTGGCACCCCAGTACTAAATATCCATAAAGTATATTAATTAAATAACAAAGTCCTGTAATCTAGACCCGGTTTCCTTTAGCTTATTTATGATATTCTAATATTTTGTCACATTTCTGTAACTTTCAGGAACAGTTTTCATGAAACTGTTATTGTCCCCCCATAGTGGGATTACAAATGGAAATTAAATATAACCCAATGTGCTGAAAGATGCAAGATAGCAAAAAATTGAAAACAATTATTCCTGTACCAGGCTCTCTGGTGACCAATGTACTGTGTGGGGAGAAAAAGAGTCTAGCCTCAAAAAAAAAAAAAAAAAAAAAGGCAGAATCATGGACCAAAAAACTTGAAATATATGTTTTAAGACTGTCAGAGGTCTGCTCAGTTATTGACAATTAAACCACAAGTGAGATTGCTCCCTAAAATGCAATTGATTTCAGACAGAAAATAGTTCTTAGAAGAAAAAAACTTCTCTAAAGCAACCAACTGAATACCCTGGGAAATTGTCAGAGAGCTCACAACAGGGAAGACTGGCTGTGTTTCCTGGGGAGATGAGTGTGGAGCAAAGACAACAGCCCAAAACTCAAAGTCACTTTGTTTCCCCTCATGAGGGGAGACTTTTTCCATGCCCAATTTCATATGGCCTTGCACAGACAATGGTGGCTAACCTGCAGTGGAACAGACAGTAAGGACTCCAAATAGAAAACAGGATTTCACAGCATCCAGCCTCAAGTGTTTTACCAGTCTGAAAAGATTTCTTGCATTTATCTTCCAAGGTCTGTGAACCTTGGAAGGTTCATGGACCTTGGAAGATAAATGCAAGAAATGTGATATGCATCCACATATGTGATATGCATCCACACCTAGCTACCCAAGCAAGAGAATAAGGTTGAAGTTCTTTAAAAATTCATCTTAAAAGAGATAGTCCTGAAAAATTCAATTACTTTTACATAGTGTTGGCTTAAAAATAGTTTTGAAATAAAAGCTTCTCTTTGTTTATTCACCCAATAGATTATAAAAATATTCTAAAAAGGTTGTTAGTGTATCAAAGATAGTGCATATAATTTCCTTCCTAAGGCATGTTGGGCTCACTAAGGTGACCTAGGCCCTTGCTACTACCGAAAGGCACATTCCTAGCACCTCTTTAAGGCTGAATAGGCATTCAGAGGCCACATGCAGTCAGATCAGCTTGCTCTTCCTGCTGAAATAAAATCCTGCTTTTGTATAAAGAAGGGCAGGACCTTCCATTTCAGTAGCAGAGTGATCTGACATTACTTCTGAGTCAACATTCCTCAGAGATGTTGTTTGCAGTAGCTGCTGAGTGACTTCAGAATGGTTTTCATGGGGGCTTTCTAGTAAGATCCAGTTACTGAGGAAAACCTAAACCATATTGGCTTTCATTTTGCCAATGCTTTTAACAAGGAGGAATATGATTACTAAGGCAATTGATTATTTGGAGGAGGCTGGTCAAGTGCAGAAACCTTGCTGATGAGAGTAATATTCTCAGTCTTCCAGAGCAATTTAAAAGGACCAAGTAATTTCTGCACTAAACATAAATCAATTTGCATTACTCTTGTGCACACACCTAGCAGCTCAAAACACCATCCTTGTGTTGTCTCAGCTGTAAGATATTTACCTATGTTTTTATAAATGAAATTTATCGTGAAGCAGGGAGTCTTTATGCCAGTCTAGGCTTGGCACCGCTGTGCATGCATTAGCCACACATCCTTCAACCAGGGTAATCAGGATGAAATACTTACATTCAGCTGTTAACTTGAATGGCACCATTTTAGTAAAATACCCACTCTAAATAACTACTGCAGACATTTGAAAATTAACTAAATTCCTGAGTACTACCAAGTTTTGAGCTTAAAATTTACATAAGTTCTTATTTGTTTTTTTTACTTGTATCTATGTCGTTTTTGCTTTGCTTTGACTACCAGACATACTCAGAGAAAGCAGTCATACCTGTTCCAATCCAGTTTTTTCAGATGTGCTCTCTTTAGTAAGTTCTCTCTGCATTATAGTCAAAGACATCTTCCCTGAGCACTCCTGGCCCTCCCACATTTCTTTTAACCATGGCCTCTTTCTGAAAACAGTGCTTTAGATATTCCAGGACTGCCTTGCTTTCACCTGGCAGTATCAGACTGGTGGCCTGTGGAAATGGTTTCTTGTCTTAATGAAATCAGCTCTTTTTCCATTTGTTTTTCAGTGATTTCTCAGAAGTTTGCTGAACTTCCTGAGCACTTTGTATCATTACTAAGCACTATTTCTGTAACACCAGCTCTCAAGGTCATCTTATTCTGTGTTTAGAATATCTTCTTTCTAGACTGACTTCTAGTGTGGCACTGCCTTCCTTTCCCTTCACTGGCAGCAGTAACTAATACGGTCCTGGTCTTGTGCCAGGACTGCCAATGGAAATATCAAATAACACTCCCAAGGCAGACTCACAGGGATCATTACCAGTTAGTTCCCTGTGTACCGTGAGCTTCACATTTGCAGAGTAACCCATTATTGCCCCCTCTGCAGGTTGTTCTGCTTATCTGTGAGGACTGAAATACTGAAGCCAGTCTTTTCCATTTTAAGGAGATAAAAAATCTCCATTCATTTTAGACCTGTTTAACTAGATTTTTATTTCCATATAACTCTGCGGAAGATAACTCCTTTGTTCACATTTCTGTATTTGCAACTACAAAACTAGCAATTTCTTTTTTGAATTTTCACTGCAAGATCCTCCTGAGCTTTACTGGGGCAACTATCATTTCATCGAGAAATTTCTTATCTCTGAGATGAAGCTGACAGCATTAACATTTCCTCTGCCCAAAAGTTAAAGCACTGCGGGGTATCCAGTTAGGTTTAGTTAGGTTTGAAGCTTTTCCTCATGATTATTTTTTTCTCTGCATGTAAATAGTGCCACATATTCTTAGATCTTGGGCTGAAAAATGTAAGGCTTTCCACAAGAGTTATGATACTCATCAATTCATTGATTTGGGTAACTATTCCAGGCAGTGTTTCAGAGTCTGTCTTTGAGAATCTCAGAAGCACTTTGCGGACCCTCAAGCAGAGACATTAGAAGCCTGTGACCAACTCAAACCTGGCAAGAAGAAGGTTATTTCCCCAAGGAAAGCAAGCAGAGAACCGATTGCAGTAACAGAGCTGGCAGGGTGGGGTGATGTATTTGTCACCCAGAGCCACTGACCCTGCTGAGGGGAGCAGGGCAGACCCAGAGAAGGGGCCAGGCGCAGCCAAGATGCCAGACCCACCCCCTGCCCCGGGGAGGAGGCAGGTCCCCGGAGGGGGGATCTATTTTGTGAGGGGCTACAGGAACAACACACACACCTCAGAGCTTCACGTGACAACCGCGAGCCTTATTGTTCAAACCTAGTTCATATAGTTCAGCCCGGGGGTTTGAATCACCCCGGGCTCAGCTGCTGATTGCTCTGACCCCACACAGCCCAGCTCCTGACCAGCAAGATGTCTGCAGCTTAGGATGGAACATCATAGGTGGAGTCCCAGTGTAGATTTGACTACAACCTATCGCTGCCTCATCTGAGGATCTGCTTTACCTCTAGGCTGGCCGAGGCTGAAGGTCTGATGTGACCAAGTTTATTTGGCAGCCACAAGCTAACTGCAAACCATGACAGGGATCCATGGATGAGGGTTGGCATCCACGGATGAGGGACCCATGGATGAGCGCTGGGATCAGGCCACTGGGCCAGTCCACAGTGCCGAGGCTCTGTCAAGCCAGAGCAGCAAGCGCTGGGATGGCTCCTGGATCCAGAGATGCTGTGGCTGAGACAGACCAACACCTGCAGCCCAGTCTGATGGGGCTGAGCTTAAATGGAACTCCAGGCCCATCCAGGGCAAATGGAGGCCCCAAGTGAAGCTTGTGGAGGTTCATTAGGGCTTATTAGTGCCCTTGGGGCTCTGACACTGTGGGAAATACATGATTCAAATGAAATCTCACGACAAATAATAGCTTAAGCCATGCCATTTCATGGTTTTTAGATTCTTATACGTTCGTTTCACATAATCAAGCACCATTCAATCTGGGAACTTTATAGCTTGATGGAATATTCAGTGTCAGTAGGTCAGGCACAACAGTTACTCCATTGGGTTCACCAGCTTCTGCAGCACCAGCCTTTCCACTGTCCTGTACTAAGCACAAATTTCTATCTTTTTTTTCTCTTTTTAAAACTGTCAACATGTTGCACAAGGAAAAGGTGTATATGAATGTTTGTTTATGCTTCGAGATGTGCACTTAAATCTCTTAGCAAACCAGCAGAGTTTTAGACATTAGTTTGAGTTTTCTCTTTGCTGTGGAAACCCTTTAACTGAGTCAGACCTGATTATCATTTCCTTTACAAGTCACTCATCTTATTTCACATAAGAAAAGGCACCAGAGTAACCTTTAGCCAAGTCTCTAGCCTACATAAACAGCACAGATGTGAGAATGTTGCAGAGGAAACAGAAGAGATACCAATTACACTGCTCTGGGAACCTTCTGTTCCAGCAATTATGTAGGGATGCTGCAGAGACTTACTAATGGCACCACATAAATTTTATCTTACATTTATCTGCCAAGATGCTTATCTTCAGTGCAACAGGAGAGAAGTTTTGTATTTCATTGTGTTACAATTATCTTTAATTACATCACCATCATTTTTAACACCGTGAAATGGAATCAAAATTTATGACCACACACATGTAGGAGACATGAACCACGTCATACCTCCACTGCATTATCTCCTTCAAGGAAAGAAAAATCAGATTAAACCCCTCAGTGTCAGCTAGCATTAGAAATTAATTAAAATATAAAACATGGACCACAAAGACAGTACAGAAAACCTTAAGTTTAGAGATCAAGGAACGTCTTTACATTATCCATCTGTTGTTAAAAGGAAAATTTGTTTAGTGCATTGGGATTTACTTTTAAAGGCTCAAACTGTCACTGAAGTTTGATCCATTTTGATCTTGGGATCGTTTGAGTATCTCAGCGATCAAGATGCATGTTTACATAGTTGCTTTATAATTGATGAAATCTGAACCACAAGCTTGACATGGTGATATTTACACTCTAATTGTAGGGGTAACCCAGCTGGGGCTGTCTTACATTGTCTGGAGCAGCTTTATGCTACAAGTGGCAAGCAAGTAAAAGCCTGCTGAATTATAAAATCAAAGCAGTGGCTGCAGGACTAAACAGTGCTAATTTTATTCAGACTTCCCCCCTGGGATCAGTATTCTACCCTGACAACATTTACTTTCCTAAGTTTGCCATGTAACGTGGTGTTGTAGCAGGACTTGGGTCAGGTTTGTGTCAAAGCAGGACCTGTGTTGGTTGGGTTTAGTTAATCTACGTGCAGCCTGCCAGTTCAGGTGGGGTTTTGTATCTGAACATATCTAGAAGATACCTAAATTCAGAGTCAGAGGTATTTTCAGACTCATGTTACATAAGACTTTTCCTGTGAGTCACTCCAGAGGAAATGAAAAAGTGCCACCACATTCCTGAAGGGAACGTGCTGATCTTTTGAGTAAGTCCAATGTGGGATGTTATTCTGAGACAAAGCAAAATAATGATATTCACACCATTCAAAATTAAATTAAGGACTCGAGTTACTGTCACAATAATTTCTTCATACTGTTACTACCACTTATTGTTCCAGCTCTGTGCACTTCCCAGCGTTGCTGCCTGCACTGGTGGCAAGATGCAGAGGCTGCTGGGCTCAGCTTCACAGCTCTGGGAGCTAAGTGCTTGGGGCGCAGGTTCTATGGAAACAAGCCAGTTGTTTTTTATCAGAGCTCTTGCTGCCTTTAGGGGCGCTTCTCCCATCACAGGATTGTAACCTCCTCCAGTATTGCCCTCATGCCTGCCTGGGAATGCCTTTGGCATGGAGAGGGACTTCTTGGTGGAATTCCTAAATCTGCGCTAAGTCAGTGAAGGAAGTGCTGGTGCGGTTTAGGATGAGGATTGGTCTGTGGTGATGCAGTGGACCAAGGCACAAAGACACTGGTTCAAGTCTAGTTGATGTTTTACAATTTAGAACTGAGATAAGTGTGAGTGGTTTAGGGAGGTGCAGGGTTTATGATCTCTGGGTACAAATTCTCACTTCTGCCAAGCTGAAAACAAGCATGAAACAAAATACCTCTTCCAGTTCTTGTGGCAGAAACAGACGCCTCCCATCATTCTTCCTCGTGAGCA
This sequence comes from Pyrgilauda ruficollis, assembly GCF_017590135.1. NCBI lineage: Eukaryota > Metazoa > Chordata > Aves > Passeriformes > Passeridae > Pyrgilauda > Pyrgilauda ruficollis. The sequence goes on from NW_024529821.1 coordinate 3,292,122, forward strand.
GTGGCATTTTATATGATGTGAGTTTTATAGGACACTCCTTGTATAGCTGGAGGTGAGTGTGCAGCTTCAGGCACCTTGCAGTTTATAATTCTGTCACATCTCCCATCCACTAATGAATATTTTGCATGAGTACTGGTCCATTTGGTATAGCTGAGAAATGAAAATGTGGCTGAAAGCTGCTGAAATAGTCAGAAAGGTTCCAGACATATATGAGACTTTATTTTTCTTTTGGGGTAGAGGAATACAATGCCTGAACTGGTGAATAAGAGATTAAAAAGATCAATAATTCATATATTATTAGTTCACATAAAACCAGCAAATTACTTTCTTTTTACCTGAAGTACTTCAAAGAATTTTCTGCTTTTGTTCTATTGGAAACCTCAAATTTCTGCAATGGAGAGGGAACAGAAACCTACTATTGTAATGATGTCCCATTTATGGTACTTGAAATTCTAATGGAACTGTTGAAACCAACAACTGAAGCGAAATTATGCAATAGTGTAGATCAAGTCTAGCTTAACATGGAACAAATGGAGTGAATTACATGAAAATTACAACTGAAATAGTAACTCAGTTATATGTGTACAGGCAGTCATGGTTGTCTTAGTCATGATGTACTAGTCCTAAAGATTTTAGTAAAAACCAACTGGGTTATGTCAGTAAGAAGATCAGAGAATTCTGAAATGCAGACCAGTGGTTGTAGCATCATTGCCTGGAGTCTGGACTAACGACTTCCTCACACTTCAAAGTGTTTGCATGGATGTTCAGAATTTCTTGTAAATGTTTAATTTAATGCAGTTTAAGACCTGAGAAAAAGCACCATTTTTCAAGCTTTCTGAAATGAGATCTGTTGAAGAACACAAACTCCTTGACCTACTAAATGCATACATACATATTTGTATCCAGTATTAGTTTTCCTTTCCACTGATATGTAGAACGAATCTCTGTCCATTTGCTTTCAGGGATTTTGTTGACTGCCAAGACCTAGAACTTTTCCATTTTTGAAGTCTTCTTTTACCTAGAAAGATTTGAACTTGTTAAAGCAATGAGGGGAAGAGCCATGAACATGGCCAGAAGGCTTGAGCATCTGTCCTTTAAGGACAGACTGAGAATTGGGGTTGTTCAGTGTCGAGAAGGCTCCATGGAGATCTTGCCGAGGCCTTTCAGTGCTTGAAGGGGACTTATAAGAAAGATGGATGTAAAGATTTTACTGAGGCCTGTAGTGACAGGACAAGAGGCAACAGCATTAAGTTGGATTTAGATTAGATATATGATTTTTTTTTTCCTATAAGGATGCTGAGGCACGGCACAGGTTGCCCAGAGAAGCTGTGGATGCCCTATCCCTCAACCTGAGATCAGGCTGGATGGGACTTTGAGGAACCTGGTTTAGTGGCAGGTGTCCCTGCCCATGGCAGAGGGATGGAGTAAATGAGCTTTGAGGATCCCTTCCAACTCCAGCCATTCTGTGACTTGATGAAAATATGAGCTGTAAAGACAGCTAAAATACATGCTTGTAATTACTGCTGCTTTTTTGGGTTTTCTCTGAAGCGTGTTGCAAACACCATAATTAATTGGATTTCAAATGTTAAAATGCTTCAGTTGAGCAGCACAGGGGGGGTATGTATGGCACAAACAGGTGGCTGCCTGAGGCAGGGGATTGTTTAAATGTTGTGGGCTCTGAGACATCTGCATAAACACAGATTATTCATATCTGGCTGGAAGCAGGAGTCATCCTTTCAGCTGGAACTGCCTGTCATCAGTGCTTCACAAAATTAGGAAGATGTTCAAAGACAAGAAGTGGCACTACAGCAGTGTTATATTAGAGTGACGTGTGTAGCCTGGTCTTTGGAGATATTTGTTCTTATCACAGCACTGTGAAATCTGACCAAACTGGGTGCAGCCGACAACCTCCTCCCTGCAGAGTCACCTTGTAGTCTGTCACGGAACGTGGGCACTGCAGCTCCAGACTGGCACCAATTAGCACTTCTTGTCAGATGTGTGTGGCCCCTGCTTGTGTGACTCAACCAGCAATAGTGTTACTTAAGTGAGCCTGACACTCTTAGAAAAACAGGGCCAAAATCCAATTTTTTTAGGACAGTAGCTTATTGATGCCAACTTCAGAGACTCTTATTTTTGCCTTAGACAGTGTCCTTTCAGAACAACATGTAATTTGAAATTATATAACTCCCTTCACTTTTTTACTCACCACTGGATCTTGGTTTTGATTTGTTTGTTTTTCCAGACTGGAACAAACGGATTGAATACAGGCCTGGCTCTGGCAGCATACCCTTGTTTCCCAGCATCCACCTAGAAACGTGTGATGGACCAGTGTCCTCAATCCACACCACCATTGAGCTGCAGACCAACTACATCGGGAAGGGCTGTGATCGTGAAACCTACTCTGAAAAATCTCTGCAGAAATTATGTGGTATGAATATGGATTTCAGTTGACATAATAATGTTTTTGCAAACAAGGTACCAGCTCCTTGTGACCTGTAAGCATGCAGGGCTTGGATTTAGATCAGCTGGCTCACTTTGGATTGTAGTAATGAAAATAGAGAGAGTGATGATGTTTGACAGCTGCTCCATCCTTCTTTTCCATTTGTTTTCACTCTACTTCATACTTTCTCCCTGCCTTCTTTTAATTTTTTTTCTCTCCTGCTCTGATTCCCCTCTCAATTTTTCCTTCTTCCTCATTCCATCTCTTTCTCCTTCTTTCTTCCCTCTGCTACAAATAGTGGTGTGACAGTGTAGTGAGATTTCCAGTGTAGATTTGCCATCACAGGAAGATCACAGGATTTGAAGGGAATTGAATCTCTCTGTTGTGTTTCAGTCCTCCTGACTCAGTTTTCTGTTCTGCTGCTCAGTGCTGTGCCAGACAACAACCAAACAAAAAGTAAAATAATATTCTGGGCAAAAATGTTTAAGAAACATGAACTTCAGATAAGAGCTGACGTGTTGGATAAATATTTCCTAATTTTTTCCTCCCTTTTTGTGCTTTTCGATAACTTTGTGTAAAATGCAGAAGTCAATTTTGAAAGGCAGATTAAATACTTGAAGATACTGCTGTATTTTTTTCAGACTTTAAGATTCTGTATCTAGCAAAGCAATGGCCATGCAATAATCCCTTCATCTTTTGAGATCAGATGTCTCTCCTGCTGTAATATCCTGTCTTTAGAGTCCTCCTCTGAAGCCCTGATGGTGTAGACATGAATTCTCATCTTCTCTGTCCCTTTGCCTGGTTTCTGTCAGAGCTACAGTAGCAATTGTGCAATTTTTTCCATTTCAATGCATAGATTTTGGTTCTGGGTGCTCTGGTGTAGGGCTTGCTCTGATAACCACCCAGCAATGCTGCAGATATGTTAGGATCAATACACTAACCTTTAGGAAATAATTTTTGTAAATGAAAAATTTCAGCCAGTGTTACTATATTATTAAAAATGGAGAAGCAATTTCCAGGGAAAAATGGTTGGCAGTTGCAATTATCAGTTATCAGTGGAGATGAAGAAAGGGAGGTAAAGGTGAGTGGGAGTAGTAGCATTGTCATCAAATCTGAATGTTTTCAGCTTCAAAATTGCTTAGTTAAGATCACAGAAACAGTCATGACTTTGATTCTATGTCTTTATCCAACTGGCTGGGCTCTAGAAGAGCAAATGAAAATCCATCTGCCCCAATATGCATCTTCATCATGGTAATGATATTAAATCTGAGAGGCAGACCAAGGCTTGATTTCATAAAATACTAAAATTGTAATAAAAATAAATGTTAAATATTTATATAAGAGCTAAATATATATATTATATAAATATTATATAAAAATTATATAGAAATAATGTTTATATAATAGCTAAAGTCAAATACTTTTAACTCCTCTAAGAAGCTGTATTGGCAGCCAAAAGAACTTTGCTTTGTGCTGTTACAGACCTGAACTGCAAATGGCACAGTCACTCAGTGCAGACCACTAGGAACAAGACCTAAACCACTAAATTATTACCTTGAAATCAAACAATGATAGCAGCTATATCCAACAATATTATCATTTCAAGTGTAGGGCTGAAAGGAGATACCTTCAGCTGGTGTAAAAGTCCTTAGTTGAAGAAGGTTGTACAAACTCCAAGGGGCTCAGTTTGCAGAGTGTTGCTTGACTGCCTCACCTGCTGACACTGGAGTAGAAAAGAGAATTACAGGCATCTCTTGGGTCTGCCAGGGCCATTGTGGTGGCTGCAGGCAGCTCTGAGCAGTGGACAGACATCCCTGCTGAACTTCAGCTCTGGCTCAGCACATCCGTGAAGGAAGAGAATGGAAAACACTTGAGAAAACAAGAGTGTAAGAGTGTATGTAAATAGGGGGAAAATTCTCACTGCTGAAAGAATTTTTCTTTTGGTCCAGGTTTTCCATATCTTCATAGAGAGCAGACATGGTAGAAACTTGTAACAGGACTTTGATGAAAAGGCTGTAAGTGACAATGTACTTTACATGAGAATTGCATTTAGCCTGGCCTGCACTTTGCTATTTAGTATTTATTACCATCCTCAGTGTAGAGAAAAGTCTTATGAAAGCAGCTTAAATTATTTCTGGAAATCAGTTTTCTCCCAGAAATTACCTTATTGTAACTAATGGTTGGATGATAAAATCCTTTGAAAAGGATGAAAACCCTAATTTTTTTTTTTATACAATGAAGCATGATGTGATTGCAGAGAGTGCAGAACTGAGCACTCAGACAGCTCTGCATCATGTGCAATGCAAGGCTCTCTCTGTATAAGTAAGATACAGTTTACAAATACTGTGCTTATTTCTTCATTTATCTGTTGGAAATCTGGAGAAGGCAGATGTTAAGGAGGGTGAATTAAAATTAAGTCTTTATATGATGGAAGGTATAAGTCTGCTTTTCAATCACCCAGAGATTTGCACTCCTTTGGACTGTCAAGGTGGGCAGCTTAGATGATTAAATTATGCTTTAGTCATTTTAAAGTCAAGGAATTATTAGTGTTGTGCCTCAAAGCATTTAGAAAGCATTCTTTCACCTTGTTACCTGACAGTAATAAAAAGTACAGACTGTCTAAAAGACACCATTTGGCAAAAACATATCACAAAAAATCACACTAAAATAATCATAGGTTAAGGAGCCTAAAATATAGTGGAAAGATGGCTCTGGTGCTGTATCCTTTCCTTCTAAATGTAGATAAAAGAAAATAATGTGATTGCTAATTCTCACAGGTGGCAGATAGGAAGCTAAGACAGGGAAACACTATCAACCTCAAGGCCCTGCTCCAGCCACGATCCTGCTCTGTCTCCATTATCCTGGGTGGTGTAGCATTGCAAGAGGCCCACAGAAAGTTGTTGATCTGATCACAAAGAACAGTTTGAGCCGGGTGTTATTTGGATCATTTCTTTCCAGCTAAGCTAGCAGTCTGGTCCAGCTCAGCGAGAAGCATCACTGTGTGCTTATCCTGGCACAAAGTTTGGAGCCCAAATGTGCAGGACTGGGAGAGAAGGTGGAGCCAGCTGCATAAATCACTTGTGAAAATAAGCACTTTTATATGCAAGAGGTGCTCAGGGGTGTTAGCCCAAAACTGAGCTTCATGCAGCAGTTCCTGCATTGTTCTGGAAGCATTTTGGGAGCAAAGGGCATCAGGCACTACATTTTGGAAGAGCATTGATCCCATGATAAGGCTGTTCTGGGAACATCTCCAGAGAGATCCTGTTCGTATTGCTCCAGGTCTGTCTCTGTGCATGGCTGAGCAGCCTGGGACTCTGGCTGCATTTATTAGGATAGGAAAAGCATGACTTATTCCAGCCAAATCTCCCAAGTACATAATCCAGTGAATTTTCTCAGGGCAGGATTAAAACATGTAACAGGATGAGATTCCAAATTTAGCCACAAATCTCCATGCAAATATGGGCAGATAAAGTAGAACCTGTTGAGCTTGGTGCTGGTTACACAAATGGAGTGTCCTGTATTATCCAGAATTACAGTTTGTAAAATAAATACACTTTGTCTCCATGCTCAAACTATGAACTATGTAGGTGTTAGGTTTGGTATTCAAAATATCACTTCAAAATAGCCTCATTTTACAGCAGTAAATTTTGGAGAAGAACCCAAGACATTCAGTTACAGAATAAAGTAAATATTTCCAAATCATTGCTATAACTTCTATTTTTTAAAGCCTGTATGAAACAATTCTACACACTTTTGGCTTAAATTTTTTTTGCCCTCCTACAGAGATTTGGGATTTTTTATGTCTTCTTGGATGGTGAAGGAGGGCAGAACACCTTAGCAGGGGATTTTTCATGCCATCACAGTTTGCTCACCATATTGTTACTTGACAAAGCAGCAAGAGGAATACAAAAATGTTTGTGCTTTTTACTCTTGGAATCATACTTCCTGCTACAGGCTGTCTTCCACCAGTAGATAAATGCTCTGGGTAGCTCCTTGCATGGTTTTCATAGTGCCTGGCAGTTGTTGAGCTGTTAGCAAACACAGAGCTGTGAAGAACTGTGCTGTTTTATCAGATCTTGGTACCACGGTGTTTTCCATCTCGGTCTGTCATTAAAGAACACATGGAACTCCAACCATCAAATATGTACCAGAAAGCAGCACTGGAGAGATATGACCTGGTTGGGGTGAATCCCTGCTGTGAATGGGCATTCCTCCCAGAATTACTGGGATATCTACGGCTGGCTGCTGGACACTGTGGGAGCTGTCCGGCATCATCCCCACTGTGCTGTATGTTACAGCACATCATCCCCACAAACCTTCATGGTGTCAGGGAGGGAAGAAAAATGCAAACAATTTGTTTTGACTTAGCAGATCTTGAAATAGCTGAAGAAATGTCATTAATGAATTTCAGAAAATAATGAACATTTCTGAGAAAGCTAACTCTACATTATTTTCTATAGTTTTCTGTACAGTACATTTAATCTAGAAAACTCTTGCTGGGTCATGATGGTGGGTATTTTACAATGTTTCAGTGATTTGGCATTGAGGCTAGTAGGACCATTTGGGTAGTACAATAGTCTAAAGAGTGTGAATCAGAACCCTGGCCTATGTTAATCTTCAGAGCTTTTTCAGTGGTCTCTCATTGTGTTATTCATTATGTGATTTGCAGGAGCTTCCTCAGGTGCCATTGACCTGTTACCATCTCCCAGTATAACAACCAACTGGACAGCTGGGCTCCTCATGGATAGCAATGACATGATTTTTAAATTTGATGGAAAGCAAGGAGCCAAAATCCCAGATGGAATAGTCCCAAAAAATTTAACTGATCAATTCACCATCACTCTGTGGATGAAACATGGACCTAGTCCTGGATTAAGAGCTGAGAAGGAGACTATTCTCTGCAACTCTGATAAGACAGGTGAGTCTGTGTATGGAAAAAATGTTATGCAAAGGGGATGTCAACAGCTGTAGAGTGTTGCCATGTCTCCTCATTTAATTTGGTCTGAGAAAAAACTAATCTCAGATGTAGCCACTCCAAACATTGCTGATTTAAGAGATTATTGAGGGGCCTGATGACTACTGAAATTTGACTAAATTTCAAACACAGCTGGGATAACACAGCTAGAGATTTCACAGGAATTGACTGATAACATAACTAAATTATGTTTAATTTCTTTTCATTATTTAGATTGAAACAGTTGTAATTCTTCACTGAAACAAGTTAGATAAAATATGCATTTGGATTTCATTTATTAGCTAGGACAGGATGATTCCGTGAACAAAGCTGATACAGCATAATTGAAGAAGAGTCATACCAATCCATGAGAAAGCTCCGTTCTTTGGGGTTTCTCTGATATGGCTGGGTGCTGACAGGGTGTGAGGCTCCCAGACACCAAGGGCTGTGCATGGCTGAGCCAGGTGTGTCCCCCCGCAGAGATGAACCGGCACCACTACGCGCTCTACGTGCACAACTGCCGCCTCGTGTTCCTGCTGCGCAAGGACTTCGACCAGGCCGACACCTTCCGCCCCGCTGAATTCCACTGGAAGCTCGACCAGGTACCTCTCTCGTGATTCCCAGGGTCATCCAGGACCCTTCCTCCTTCTCAGGCCTTTAGGCAGCACAGGGAACCACCCAGATCCCAGACCCCAGACCCCAGACCCCAGGTCTGTCCTCCTCAGGCCTTTAGGCAGCACAAGGAGCCACCCAGATCCCAGAGCAGCTGTCCGGAGTCTGTTCAGAGTCTGTCCACAGTGTGTCCGAAATCTCTTGCAATTACACTGCAACTTGCAGCTGTTAAAACTCTAATTAGGATCCACATAAAAAGAGACAAATAAGTTAACTTTGTCAAGTAATTTTATGCACTAGTTTTTGTTGTTTATTTTAATCGAGCCACTTTAAATGGTAAGTAGAGGTTTATATCCTTTGGCAGTGGAGAGAGATATGACATTGCATTTAGTTCCCTAAATGTTTTCCATTTATCATTTTTTTAAAATTGCTGTATCACCACAATGGGAGTGATGGAAACCTTTTTGTTAAAGAGTATGCTGATACACAGAAAGGTACTTCTGTTATAGTGTAAATCCAATCTGCAGACCTTTTCTTTTATCTCCTGTGCTGTATGTAATTTTGCCTTATTATTAAGCGTATATTGCAAGAAAATTATTATTAAAGAGATAAGAGTTGCCTTGTTTATTCTAGGCAGGATAAGCATCATTTGGATGAAAGAAGACAGACTTCAGCAAAGTACTATTTTTTTCAAAGCAAGTTTCTTCTTTGAGCCCAATGTATGCTATGGAAAATGTAGCTCTAGGAATGTTTACTTTTCTAATTCACCTTCTAAATGTATATAAAAATGAGATCTCCATCGTGTTTATCAGATGAGTGTGGTAAGAAAGCCTGTGGTGGTCATGGCACTCACTTTGCATTTACACTAACCTGTCTGGAATCAGTTTGTGCTGTACTCAATATGAAATCTTAGTGTCTCAAAATAAATTGAAATTAAATCATATTGAAGATTGCAAGTCAGGAATAACTGATATAATCTCAGACAAGGCTGTTGTGAGTGCTGAAGATGGACTTGTATTTCTAAACTTGGTACTAAGCATCTAATTAATGATAATGCAAAAGTTTTGGGAAGTATTTTGATTTTGAAAATTGAGTGCAGTTAACTTCTATATTCTTAAAATGAGAGAGAACCAGTGTCCTCTCAATAAATGAAATTTGTGTGTGACTCTTGTAAGGTCGTGAACCTTCCTAACTACTACTGAAAACTCCTACATGATGTAAACTAGAGACAGAAAATATTTTTTAGGTCACTTGATTAATTTCCTTTCATTTGGCTGCTGTCAATTGATTTCCACAGTATAGTTTCAGCTGTTGTTTATAGATGAAAAAGAAAGTAAGATTAAAGTATAAATAAAGTTTGTTATAGGTTGTGTGCCCAGACTTCCATGAAGATAGATTTATATTGTCAAGGTGATAGTGTTGTAAGTTTTGTCATGAAGGGACCTCATAAAAATTGCTGCTTTATCTCTTCTTCATACTCCATCTGGCCTATATGGTAGAGTAAATTAAAAGAAACTGAAAATAAAACATATGTGAATAATGGGCCAGGAAGGAACTTGCATGGTTTTGAAGACAAGGCAGTGGGAAATTGTCACTATAATGTAGTAAAATGATGCCTTCTTCTAACTGTATACCCAGAGTGGTCTATCTTAGAAAGCACAGGATATTTTAAAACCACATCATAAAACAAGTTAGGGTCCTGCTCAATATGAAAACAATCTGGACTAGACTTCCAGGAGTAGATTAATTTGATTATTTGCATATTCAGACACTGACATACCTCTGGAAATCTCACCTTGAGAACAGTTCATTCTGTAGTGGCAAACCCTTCAATTCCCTGCTGTTGTTGTTGTTTTGTTAAGAAAATCCTGGTAATGGAACTGTGCCCAGCTGCTCTCCCTGTTCCCTCACCTGCCCTGTGAGACAGGGCTCTGCAGATAGGACAGGGCAGAAATGACTCTGCAAGACCCTCCAGGACTTGATCCCAACCACAGCCAGAGCAGAGGAAAATGTGGCAGAGCACTTTATCGCTGAGCTCACTTTATGAGTGCAACAATCCAGGGACTGTTTTTGCTGAGAGGTATCCAGTGACCTTGGAAGAGGGTGAAGCTTGAACTGGTGAAATCATTTATCACTCTCACTGCAGAACAGTAAAATTTATGATACCAGCTGCTCTGGGCTCTACTCCATGAGACTCCTCATTCTTTCAGGGCACTGACTAGGTTTAATTTAATTGTCTAGATCTCATTTCTGTGGTGGGTGGGTTTGGCATACATCTTAGTTGCAGGCTCCATCCTTGTCTGGATACAGGGATCCATGGAACATTTTACACAGCTGCACCTGAGCAGTGCATCTGGAGCCTCTCGACACCATGACAGCCTTGCACAAGAAGTGTCTGGAAGCTCCAAATGACAGTGTCTGCCAGGCTAGCTCTGGGAAGACTGTGTCTTTAAGTCAGTTCATAAACCTAAGGATTTTTTTCCAGTATGGCTTTCAGTTTAATTGGCCCTATTTGTTCCATAAATGGCCTTTGCTAGGTGAATTTTTCACTTACTGCACTGATCCATGACCTGAGAGTGCCACAGCCCTGGGCAGACGTGCCTTTACCAGTGACCTGCTGACACAGGACCTCTGCAAAAGGTGCTGATAATCAGAGGTATCAGATTTTTTACTGAGGGTGTCCTTGCTATTTATAAGAAACATGGGGGAAAAAAAATAAATGTAGATAGTTTGGAATTTTCCCCACTTTCATCCTTTTGCAAATTAAGTATTTTAGTTGTGAGAAAATCCATTAGCAGTAATCTGGAAGAAAAGGTATGGAAAGAGCAATGTTAAAGAAAATCAGTGTCAGGTCTGTAACATTGGTAATAAAAACTGCAATAGATGCCCAGGTAGAGGAGGTTCTTTCATTTTATTTCCATTTCCTTGTAAGCCCAGGTGTTTCCTTTGTTTTAGGATAAGGACCTTTTTTCTGAGTTTCCCATTCAAAAGTTTAAATTGAATATCATGATGTGTTTGTCAACATTTATGTAATTTCTTTTCTCATACTTTAAGTATTGGACACTTTTTAAACCCAAAAACTTATTACAAAAGGGGCAGAAATTACTCTTAAAAAAAAAAAAAAATTGTTACCAAAGGCAGTAAAAGGCATCTAAATTATTATCTAATTATCTCAAATGGATAGGAATATAGGTTTTATTTTAAGTGAATTATTTAGGCAGCCAAATATTCATTTGGACCATCTAAGAATAACATATAAAATATTAAAACTGTTTCTTTGACTTTCATAAAAATCTGTGGACCAAACCAGAATTGTAGTTTGAATGATCAACCAAGTCACTCAAGCCTTTGGTGACAGTGGACTAAACAGGATGGTGTATTTCACACTGTTCAGAACAGGTATTACACTTTTCATACAAATATGAGGACAGCCAAAATGTATTTTTTCTTCTCCTAAATCAATAGGATAACAACACTTTTTTTAGTGGGAGAAGGTATCTGAAACAGAGATGAACAATTTTTTCATGTACTTTATTCACAGTGCAACACTATTTTCAGAATGTTACCATTCTGCAAACAGTCTTCACCCTACAGGCAAAATTTATGTTGATCCCATTAAAAACAGGGAATCTATTGCATGATGTGGAGTCATTCTAAGTCAGTCTGTCTAAAACCAGATAAATGTGCAGAAACTGAGATAAATTGTTTGAATAATCCAGAATTAACCTGCGGTGCTTTTCATTGTGAAAAACCCCCAAAACAATTCCTTTTCTAACAGGAACTACAGGAGACAGTTTAGCTAAGTCTAAATGTGGTGCAGTTTGTCTGTGTGGGCATGGAGCTGCTGAAGGATCAAGGCAAAGCCTTGGTTTGCACTTCACCACTTCAGTGGCCACACACACACCTGGGGCTTCCCCTGGAAGAAGCAACCGTGACAGTCAAGCGCTTCACTCCCAGCTCCTTTTTTAAAATCAGCACCTGCTCAAGGACATGGTAGAGCAGGAACTGACTTTTGAAGGAATTTATGTTACATGATAAGAGGGTAAAGTAAAATTGATTTGTTATTTGGACTCTTTTTTTTTTTTTAATATAGTTAAATTGGATATTTCCATCAAATAACAGGATTTATGCCTGGAAGTTGTTCTTTTATGCTGGATTGTTAAACATTGTTTAGAATTGTTGTTGATGTGCATTCAGTTTTAAGACCACCCTTCATATAATGAAAGCTGTGTGTGGCCTCCCTCTTGAGAGACTGGAGAGAGAGAAAACGAGTGAATACTTATGGAAGGTACGCAATAATCTCAGTCCAGGAGGGGTAAGGAGGATGCTGCAAGTTTCCATCATTTCTGTGCATGAACTCTATCCTCTAGGTAAAAGCCATCAGGCTTCGCAGTCCCATCCTTTCCAACATGATGCTCTATTTGAAGTAATCTTTTTTTTTTCTTTTTTTTTTTTTTTTTTATGGTGGAGTTTAGTTGTTTATTACTTGAAGCTCAGAAGAGTTTCTTATGCTCATAAACACTTACTTTAGAATCTGGTATGAAGGCCTGCACTGCTTTATGCATACAGTTTTGAAAAAACTGCAAAAACAAATCAGTGAGGTGTTTGCCTACAGAGCCAGTAAGAGAGAAATGATAAATGAATGACTAATTCTGCAACAGAGATGAAATAATTCCAGGACTTAAAAAGTCTTTGTGGCATTCCTGGCACCTTAAGTGCCCTCCATTACAGGCTTGTCTATTCTGAGACGCTTTGTTGCTACTTTCCATCTTTGAATGCTATTTTGACAAATATTTATTCAGTGTCTTGCTTCAAAACAGTTTTTGGTAGCACAAGGATAAGTCACCAGTGATGATAAATGGTGAAAATACTCTTTGAGATCCCAACTGAAAGAAGCTTGTTTAATATAAGTTTTTAATGCAACTGCTCTATCACTGATAACAACAAAATCTTGACAAACCACTCACAGTTGCTGTCCAGAACTTGCTTTATGATATACAAAGTCCCCTTGAGCCCTCTCAAGGTGCTCAATATGCCCTACAAACTGGTGTGCCTTTGTGCATTTCTGATTTCTGTAGCACAGCCCGGTGTGAAATGCAGTGACTGCTCAGTGCTTCTGTAAAACTTCTATGACCTTAAGGAACAACCAAGCTCAATATTTTATCATTTCTCTACTTGCTTTTGCTTGAAGTTATTTGGACATTTTTCTGCATATTTCTGTTCTACGTTTTGCAATTTTCTGACCTGTTTTATTACAGCTTTATTACACTGGTATGGGAGTTTCACAGCTGTTCATCTCAGCTTTGAATGAGCTGGGTCGACCCTTCTGAAAATGATCCCTGTTATGTGCTGTCCTTTGGGTCTTACATGCACAACTGTTTTTTCCATATGTAGTTATGGTCATTCCCACTGGAAGGTAGAACTGTTGCAAACATTCTTGAGACCCTAAGACACTAATTTCTCAATGAAAGCAGGAAAAAGAAAAGGAAGGAAACTCTGCATAGAATAAAAGGAAGTTAAAATTGTCTATAGCACATGAAATAATAAAAAGTATGACATTCTTAAAACATGCTGTAGGAAGACGATCCAATTAATTTCATTTCTTAGAGAAAATCTTGATATGGAGTTATTAGTAAATCTAAAGAAGCTGGATTAAAGTGTCTGTTAGTGCCCTGATTTTACACTACTCTGGGAACTTGAGAAATTTAAAGCCTAGAATGGAAATTCCCAATCAAACTATTATGTGAAGGTGAACAGTCACATTTACTCTCTTATTTGTCATATATTTCTAATATTTCTCTTTTACATTGTATGTGATTTATCACTTGTGCACCAGAATTTGTACAACACGTGCAGAAAGTGGTTTGGAAATGTTCAAGATCAGTTACTTGGGCAATTTCCTGAGGTCCGTCAGAAAATTTAGTTTGAAGGAAAAGCAGGTTGGCTTTCAGGTGGTGTCTGAAGCATTCCACAAAGACAGGACTGATATCTTTATCCTTGCAAAGGCAGGTTAGGAGACAAAGAGGCTGCCTTACTAATAAATATAAATTCATTTATCCATGTTCCTGAACTGTTTATTCCAACCTTAGAGCCAGGGTTTCTGGATGTCTGCAGATGAGGAATAAAGTATGGTGGTGTTTTTCCATGGACTTACTTTAACATCTGGGTAGTCTCTTGACAATGTCAAAGCCTAGAAAGGCATATTTTCAAGCATATGATGAAAAATTATGTAAAAATGCAAATCTGAGCAGCCTTCTAGTTCTACATTTAAAAACGAAACACAGGTGCTGCCTTACTACAGTCAGAAGTGTTACTGAACTGACATATTTCCTTGATGCAATTTAGGAACAAGAAAGGTGAGTTATAATAGAATTATTTCATCATGAATTAACTAGTGATCTAATTTACTAAGACACCTGGAAGTTACAGCATGACAGCACAAAGACATGCTGCAGCTACTGTACATAATCAGGCTTTTCAGGTGCTTTATCTGTCAGCATGATTAAACAATTTCATTATTTAAAGTTGTAATTAAGCCATCCATATTTTTGAAACCCATTGTGAAAATCGTATTACACATTACGAGTTTCAAGGCTACAAAAGGAGCTCACAGCTTGCATGCAAATCAGTTTGCAAACTCTTCCTGTCACTGCAGTGAAGTGTCCTGTGTCAGCACCACAGGAGAATGTACCTTAAAGAGAAAGGTTCTTATCTGAAAGCTGAATTTTCTAATGCAGTTATTTACTTGCGCCAAATAAGAACTTGATATCCTAATCTTCCCTTTCTATACTTTACCCACTAAATTTTTCTTTTGTTATATCTATTATTGAAATTGTAGTGCATGTACATTATGCAGCCTTGGCACAAAGAAAGATGCACTTCATATATCCTCTTAAAATTCCTTCCAGCTCTAAGTAATGTCTAATATTCTACAAATATCATTATGGTTGCTAGTGGGTATAATAAAACTTATATTGGGCATTTGTCATGTGAAAGTAGCCATATAAACAACTCCCCACCTAAGATTGCAGGAGTCATTTAGCTGTACTATGGATTTGTCAGTTCTCACTGCACCACCTCCCTAGGTCATCAAAATCAATATTCTTATTTACAGAACTCCTGGGATGTATTAGGAATGACTGTGGTGAGTAAACCAAATGCATGATTTACATGAATTTGAAGAAAGATCAATTTCACTTTTCATAAAGAGCTCTACTTTTCTAAAGATATTGACTGTCTTAAGACATAGATTTAAAAAACCACTTTTTTGCATTCACCAGGATTGCAGAAGAATTTATATCTATTGGCCATATTGAACTTTGCTGCTATTACTGTGTTTATGTGCTGCAGGAAGTAAAGAATTCCCGAGGGCTGCACTAGGCATCTGCAGAGCTGATGAGCCAGTGTGAAGTCACTGGTGTGAATCTGCACTGGCCAAGATTCCAAACCTCTGCTTCCTTACCAATGGATATTCACTGTGTAAGGATAAAGGAGAATCAGCAGCTGTTAAATAAGGAATAAGGTCAGGGTAACTGCAGGTTTTCAGTTCAATGCCACCAATTAAAAATGTACGGTTCAAGCTGTGCCTGGATCCATGAGCTTTGCCAGAGCATGGCAGAGCCAGGCTAACTTCAAAAATTTGTATTAACCATTCTCACATTAGCAATTACGACCTGATTAGGTTACAAATAATTGTGAATCCACTTATAGTTTTGTAGCAGTACTGGTGCTGGCTAGGAGATGGAAATCCTTATGAATACTTTCATGTCTTGAAAGCTTTTTCTATTTCAGAGTTGTATATTCTTTATAAGCAGGCAATGAACCCTACAGAAACTTCTTAGGCAGGCAAAAGCAGGATCCTCACTAGAATCTTCCATTAGCAGAAGTTGTTTTCAAATTAAATTCTAAGTGCAACTTTAATGTTAGAAATGGCAAGTTTATTGAATCATAATTTCAGGAAAGTTCCTGGCATTCTTTGGTATTATTGATAGCTGTGATGTTTTGTAGGGGTTTTTAAAGTAATTGCATATTAAAGTCATAACAAACCTCTATCAGCAAGAAAATTTCCCAAAAAAAGCATCACTACGCCATAGAAGTTGCACAAAGTTCTGGTAAAGTATTATAACCAACCTTCCAATTTTAAAATATCCTCACAGCAGCCAGTGAATTTCCTATTTCTAATTTACTCACAACTGCTTGAAAACAGACAAAAAAACTGCAGACTGATATTGCATAGATCTTCCTACCCCTGTTTTAGTGTTCTTCCAAATGGACAGTGGTATTCCAGACACTCCAGAATTTTACTGCATTTTTTCAAGCAGTTACGCAGAGTCCAGGATCTCACTAAGTTCTCACTCTTCCTATCTTACTGTGATCCTTTCATTACTGATTCAATCTTTTCCCTTCCAGTTTTTTCACTCCAATTAACTTGTGGACTCAAACCTGTTCAGAGGAATTTACTGTTGCTAATAATTGCATGCATGGCCTGCGTGGCATTTTTTATTCTTTCCTAAATGGCCTCATGTGCTCTCTCCCTGAGACACCTCTACCACCATTCCTGGATTTGGATGCACTCCTGAATAAGGGTTTGCTGTAATTCCATGGCCAGCACAGAGACCCTGATTTCAAATTCAGCCTTCATTTTCCGTATGATGAATATTTAACCAAATGTGGCTGATTTAATGAAAATTCTTGCAGTAACTTATCACCCAGTGCTCGGCTAAAGTAAATAGAAGGAGAACTGGGATAACAGTTAAATGTATTAAAATTCAAACATAAATGATGGTATTAATGTGACTCTGGAGTGTGTGCAATAGGAGGCCATAGGTAGTCCTGTGTGTGCAGAGGTGACAGGACATGCCCAGTTGCTTTCAGGTAATAAGAGACACTGCTGAATGTCACACTTTGATTCCTTCTTGCAAAGGCAGAGCTGCTGTTGCTCTCTTTGAATGTCACTTCTTAGCCTAATGGACTAATTGTTTGTATTTCAGAAATACACAGCTCTCAGCTGGCAGACAATACACCTATTGTCTTTATTTCTGCAGTTACATTTCTTTTATGTCATGTAAGTTTTCCATATGACTTGGTATGGGTCTGTTATTACATACTTTAGGGGAACATGTTGAAATTTTTGTCCTTAATATCCAGATTTTTTAAAGTTATTTACAATTTTGAAAGCAAACACCTGACCTATTTGGTAAAACTAAAAAGGAATATTTTTCAGGGTTGTTTTTTTTTACCTGAAGAACCTGTTTTCCCATTTCTAACAATAGTCATTTCACCACCCATTTACCAATCAGCGAAACAGCATTTCACTGGGAAAATTTCAGACAGCTCAATTGTGGATAAATTTAAACAATTACTTTAATGAGATCCATGAAACTTTAAGGGCTTGTGCAACACTGATCTTGAAAATGTCTTGCCACAGTCTGTTTCAATAACGTCAACCCAGAACTACTCTAGGATTCAGACCCCCAATGCTGACTTGTTTCCTCCCATAAAAGCACTAAGAACATGATCATGATTAGTACAAGAAGCAAGCTGCATATTGACAGAAGAACAGCATTCTCTGTCAAAGTCACACATATAGCTGATAACTAATTACCTTCCTACGGTAAATAACATATAATCAGTCTGTCTGCAAAATGCCAGGTCTGTCATTAAAATCCCAGCAGTCCCCATTTCACTAAAGACACTATGCATAATATTTGGGTTGTATCATTTCCTGACTTATATCTATGCATAAATACAGCAGCATGGACACACAACCATTCTTCACTTTACAGAAATTATTAAGTGAGCCAAGTGTGACTCATTGCCGCCTTTTGGCTGCATTAAAAACAAAATAGCATTTGCTTTTCCCTGCATTATGTCCTAATTGTCTGCTGGAACAGAAGTAAATCCCAGACTATTCTGTATGCTTCTATTTCTGCTGTGTCTTTGTGCTGCTGTAGCTGCCTCAGCCCAGACTGCTGCAGTATCCACACCTGCCAGAGTAGTGGGCTGTGGGCTGCACGAGATTCCCTCCATGTTTCCCTGGAGAGATCCTTTCAGTTCAGTGTGAGACTTGTGTGAAAGCAGGGATTCTTTCATCTCCGATTTGCACTGTGCACTTTCAACAGAGCAAATAATCTTTCAAGTAAATAACTTCTCCCAAAATGTGGAAATTGTGAGAGGTGTCTAACACCCGTGTCAGCTGCATCTGCCTTTGCTGAGCATGTTTAAAGCAACCCTTGCAAGCAGTCTCAGCACTTCCTTAGATCAGAGCCTTTGAAGAAGGATTTGCCGAGTGATGGGGGCCTTCAAAGGGCCAGCAAAGGACAGGTCTGCAGCCACAGGCAGGATGCAGGCGGGCTTTCTTCTGGATGCAGACCAGCCTGGGAACCCCAGTGTTTCGCAGATGGGAGCTGAGAGCTTAGGCATCAAGTCTGGATGTTTATTTAATGAATCAATGCCAGCATATCACTTCCTGTGGGATGCACATTGATAAGGGAGTGTAGTCCTTTGGTCTGACAAATTGAGTGACGCGTGTAGGTGGGACTGTGTGAGAGAGAGGGGACAGGAGCTCTCTTCAGGAGGTGTTTTTAGAGCTGAGCACAAGTGTTTGCCCTCTAAAGCAAACAAGCCCTAGCTACCCTGTTTTCTTTGTCTCCGGGGTCGAGTTTGCATTAATCCCACTCTTTGTACCTTTATAACATCTTAAAGGCTGCCTGAACCAAGTGTTTTATTTGTTCAGCAGCAAGGGAAGGATGTATCATCCTGCTTTGAACAGGGACAGCCTCCTTTTTCTTCATGCAACCTCCTGATGCTCAGAGAGACAAAAATCCTCAGTTCCTGCGGTCCCTTCAAGAGTGTGGTCACACCTCTCAATTGTCTCAGTCCTTGAAGCAGCAGGCAGTCAAGATGCCTAACTCAAACATAACCTTTAAACATTTGAGTATTAGCATTTCAGCCAGATTTCTAGAAAGCAAACTGAATAAAAACTGTGTATATTAATATTTGAGAGGTAATGGCAAAGAATAGCAGGGTTTGTTTGTATTACCACTCACAAAAAACTTAATTAAAAAAACTTTTGGTTTTTTTAATTAAATCTATGTTTTGATTAAGTATTATTAATAAACTGAAAATTATTTGCTTGGTTTTCTAACAAATAATGTTTTTCAGGAGGTGTGTTAAATGGGCATTTCATTTAGTTTATAATCACAATTCCATTTGCAGACAGAGCCCTCCAAAGAGTGAAAAGTAAGTTTGTTGCAAATCTCTCCATAGAAATATCTGACAGACAGAATTCCTGCATGTGTCATCTAAGAAGGCAGATTTTGGAGATGAGAGAAAGTGATTTAAATTCTAGATAAGATTCAAAGATGAGGCCTCATGAGTGATGAGGCCTCATGAGTGAAATGAAGTAGAATTCTATGTTTCCTGTCTTGAGGAGGGAACAAACTCACAGACCAAAAGCTCATTTCAGCTCCCTTTGAAGTCAGGTTGTTCAAAAGCCCACATCTTCTCAGTTTTGGAAAGGACATTAATAATGCAAGAAAATAAGACTGACACAATTTGTGCCTCAATGTACATTAAAACATCCCTGATCTCTGTGCTCCCTTCCCAGTGATGCCATAAGGAAGATAATGGGTACCATTAAGAAATAAAACATGCTTTAATGCTATAAAAGCTTTATAAATGCATTAATAGGCAAAATTTAAAAAAATTATTTGAGCACTTCAATAATGTCAACCAAATATCAGGTCTCAGATTAGGAAACAAAGGAGGTATTTGTGCTGTTTCAGTTAGGTAGGAGCTCAAAGGATCTATTGGGTTTCATAGTTCTCCTTAATATTATTCTAATTTGTTAAGTGGTACATGTGTTCAGTTTGTGAATAATTCCCAAACACATGATCTCCCCAAGTTTTTGCATTTTTTCATTTCTGACCATATATATACACATTTGGGTATATAACATTTATAGTGGTTTCTTTAGTTTAGAGAGATATTTAACAGAAAATTTATACAGACAAATCACAGTGCAGATCAATATCTGGCATATAAATGAAAAAATCACAGAAGCCCTTTGAATTGGGAGGCAGGAAATTAAACTTCTAGTGTTTATTCTTGCTAAGACTTTGGTTGATTTTTCATTCCTCAGATTCAGTTGATTCAAGTTGATCTTAAAAAATCTCCCCATATTTCATTACTTAGTAGAAAGTGAACACATCTCTGAGTATTGATCATTCTTTCCATTTAGATAGGAGCAGTTTTCCACCCTGATAGGAGCAAGGCAATATTTTATTGAGCCTGACACGCTGTAGCATCCCTGCTGGGAAGTACAGTGCCTCTCTTCCCTTGCTTTTCCTGTTCTCCTCAGCTGTAGATTTCCAAGGGCAAATCCAAGCTGGCAGTGGCCATGCTGCATCTCTGAAGCAAAATTCTTTACATTATCCTTTATGGTTTTACTTGTTCTTTTTATACCCTGACATCAGGGGACTTTTCTGCCTTTTTTAAATTCCTGATTGATTGGTATTAATAGAAAAATAAAGGGGATTTTAGAAAAAAAGGAAAAAAGGGAAATAATACACCAGGATGATTACTGTTCAGTAAAGCTTACTGTTAAAAGTAGTGAAATATTATAAGAACAAAGAACAGATAAAATAGAAATAATTTTATTTTTTTAATTTACTTTTTTAAATAACAGTAGAGGAACCTGAAAAACACTTTAAGTGGTCTGCTCCCCATCCTGGCTGTCTCACTCTTGCTGGCAGCAGTGCTGCTCCCTTCACTGGGTACCAGTTTCTGACAGCTTCAGAAGGGAATATTGCTTCTGAAAGAGGCCACTGCCCTGCTCCCATTCTCACTCTTCTTTGGAGACCAACCCTTAGCCCAGAAAGCCTGGAAAGAGGGATGGTCCAATCCAGAGCACCACAGTCAAATCATGTTAACTGGGTTTATTTACATGAGGCAGTGAGAGCAAGAGAGAGACTAATAGCCAGAAAAAAATTCCTTACTGGTGAAGAAGAACCAACATTCAACCTAATCCCATGGAAATTTCTTTATGGGACCATTGTAACAGTTTATAGAAATTATTTTCCCTTCTATTACCTACCAAGACTGTTAGTTGGTAGCTTAAAGAATATCAACAATAACTTTAATAATAGAATTAACAGGGATCAGTTTTCATTAGCTGTGTATCACTTCAATAGTTTAGTTTCAATTTCAATCCAACTCAGTTATTAAATACTTAGTTTCTAAAAATGTTTTTTCATCTTTGTATGCTCTGATAATTTCTCTTTCTTTAATAGTTTTTAAATCAATTTATTCTGATATGAGCTGTTGAAAGTACCCTGCCTGAAATCATGACAACTAGAACATTTACAACTAGAATACTGTAAATTGGTCTAAGAAATTATTCACATTGATATTAGCTGTTTGGAGTTTATTGATGTCAGTGATTGTACCGTGTTGACTTTCTAAAAACAGTGTTCCCTTTTTACTTTAAAACTTTAGAAATACATAACTATTCTACAATGCCGTTTTCAAATGTTTCACTCCAGTTTGCAATTAAAAACGCCAAAGTTTTGTGTGTATGTATGCATATGCATATTTGTATATCTCATACATTCATATGTATATATGTACCATTAAAAGCTGTAAAGGACTGCACCAGTGAATTGTTTTTATCATCTCTCCATCTTAGAGTAATGTGAAAGTCTTCTGGTAGGACAGAGTTATCAAGTCTCTCCTAAGAGTAAGACAGAAGACAAATCTGTGCAGGTGAACAGCCAGATAAATTTCAAATGAGGGTGGTTTCTGATGGAAAAGGGCCAGCACTGTGGTCATGCAAGATCTCAGCACGGGACCGCAGAATACATAAGACATATCTTTGGTTATTATTTTGTTCCCTGTCCTTTCTTTTTCTGCAGTTAGTGAATAGAGGTTTACCCTGAGTTTTCTTAAATCCTTTATGTGTTTAAACACTGAAGGTTCATTTGCAGAGGACTCAAATGTCACGTATGGTTGGATTGAAGCTGGCTTCATTAAGTGCTGGAATACTAGAGCGGCTGTTGTGATTCCAGAAGGGGCAGGGGATGCTGAGGTGCAAGGCAGTGATCTGCTCTGCCTGGCAGAATGCCAGCAGCCCCGGGAGGGAAGGCACTGGCTATCAGTGAGGTCAGTGCCACAATTAACATCCTCTCTCCAGCGTATGGGGCAGGGAGCTCAGACAAACCAGATAATAAATCTTGGAAAACTCACAGACAGATTTGTATACTTAGCTCTTTTACACCAATAATGACACACAAACCAGAACAAAACTAACTCACAGTAATGAGAAATTTGCCCCAGTTGCTACAGAGTGACTTGCAGTGTCTGTGCTCACCTTCTTTCTTGAAATGAAAGACATTGGCTGTGTCAGTCAACCTCCAAATAAAACACACTGCAGAGTTCTGCAAGATTCAGGTTTTTAATTGCATGAAAATCAAAGACCAAAACATGGTCTGGTGCTAAACACAGACTCACCTGTTTTAGGTGCTTGCTCTTCCTTCTTTATTCATTTAAATGGACATGGAGGGGAAATGCGCTGAGGAGGGAAAAAAATAATTACTTTTATTTGTCACTAAAGAGTAAAGAAGAATTTCTGATAAAACACAACAAGGCGTTTCCTAAGGGAACATCCGTAGCTATAAAGAAAGATACTTGGCAAACTTGCTATGTAAATGTATTTCAGGAATTAGTTTGGATGAATTGGTATTGTTGGGATACTTCTCAAGAGGAAAAAAAATGGTTAAAAGATTGAACTTTCCTCACCAAATTTTCTGAGTCATTTAGTGGACATCCACACTTCTCTGTGACATGTTAAATTAACGATATTGCATAATAAATGGTGGGGCTCAAGGTATTCTAACAAAATATTCTATCCATATTTTCTTAAAAATATCAAATCTTAGGGATGTTTCCTAAACAGTCTTTGAAAATCTGGGTTTTTTAAGTGAAAGAAAATGTCTAAGTCATATAAACATTAAGCAGAAGAAAAGACTATGTACTAGACAGTGAGTAAATAGTTGAAAATATGAGTTTAGAAAGACTGTGATTAGATACGTGCTTATGTGCATAAAGCATTTACTTGAGAACAAGTACACAAGAAATTCCAGCAGGTTTTTCTAAGGGACAGTTTTCTAAACTATACAACTGAATAGTTCATATTGAAGAAACAATTGTTTTATAAGGTACACAAATTCTCATTTTAAATCAATCAGCATGAGGCTGCATTATCCTTTCAATTAGTGAGATTGTAAGGGCAAGGTAGTGCTTCCCAGTTCTTCACCTCCAGTTTGTTTCAAAGTACACAGTTCTGGGAAATCCCTTCTGCTTTGCTCAGCTTTCTGAAGGTGTCAGTGCTGGGTCTCACAGTGTCTGTGGAATGCCACCAGTGCCTCCTTCAGCAGCTTGGGCATGAGGCACTGCCAGCAGAGCCCTGAGAATGACAACCCTGTGGCCCTGCCTACCTCAGCATCTTCCTTTTATCCATTCAGCCGGGGTAGGAAATACAAACTCTTTCCAGATTCCTCGACAAAACTCCTATGAGGAAGCAATACCTTGTTTGAGACTTCCATAAGGAGCACGGAAATCTCTTCTGCTCCCTTCTCTGGATAATGTTCTTCTGATATTAAGCTGAGGTTCTAGAAAAAAGGGATTAATTTGCACAGTGTTCACCGTTTTTATTCTATGACTGATCACACACAGTCCTTTACAAATGCAGCTATAGAACAATGGTTAATTATTTTTCCAAATTAACTCCCTGTACACAGAGCTATAACATCACATCAGCACCTATACCAGAGACATCCAAGTTCTAATACAGCTCTGACAGCTGTGGAATAGCTTCCTCACTAAGGAGTACAAATTACTCCATCCTACAGCCACTCCTGCTGACACTTGGAAGAGTGGTGATGCTCCAGTCTCAAAAGCAGAAAATCTGGTCCAGAGCAAAGCAGTCTGTCTGGTTGGGTTTTTCCTTCACTGCCAGCCACCAGCTGTCAGAATTCTGCAGCTTACTTAGGGAGACTCTGAGATCACTTTTGAGCAGGGCTGTGCAGGCTGAGATTCAAGGTACAAGATTTATGTGGCAGTTGCATGTGCAGCAGTATTCTTATGGACAAAACACTGCTTTGTGTTATGTGAAGTCAGTGGTCGGAGACAGCGATGACCCACTCTTCAGATTTACACCTGGCAATAGACCGCGCTTTATTGTCTACTTTACGCAGGGGTTTGAAATGTCCCGGCCTAAAACGCTCATTGTTCTGATCTTAACATCTCCCAGTTCTCTGACCAGTGAGATGTCTGCAGCTTAGCATGGAACATGATTAAATCAAGTCCCTGTATGTCAACCCAGGGGCCGATTTATGGAAGTGGGCTGAGTTTCTTACTTATAACTGAATTAATTGCTCAGCCACAGACCAGCTGTGACAGCTTTGGTAGATTATGATGATGCTTTGCAGTGTATCACCTGTGAATTTAACTGTGGGAGTGTGTATCAATGCCTCCTTTTCCCACATGCAGTGTGTTTTCCTTCCATCCTGCCTTAATTACTACTTCCATACTGTATCTATTGGCACTGCAGAGACAGGGTGTATTGATTTTACAGATGGGGGAAAAGATGTCATGTGAAGGAACTGCTGTCTGACCAATGTAGAACACGAAACACACGAAACACAGAGTATCTTTTAAAAAAGCCTTCATACATAATAGGAATATTTTAGAGCTCGATTTAAAGTTTTCTGAAGAGGTTGTGGAGATATTGGAGACCAATCATCAATCTGCACACCTTCACTTAGTGTTTAGGGATATCAAACCCTTTCCCAGAGATGTTTTAATCATTTCCAGTGAAGCAATGCTGAGGCTGAATAAAGCCAACACGTGTGGTAAATATGTCCTAATGCAAAATCTATTACTGAGGCAGAACAAATAATGCTACAAGATACAGCAATTCACACGACTGAATGGATTTGATTAGTCAGTGTTTGTGCTTCACTTTTGTTTATTTCCAAAAGCTGTTCCCCAAAATGAATATGCTGACAGACTGTACTGTAGCACAAAGCCAATTTCAAGTGCATATCTGTTGACTCCCACAAAAGCAGACTTTTACCATAAACCCTCATATTCATGACAGAAACATATTTTTGTTCATTGTATTAGAAAACAGAAAGGCACCAGGTAACCCAGGTACCTCCAGTGAAGCAATGCCATCCTTCAGACTGAATATCTGCATGCTGAGTTACACACTTGAGATCTTCACCAGGATATTTTTAGCAGTATTTTCTTCTGTTCCTGGTGGCGTAGGGATAATTAAAAAAAAAAAAAAAAAAAAAAAAAAAAAAAAAAAAAAAAAAAAAAAAAAAGAAAAGAAATCAGAAACGTTTATAGACAATGATAAAAAGAGCTCAAAAAGTCAGCTGTGTAACTTTTTTTCCTATACCACTTAATCAGCTTTGCAGGTAGCTCAGCTACTGAAATTTGAGGCAAAGATTTATTAGAAGAAACCAAAAGGAAGCAGCAGTCATAGCAACAGCAATGCCCCAAGGTATCTCCTTTTCTTCCTTTAAACTAACGTGCCTTAATTGCAGACGTCTGTGGATGAGAACTGACATTAGGAAAACAATTTGGGTAATGAATGAGGTTCTAAAGTAACAGATAAAAGCTCATTCAATGCCTTTAAAGATCACATTTCAGAGACAACCAGGGTTTATCCCAGAGTGAGAGAGGAGAAAGGCTCACCTGTGAATTGCCTCCATACAAAACTCACCCGGCAGCATGGCTCAACTGCCTAAAATGCTTAATTTTTTTTTAAATTTACATATGTAAATACGCATCTTTCTCTGAAAAATTGCAAACATATGTAACTTTTTCAATTTTATATGAAATCCACTGCCAACCAATTCAAAATTATTATCTTTTTTAGGCTTTCTTCTTGCAGAGGCATTACTGCTTAGTTCCTGATTCAAAGTATAATGAAACAGTCTTTCAGAACCTTCATTTTAGCTCCCTGTTTGTTAGCAGTGCAGTGTTTTCTCTCAATACTATCAAAAATGTTCAAAATACATAATATTTATAAATATTTAAAAATGTATTAAAAACCTATCAAAATTATTGCAATCAACAGAAAAAGAGCAATTCCAAACCTTGTAATTTTTACAAAAAAAAAAAGCTCTTTCAGGAAGATTTTTTTTAGAGATAGAAAAATGTGGTGTTTTTTAAACTCAAATCAATATCCCTCTCCCCATCCAATCATAATCTATTTTCAGTGCTCTGAACTGAGGTAGTGGGGGCCAGGCTTTGAAGCAGAGCCACAAAGCATTTGGCTGCTTTCAGAACAAGGCAGGAGGGCTGACCAGGGGACTGTGGCTGAGGGAATAATGCTAATGCCATTAGATTCCCTGCATTTTTTGCCTTATTTAGTGATGGGCTATAAAAACGCAGAGTTGTCCATTTCGAAAAGCCTGTCCATGGTAATTTCTCCATTGGCACTGCAGGGCTGCCTCCCCCCAGGCCAAACAAGCCCAGCTCCCTCAGCCACTCCTCATGCAGCCAGAGCTGGCACTTCTGCTGGTTTTCTGCTGAATTCACTCCAGTTTATAGAAATACTCCGTGTATTTAGGGTCCCACAGCAGGCCCAGTGTTTTAAGTGTGCTCTAATAAATGATGGCTAAGGATGGGGGTTAAGATGCTTTCTTCAAACAAATGGTTCAGTCAGACCACATCAACTGAATGAGTGGTTCAGACCACTCACGCAGAAGGATTTTTGTTTCACAGCTGCAGTAAGTGGTGCTATTTGCAGTGAGCAGAGTGCTTTCTTTGCTTTCCTTTCCTTCTTTCTGTTTTTGTTGAGGATGTTTGAGTATGTTCTGAGAGCACTTCCTCAGCAAAGTCCCAGGAAGCAGAAGATGGAAGCCACAGGTGTCTCTCCAAGCACTGAGGGCATACTCTCGGGTGTGCTCTGAGCAGCAGCGAGGGGATGTGCAGAGCTGCTTCCCTGCTCAGGCTCCCTGGGCTGTGCAGAGCTGTTTCCCTGCTCGGGGTCCCCAGGATGCTGAGGGGTACCAGTGGGATGCACAGGGAGCTCAGCAGAGGTGAGCAGGTGGTGAGCATGAGCAGCTCTTCTCTGGGCACTTCGGGAGCACAGGCTGCCCTGGTGCTGCAGCCAAGCAGGTGAATGACCCCCATTCCAGAAGTGGCCCCAGCTGACCCGAGGAAGGCTCCAAGAGCTGGAAATTGCAGATTCTCCTAGGTGCATGCCAGGCCTGTTGGACAAAGCTGAAAAATGGGGCATTTTTCAGACCACCAAAGTCTGGTTCTGAGCACCACATGCTTCTCAGGCCAATAACTTTGGTTTCAGTCTTTTCCTGAGCATTCCAATATAAAGCACAAAAATCTGACGTTTTTCATTAGAAGATGCCAAGAGCCTAGGTCACATAAGATTTATATGGAGGCTGTTTTCTGTTTGCAGCTATTTCATAAAATCATATTCCAATGCAATGGCTTGTAATCAGCACTAGGACTTCAGGCTGTTTCATTCACTGTGATTTGATTAATACTTTTTAGAGACAGACTGGCATGATAGAGTGATTAGACCAAGCCATCCCGCAGTTTTGGAAAGCCTAACTCACTCATCTATGATTTTATCTCATTACGATGGCTTTATAAATTAGATTTTTAAAATAAATTTCCAACTTGACAGTATTAAAATTTCTTTATTTGCCATTGTAGTATATTTTATAATTTTCTTTTCCTGGTTTCACTGCTTCATATTGCATTCCATTGCCACAGTGGAATACATGCAGGGAAAAAAAATTGGTTTCCTGTATTAAGAAGGCAAAGAAGGTGTCTGAAGTAGCAGCATAACAAATTACACACCACAATTATTTATTTCATTATTTTGTTGCTTGTGAAATGACCAGCCATGAAGTACTACCTGCTGCTGAAGGACTGGGATGTATTCCAGAGTTTGGAAGTAATTTTTTGCTTCCTTGTAGAATATTTGTTTTTACACTGGAGCCCAGTACAGATACTGAAAGATGGTTTAGAGGAATAGATGTGTCTGTGTCCCTAAGCTGAACTGAAATCTGGTGACAATTAAGATGACCAACAAGCGCTGTTTAAATCTCAGGAACAACCAAGCTGAGACTGTAAGTCTCATCCTTCAAAACAACACTTGATGTGTTTATGTGTTAAAATTTAAAGAAATGCAGGTAAGTGAGGGTTTGAGGACATCACCAAGCTGTCTTTACTTGCATTATCTTATGTTCCAGAATGTATAAGAAAAAATAAAAGCTACTGATTACTTTGTGTGGACATCCACAGTTGGACATCTGTATTTTCTGTATTTTTCTTGGAAGCACTTGAGCCCAGTTGCAGGAGCCTTGAACTGTGGAATTTATGAAATGTTGTGTTTGCAGGAATAATTTTCTTTGAAAAATGTAACTGCCTAATGGAGTAATTACACTGGCTACACATTATTGTGCTCTTTGTGTGTATAATGCCCCAAAACGTTTTGGTTTGCTCTGTCAAAGGGCCCTTGCTTTAGTTAAACATGAGGATTACTCATTCATTGGGGTGCATGTGGGGCACCCACGTGATGCAGGTCAGGGCTGCAAAACAGAAACAGCATGGAACAGTTCTCCACAAAGTGACAGGTATTCATCTTGTAGGTTTGGCCATGCAAGGTCTCTCACAACCAGGTTTTGTTTTCTATGAAATGTCAGCTGCATGTGGCTGTGATGCACCACGTGCTAATGAGGTCAGGGGCTTGGCAAGCTGTTTTTTTCTTGGAAGGCAGGGCTGCATAATACTGTTGGTGTTTGTTCAATAACATTTTCAGTCTTCCAATTTATTTACTTTCAATTTTGGTTTCAGTTCATTTAACCTTCAGAAAACATTTGTGCTGTCTGCTGCTTACAAACAGAAGGCTCCCCCTAGCAGCCCCTTGCTGCATTTATCTCACTGCGGAGCTACAATGTCTGCAGTAATAAATGTATCTGTTTGAAATAGAAGTAATTAAGTTCTTGTTGAAATGTCTTCTGGAACAAAACATTAGCTTTTGCTCTCAAAGGGCAGATATTGCCCACATAGCACTTCACCTGGCCAAGGACAAAATGTTGAGTTTAAACATCACTTTCTGCTTGCTTCTGTGAAACAGCAACCATATCTGCATTCAAGCACTTCCATTTCTTAATGCATCAAAAAAAGGATCTCCCCAGAACTGAAAGTACCATTGTTGTAACTATTCTTTTATTTTTAAAACAGCGCACTCATCCTACCAGTTTGCTGTGATTTATTCCTCTGAACTTTTAAATTGAAAGCTACAGCAACAGAAAAAAATAATTGGGCAGACATTGATATTTACACACCAGACTTCTGTCTCTAGAGGCATGGGTTCATCCAGCTGTACATTTCTAAACTAAAGCTGAATTTGGCCATCCTGCAGTAATCCCTGGTTGTCCAGCTCAGAAATTCATATGTGATTTGACACTAATGTTGTCATCCTGAAAGTATGTTGTAACTGTAGCCGTTGCTTTTCAAAGCTGGTGGGTATCAGGGAAATCATAAAGATCCTCCTTTTCCCACCATCTGGGAAAAAGCTCAAGGCCAAAAGATGAAGGGTGGAGAAGCGGTGAGTTCCCTGCCCAAACCTGTAGATTGCTGGTCCCTCTGTGGTCCCTCTGTGTTGCACCGGGCACGGCCCAGGTCCTTTTAGCACGGTCAAGGTCCTGGCAGGTTGCACAGGACTTTCTAAGTACTGATGGGATAAGTTAATAATGGCAATCATCAGTCCAGTGACTAAGGGCTGTATATTTTCTTAATCTGAACCTAACAGGGATGCTCATTAACTATGCCAGTATGTCCTCTGTGTATCTTACATGAAGTGTTCTGTTTTCAACACTAGATACAAGCATTAAGAAACTAATATTATTATCTTGGTTTGAAAAGACAGATGTCTGCTAAGGAAGGCAGGAGCCTCTCTTGAAATGAAAAATGTAAAGCCCCTCCCTCTGAATTATTTTAATTTTGAAATTAAGGGGCTCTCAGGCAAAGATACGGGAATAGGAATAACAGTTCTTTATTAGGGAAAAAAAATGCAGTAGTACAAAACAACACTGCCAGAGCCAGAACATGCCCTGACCCCTGTGTGTCAGGGTGGTGGCACAGTCCCATTCCATGGGGGCTCAGCCCTCCTGCAGTGCCAGCTGTGGTTCTGCTGGAGCAGGGATCCTGCACAAGGGGGGAGTTTTCCTCTGAAGCTCCAGGGCTGCTGGAGATGGGCCTGGTCCTCCTCTGGGAATCTAGTGGAAAAGAAAGCTGCTCCTCTGGGAATCCAGTGGGAAAAAGCTGACTATGGTGTTCCAAAAATCTCAGATTATATCCAGGTAGGAATGCTTGGCTCCTCCCACTGGGCGGAGCATCTCCCAATGGGAATTTATCAGCCATCGAGGAACACTCACTGGCCATGAACAGAAGAGATCTCCTGGAGGGACGATTGGTTGTGGAAGAGAGAAAGAAAACTGCCCAATTAACAGAAGATAACTGCCCCACCTCTAACCAATGGCAATAGAATACACACCCCCAGCCACATCTTGCATTTGTAACCTAAGACAATTATGTATTAGGAAATGTGAAAATACAGATGAAATACCAAATTGTCTGATTTTTCTATTTTCTATCCATGTCTTGTTTTCAGAGTGTGTTTTAAGATGCCTCTATTTATCACATATATTTTGCAAATATATATTTTGCCAAGAGTATTTATCAACATTGTTTTGGCTTTTATTAATGTTAGAGACATAGAAATTACAGTAACATTATTTCCCATAACTGAAATTTGGAAACACAATTTAAAAACCATATGGGATATAAAAGCCAGTCACTGTAAGAGCTAACTAATACTTTGCTGTGTCTCCCAGATCTGTGACAAGGAGTGGCACTACTACGTGGTCAACGTGGAGTTCCCCGTGGTGACACTGTACATGGATGGGACAACATACGAGCCGTACCTGGTGACCAACGACTGGCCCATCCACCCCTCCCACATCGCCATGCAGCTCACAGTGGGGGCTTGCTGGCAAGGTAAAATCACACCAGCTAACAGACAACACTATGAGCAGTTCAGGCCAAGAAAGAATCTTGCTGGTCTCGCTGATTGTATAAGAAGTAAACTGCTAAAAGATTGATGGTATAAAATCAGGTGTAAATCCAGAGTTGTTAATGAATCAAGTCCAAGGATAAAATGGACAGAACATTAACAGGCTTTGTATTTTTATCACCTGAAGAAATATTGGATACAGTTTGTCTATTCAGTGTGAAAGATTGTCTTCTTCGTCTTTTGTCTTAACTTCTTTTAATTGTTTCCCTTGTTCTCCAGTCTTAAGCAAACTATCTAGGTACTAAAGAACTCCAGCTATCTCTTTTCAGTCCCTGCCTCAGATTTCTTTTACAACTCATGGCCCAGTCCTGGGCTCTTCACATGGGATGTATCTCACCAGCAATTCCAGTAATTCACTTGATTCACCCTGTTGTACACCAGATGTAAAAGTGAGAGTAAAATAAATCCAAAAGTCCAAACCCCTGAGCCGTATGGGCGTTTGCTTAAATATTACCTTTCTCTGTTTTCTACCCTTTATAATCCAATTCTTCTCATTCTTTTTACCTGGGCCTTACACCACTTTCTTTTTTTGTTCTCTGCCTTATACCTGAAGTGCTCCTTTTTTTCTGCTTGTCTGTTTTTGTAAAGTTGTCTCCATTACCCTTCTATGTTGATTTTCTATTTACACTGTCTTTTTTCCACTTAAAGTATGGAGGAAACTGTAATTAGGAAAAATGCTTTAACATAGATTGTGTCTCTTCCCCCCTCTTTCATGTAGTCTCACTCTCTCCATTATCACCTTGTTTACCAATTTCATCTCTGCTTATTTGCAAAATTTTGACATCTTATGCGTGGCAGGGCTTTTCAGTGTTAACAGTACTCAAAGCAAATTCAGCTGTTAGATTATGAGTAGGGTAAAGATCCAATCTTTACTTTGATTACAATATGCAGAATGAAACTGCACTAATCCTAAAACCAAAATTTCATTAAATTGACAATATTGGTAATTATTGGAGGTGTGATAAGCTCGTCGGCATTGCACTAATCCCATATACTTGAAAAAGTATAGACTGTTTCTTGTCTAGCTGGTGGTTGCATGTGTTGATTTTTTTTTTTTTTTTTGTTATGCAATACTGGTGCAGTACTTTTAAATCAAAGTTCTGGAGTTAGAAAATGCAAATGTTATTTGTAAATTTAATTCTTTCCAGACATGAGCAAATGCCACAGAGGCTGTGAATAATCATGGAGCACTGCCTTCTGAAAAGTCACCATTTCTCTGTAGCTATGCTAAAAAAACCTCATTTTAATCCCTTACTTCATATTTATACAAGGTTCTTCTGCATAGGTCAACATAAATGCTTTTGTGCATTATTTGTATTACTTCTGCCCCTTGTCTTCTTTCATCCACACTCAGTGTTTTTGTTACTCTCTAAAAGCAATCTTTAGTGTTTTGGGTTTTTTTCCTAGAAGTCTTGGTATTGCTGGGAATCCACTCCCTTCAGCCCTCACCTGAATCTCACATTAATCATGCTGCAGGTGCCACATCTGGGGCCTGTGGAGCAGTTCAAGTATCTGTGCAACAAACCTGCCTAAGCAAAAGCTGTGCCAACTTTGCCACAGCCCTGCATCCATGGGGTTCACCTGCCCCCAAGGCAGCTGAGAACAAAAACAATAATCTTGCTCCCTTTGCACCTCTGTCTCCTTGTCTCAAATTGGGAAGAGAAGGAATTAAGGCAAAACTGCTCACATAGGATCCCAATACATTCAGGCCATTTCATATTTAAATTATTTCATATTTAAGCTGTTAAAAAATAAAAAGTGGCAATTATTTTCAAACATTTTTATTTTTGCCTGGGATAATTTGATGGCTTAATTAATAACCATTCAGGATAAGATTCTTCTTCCTTTTTGGTGAAACACCTGATATAAACTACGGAAATCATACCTATATCTGCCATTAATATTTACTGCAATATTTATGTTATTGCTCTTTTCATAGTGAGAGAATTTGAGCTCCTCAAAAGTGGAAACAAATTTTCCACCTCATGAAAATGCTGAGATTTAGTAATACAGTGTGCTGAAGATTCTGATAAACTATCATGTGTGAGGCAAAAAGATAAACTTCTAATGGTTATGCAAAATAAGATTTCAAGATACTGCTTCTGACAAAGCTTATCATTTGGTACATTTGTTTTGATCACCTCAAACTGTTTTAAACGAATGGTGTGGAAAGTCACTCTGTTAATAAGATTCAGCACTGTATTTCAGTCTGTGAAATAGTAATTAATTAACATAGAAAACCAATCTATTCTAGTCAAAACAATAATTTTCAAAGTTTATATATTTCAAGAAAAAGGGGCTCTATCAAATAAATATTTTAACTATGCTTTCTGTGAAACTATTATTAAATCTACTTAGGCTTATACATTTTAGTCAATAACAATAGTCTAAACCTTTACATTTTCACAACATTATAAAGCTGCTTTACAGCATTCTGTGGTTTATTTCAGTAAAATATATGGTGGTTTTGGTGTCATAAACCATTCAGGAGTCTTCTTGTTAAGAGGATATGAAGAATTTCCAGCTCTGGTTTGCTAAGACTACTTCCTTTCTTTTCATTAAAGCACTGGCAGAAAGGAACACTGATCTAACCTCTTCCTTCAGAAAGGGCAAGACCTTCTTTCCTGTCTTTACTAAACCACTTTACGGTTCTGACTACACAGCATCCGTTTGTCAAAGTTAAATTAATTGAAAAACAGTCTCAACTCAGACAAGTAAATGAATCAGAAGAAATAACATTCCTTTCTTCTTCCCACACTGACTCTGATTTGCTGACAGCCAAAAGTCATTGAGGCTGTGGGGCAGCTGAAGGACTGGCAGGGAGACGGAGGAATGTATTTAGAGGACAATGCAAAATCAAGGACAAAAATTACAATTTGCTCTGTTAGCACTAATAGGAAAATCTGCTACTGCTATGAGGGATTTACCCTCTTGTAGATGAAAATGTTCAGTTCTGGTCTGGAAACAGAGAATTGTTCTGTTTGCTTCTTTAGGAGCCTGAGTGTCCTCTAGGATACGAGTGACTCTTTGAGCTCTGATCTTCCCATCACTTACACTGGTCCTCATCCTGGGGCTCTGTAGCAAGCACCATGCCTCCACCTCCTCCTTGTCTTTCTCAGAGTTATAGCCTGAAGGAATCTTGGACATAGAAAATTCTTTTCTTTAAGATTATTATTGCCTATTATTCATATTTCAATGCCTAAGTAACTGTTTTCTGACTTTTACAGCCTTGTTTATAGCATCCATTATGAAAAGTTAGGTTGTTTTTTATTTCTACCTTCAACTTCTCAAGTGAAATATAAGAGCAGTTTAAGATCAGTGCTGTTCTGACCATAACAGCAAACAAACTGAATGTGGAATTCCTCAGGCTTATGTGACAAATTCAAACTTTAGCCTATGGTGTGCTCATTTGGTTTGTCTGTGTCATAAGCAAATCTCTCCTACATCTTTACCCTTTCCCTGGCAATGTAAAAATCTTGCCTGATTTGTTTATTTCTGATTTTATGCAAAATTTCTTTAAATAATGTGAGTTAAGTGCTAGCACTCTCCAAAAAGTAGGGAAAATTAGCCTTTTCCTGAAGGGCATATTCTTGGAGACAAGCAGGGACTGAAGATGGTTGAAAGAGCAGAAAGCCAACCTTTAAAAGTGATGGAAAAGACCCTTCCTGGGGTCTGTCAGGCACTGGGTCAAGTTTACTGCAGTCCAGGAAATGGCCCAATTACTTAAAACCAAGCCTGGGGGATGATTCCCAGTTCTAATGACACTCTGCACATGAGGAAAGCTGCATGATTTGTTCTGGCATAGTCAATATGAACTTTATCTATTAAAATTAGGTATACTGTATGTTATTGTGGTATAATTTTCCTTTTTTTAATCTAAAACCCTTGGTTCTTTCTTCAAGGACCTTACTAAACAGAAGATCTAAGCAGAGCTACCTCATTGATCCTTCACTATGGTTAGCCTAGAGTGAATTATTTTTTGTGCAGTTGATGTTCAGTACTGCTATACTTGAGTGGGGGTGGTTTATTTGAGGATAGGAGTTTAAGCATTATCTTTAGGCTAAAGTGTTGATGTTGGTTTGGTTACATGTCACCCAGCAGCAGTGACAGGTAGCACCTAACCACAGCAAAGTGCCAGCCTTCACACATTGCAAATCCCAACTTACTCCTTAGCCAGGATTTCAGTGCTGTGAGGTCTGGGAAAAAGTAAGGCTGACCACAGAGCTAAGCAAACTGGGCTCCCAGTGAGGGCAGAAACAAACAGCTGGTACAGCTGTTCCTGGAATTAGCCCTCTCTGTACCCTCGTGAACTTTGACAGCTTTCTTTGCAGGTACATATGGTTAATTATATAACTTAACATTAAACTTTTGTTCACATCACTCATCACTGATGATTTTCAAGGGTGTTATTTTGATGTAGGTCAGGTTATTTAAGGCCAAAGTGCTGCTCTTTCTCTAATGGTGAAAGAAATTTTCAGGCAGAATTACTCTCTCAGCATATCTAAAGGACAGAATTGACTTGCTTGCACATCTGCCTCCTAGAGCAAAAGAGACACCAAAGAGCACAGGAGGGAAGTGACCCTGTGTCTGAACTGCTTCTTCCCTGAATGGGTATTAAAGCAGATATGGTCCACTGGGAACTCCTCAAGGTTCTCATTACTACTCTTTTTCTTCTTTAGTAAAAAAATACTTTAAGATTTGCCCTTTTACCTTAAGAGTCTCAAGATCTTTTCAAATAATAAAAAAGTGCAGCAAGGCAGGAGAGTCACCCATACTCTGTGGGGATAAAGTGCAGTAGATGATTTTTCCATGGGTCACTTTAAAAAAATCTGCATCACAGCAAGAACAGAATCAGAATTCATGATCTTCTGTTCTTATTCTCCCTTTTAGGTCTTAACATCCTGTTTCATTCTCCTGAGCAATGCAAACAAATTGTTAGCTTGTCCTGGAGCACACTTTACAAGAGCTCACCCCCTGAAGTTCTCCTCTGAATTCATTGTTTCTGGTTCAGTTTATCTGAGGACATAGCACATAGCATGGACCCTTTCACAGAGTGAGAAACTTCTTCCATTAAACCAAGATTTATACATTCCCACTCTTATCCCTTTATTGCTATACATTCAGGGGCAAAAACAGAGGAAGGAAGCAAGTTATGTGATTTGGTAGTCTGATAATTTTTTGTACCAGAGGCAGAAGACAGACTTCCTCATGGTTTCTCTGAAAAGATAAGGTCCTGAGTTCATACAAGGCATTTTGGGAGGCAAGGAGTTTGTGTATGGTTCTGGAAGCTCTGTCAGGAAAGTAGTGACACAAGGGAATGACTTGTCACAAGGTTATGCTGTAGCTTACCATGGCTGTAATTCACTGTTTCTATCAGTGCCCTTTAGCAGTGCTGGAGCTTCACAGTGTAATACTGCTGGACACTGCATAGAGAGGGGATTTAGGAGAAGCCTGTCAACAGCTACTTTATTATCACAGATACAGCAGAAGGCTATTGTAGGTCCTGTTTTCTAAGGAATTGTTGTTTTCTATTTTTCTTTTGTATTCTCCTGTCATTTTCCTCTTTCCTTAACCTATGCTGGAAACATCAGGTTTTCTATAAAGCCCTTCTGTGGAATAACCTTATTATTCTCACATGCCAGCCCTTGGTGGACACAGAAATCATCCAGGGCAGTCAGAGAACTGACTAATGATTGAAGGCAAGAAGCACCATAAGAGTTAAAAGTTGGAGAGGGGTCAGAAAAAGGAGAGCCAGTGTGGGCAGTGTAGCAGCAGCCTGTGTCACTCAACCTTGGACTTCCTCCAGAAATTAAGGTATTCAACAGATAAAGATCCCCCCTACTGTGCATCCAACACAACTGGATCAGGCCAAGGGCGCTGACCTAGCTTGCAGAAACCTGACACCTCAGAGGAGTGGTACAAGCACACCTTAATGCAAGAGCACCAGGGCAGATCTCAGCACAGTGAGATGCTGAGTAGCTGTGTCCCAGTGCCTACATGGGTACAGCAGTGCTCTTGCTGCATTGTCCTCATCCAGAGACAGATGGGGCAGATTTCAGTGCACTTCAGAGACCTTTGCTGAGTTTCAGCTGTAACAGAAATACAAACACATGTGGAAGGTTTAGTTTAGGAGGGTGTTTTCTTGGAGAGCTGAATTTGCATTGAAATATGTTACCCTAGATATATGCCCCATTTTTAACTGGATTTCTGCAGGGAGAACTACTTATCAGCACGAAAATATTTTTTGGAGAAGAGGGATATAGGTTTTTTGAGCAACATTTGTCTATTGGCTGAATTGTGAAAAATTGTATAGTGTTTTTATTATCCTGAGAAAAATCATCATCAATAGTGTAAGTTATACCCATTTTGGGTTTAAGGATGTATTGCACAGAGATCAGCTGGCATTTGGACATGTAAGAGCAGGGAACCCTTAGTGTTCTCTGAACTTGTCCTACTTCAGATAAAGCTTTAAAGCCTAAAGCTGTTGGAGTGAGGTTGTTGGGTTATGATATCTACCCAGAGCAGGGACAGACTTAACATGGGCCATGTTTGATGACCAATTTATGATTAATTTTTATCTGAGTGATATAGAAAACCCCACTAAAAGTCTTCTGTGCTGAGAAGCTCTGGGAATATAAAATGTCATGTCACTTATTTGGGCTACTCCTGAAATCTGTGTTAAGTTTCATCCTGTTTTACAGCCAATCTACTTGTAAGAGAATTAAACCCAGCTCCCTAAACTGCTGTAATAAAAAGATGGGATAAGTTTGGAGGCTTGGACCTGATGACTTCAGAACCAGAATGTCTTGTGCCTGCTCCCAGATTCATTCAATCTCTATGTTGGAACCCTAAATACTCAATTGTTCTTTAATTATCTGGCTCTGTATAACCAGAGTCTAGAATATCTTTAAAAATTGCATCTCAGTTGGAAATTCTCTTGATTTCACCATTTCCCATGAAAACTTCATTGCCTGGATAATTACTTGCTCATTATTAGGACAGGGCAAAAAGCCTGCAAAATCTGTGAGCTCAATTAAGTCACTTGTTTTGACGTGCCTGATTGTTTTTTGGAGATTGCTAAGGAAGGCAAACAGCACTTTACATCTGTGTAGTCAAACCTACAATTGCAAAATTCAATGTTAATCAAATTCTGTCACACTTTATATCAACTCAATGCGAAATGAAAAACAAACGTGTCATGGAAACAGGCTCTGCTTCTTTAATGAATGCATTTTAACCCCATGAAGTCCAAACCCTGGGACTCTTCAGTTCCCTCTGGACTCACCAATGCTACATCTAACAGATATAATGTTATATCTAGCAGAACCTCTCTGCGGCTGCAGTGAGAGGTGATTGCCAGGTAACAGTTCTTAACCCCCCCTAAATTGTTGTTCTTCTGGCAGTCTTTAACTGTTTATAACAAAACATTTGTTTTCCTCCATGTGTATAAGGAGTCATCCCCACTGAACTGCCTCCAAGAATGTTATAAATAAGAAGCTTGACTAGGCCAATATTCAAGCAACAATCAATTTATTAATTAATATGGTAAAGTATGAGCAAAACAGCACTGGGTACAGGGGGAGAAATTTTCCCTCCAACTGCACACCGATGGTTGAGGCTTACAGGTATTTATAGGGGTACACACAGCTTTCTCAGCAGTTTCGATTCCCGGCAGTTCCTATTCCCAATTTTTACATCACAATTCTATACACTATTGTGATTTAGTTTTTCTCAGGATGTACCCCAGAAAGGAGTATCCCCAGATGGTGGGGTTCGACTTCCCAAAGAAGAAAGAGGTCTTCCAGCTGGTGTGGTCCAGACTCCAGATGTGTGTCCACCTTTTACTTGCAAAGACTATAAATCTCATGACGGTGATGTCCAGCTTCCCTTGGTCGAGGCTATCAATCCTTGAGCTGATGTTCAACTTTCTTTCTCAAGCTGCTTTTTACTGTTTTGCTAAGGTGTTGAGATAAGCATATTTCCTTTACATATATTCTAAACCTATATTTTTAAAGCTCCTTATTACAAGCAATATTCTAAAATTATATTTCAAAAGGTTATTATTGCAAAGCTGTTTAAATGCTTAGCTACGTGCAGAAAGTTCCTGTCCAGCAGCAACATCCTTAAAGCTTTAATTCAGATGCTATAAAAGTTATTTGCAAACAAAGGATAAGTTCCAAGGCCTTTTTCCATGCTTTACTCCCATAGTTATTTTTTTAGAATTCATCTTTTAGTTGTCCCATGATCAGTTTCCACACAAATCACAATCACAAGTACACACACCACCTGTATGTACCTGACACGAAACACAACTTTGTATCTCACAGACAGACAGACATCTGCAACATACTCAGCTAAAATTAAGTATGTTTGTCTTCTCCATTTGATCTGGTGTGTTAGCAATTTCAGGCAGCAGCTGTAACTGTGCCAGTGCCTATTTATGTCTGTGCCAAGAACCGATATTGTAAAGTCTTGCTTTCATTGGCAGTGTGATCATCGCCACTGAGGGGCCTGTGGGGTCTCCTGCATGTCCTGCTGGGTGACTCCATCCCTGGCTGTGCCACCTGCTGGGCTTGCTGTGAGCTCAGCCCCAGCCGTGAATGGCACAGGAGGGAACCAACAGCCACAAGGGCTCCGAGGCTTTTAGGCTTCTTGTGGGAGGGGAACACCCTGGCCCCAGTGTAGGAGATGCGTCTAGGCTGTACCTAATATCATGGGACACTAACTGTCAGCATACCCTGATAGCTCTAGTTATCTAGATAATTCCAGCAGCAAAAGAGATCAGAACCAGCACAGAAGAATCTCAGTCCAGAAAAGTTAATATTTTAGTAAGTGAAAGGTATCATGCATGCTACTTTGACAATGACTAAGGAGTGAACAGTATTATAGTGAATAATTACGGATGTCAGGGTTCCTCTGGATGCCTCCACAGTCTGTTGACACCATCTTCCCTTTACAAGGGTTGAATGAATGCCAAAAGCCACAATCCATCCTCCTGTATCTGCCAGACTTCAGGAGTGTTGGTGCGTGCTGGGTCAGGTGTGAAAAGCAATGCACAGTTTTATCAACAAGATCTGAACAACCCTGTGGCCTGTGCTCCCTCACAACTGTGATGACAACCACAACATTTACATTCAAGGAAGAGAAAAAAAATCAGTAGCTTCAAAAATTTTTCATTAAAGGAATTGTGGTAAGAATAGTTGATGACTAAACTATAGTATAGTTTCAGTCCTTTTTGTGTTACAGACATTAACTTAATTCCCTGACAGCAGGGAAGCTTCTGTTTTTCTCTCTTGGTCCTATCATTCATCAGCCTTAACTACTTAACCATCCCCCAAGAATTAACATTCACAGCATATTAATCCATAGCAATCAATAAACGTAGTGCTGAGTGAAACACAAGACACAACACAGGTGAGGACTAGGTTTTTGCATTCTTTCAGAATTCACCAACATCTTCTTGGACATGAGCTGTATCTGAGCAGTGTTTCACTTGTAGGAAAGGGCAAAAAGACCCTGACAGCAAAGAAATCCCATGAACCTTGCTGAGGCAATCCAAGTTAACTGGCTATCCTGAGCTTTGAAGAGAAACTGGAGGTGCTGTGTTACAGAGCTATTGCAAATTTTCATATACTTGACTATCGTCACTGGAACTCCACTTCGTTCTCTGTGTAATCTACTTAGGTCTTCTTCATTATCCCAAAAAGGTTGTTGCTTAGGCTCACTTTGGTGCCAGAACCAAGAACCCAAAATGCCTTAAAGCAGTAAGGGCTGTTGGGAGCAGCTCATGTCTTTTCTCAGTTGTTTCTTAGTAGGTGGTAACACCAGTGCTGAGTCAAGTCCAGGCAGTGGAACTGAGCATCCTCCTGCCCAGCGAAGCCACTGACTCTGAGCTGCCTGTCAGCTGCATGGGGAGCATGAAATGAATCCTGCTCAGGGTCAAAGGATCTCTATTTTAAAAATCAGTATTTAGAAGAATTTGGATAATATTCTATAAAATGTTACTATCAGCATTAGGTACAGTTATCCATTGTGCTTAAACATGCAATGGAATTACCATGTTCATTCTGGATTAAATATATTTATACTCATCTAGTCTTGGGAGCTCAGAATTTTAGAGTGACTAGGATTTGGAGATTGGCCGTCCTGGGCTAAATTTCCACCCACTGAGAAGCTGAAGTCAAATACTCAAAGAATATCAGATTGCAGAAGGAAACAGCTTTCAAACACACCAATAGAGTTGACCCAAATATGAATAAAGCATTTCATCAAAGCTAGAAAGCAGGATTTGTAGGAAACTGGCTTTAGGCCATTCCTTTAATTTTAGTGAGAGTTTTGGGTTTTGCTTCCCAGTTTTATTGCATTTGATTTTGTCTATTTGCAATCTAATAATTTTTGGCAATGGGAACATCAGCAGCTAACATATCCCACTGAGCTTAGAAGATTCTGAAATGCTGAGACAGAAGAATATCAAAATGACAGCATATTTCAATTACAAGCAATTGTAAGAAGAGTCAGATAAAATTACTTCTGTTCACCTTCAAGTTCAGAATTGGGAGGTATATAATTTTGTCTTTAACACTGGTAAAAGTTGCTTATGGAAGGCTTATTTAGCAATCTGGTATAAGATAGTATTCTCTCTTTAAGCGTTCTTGTTTTTTTCATGTGATTAAAAGTGTTGGTGCTGGTGTTCTCAGTGCCCTGGATGAACAGGGACATCCTATTTTACACATACAGTGACAAGAACACTACACTAGGGTTAGTACTTCAGCAAGATAAGTTCCAGGAAGGACAACAGGGATGTTCATAGTCTACAGTGTTAGGTGGAAGATGTAAAGAGAAGTCCTTGTTTAGGCTGGCAAAGGAAAATTACACAGATGTATTTTGACTGCTCACGTTTCCAGCTGGGAATAAACATCCCCCTCAAGGGTCAGTGGTCGATGGAGCGGATTGCTTGGGGAGCCTCTATCTTCAGAAGTGTTCAGAAAGCTCAGGCAATATTCTCAAGAATAGATTAGGTACAGCTGTATTTATCCTGGGGCTGGGGACAGAGTGCCTCACCCCTCCATGTCCCTGCAGAGTCTGCTCTTAGTTGTGCACATGCATTGTCTCAGCCTGGATCACCCTGTCATCACCATGGCCATGATTCTGCAGATTTTCTCTACTCACAAAGAATGACACTGGCTACACCCAGCTATTTTTCACTCACAGTTTCTTTAAATACTTGGGGATTTTTGTTTAAATAACAGTTGATAGCCTCTCCCGTGCAAATATTACATTGTAGCAGTGGGGCTTTGGGGGGGGTTTGTGAAGCTGTTTGGGGCTCCTTTGTAGCGGGCTTTGGGTGTATTTGGTCTCTGGCTGTTTGGTTGGGATGGCAGTTTGAACATGTTTAGTCTATGTTTGCCTCTTGTCTAGCCTGTGGCACTTGGAGTAATTTCTGTCTGTCCCCCAAAATCCCGCCCCTAGCCTAGAGAATTCTCTGTCAGTTATAGTCTTTTCTCTTTACTATTGGTTTGT
Organism: Pyrgilauda ruficollis; assembly: GCF_017590135.1. Classification (NCBI taxonomy): domain Eukaryota; kingdom Metazoa; phylum Chordata; class Aves; order Passeriformes; family Passeridae; genus Pyrgilauda; species Pyrgilauda ruficollis. The sequence continues at coordinate 3,334,830 of NW_024529821.1, forward strand.
CTTTCCCGCCTTGGCTTCTGACCTCCTCCCCGATTTTCCGCGCGCGCTGCCGGACCGAGCGGCGCCACCGACAGCGCATCCCCGCGCGGGAGAGAAATAAAAGCAGCTGGGAAAAGCAAGCACCGGGCCCTTCTTTATTTCCTTGGCCACGCATCCTTTAGGCGCTGAACCCGCGTTCTGAGCCGAACCGTGCCGCTGCCCGCCGGCGGCAGAGACAGGGCACGGCCGCTCCCGACGCGTGCCCCGACCGCCTCCCGCGACCGGGGCACAAGGTCATTACATTACCTCCTTTACAGTCCAGTCCCGGTCTCTGCACCTGCACAAACACCTCCTTATTCCTGTGAAGAAGGTGTGTAAGCCTTGTTCTTTAAATGCTCAATGTTTTTGTACTGTCTGTACTTTCAGAATATTTTAAAAGCTTATTCCTGGAAACATTCATATTCCCTTCCATGCTTTTATGTTGGTGGCTGGACAGATGGCTTTAAACAAGAATTATACACCTCCAAGATAGTAATACCTGCTCGTGAACCCGCATTTTTTAAAAGTGTGGCTTGGGCACAGTGAACACCCTGCATATTTAATGATTTATAGGCAAATACTGTATCACTGCTAATGAGCTAGCAATGTAAGTACTTTGTCAAGAATACCAGAGAAGAACTAGTCCAAAGTGGAAGAACATCCAGTATCTGTTCATGGATGCTGTAGTTAATTCTGCTTGTTTCTGTCAGGCAAAGCCACAGCACTGAATTCTTTGTTCTGGCTTCCTGTCTGATCTTTTATATACATTTTAATGAGTGTATTTCACACTAAAGTACATTCACTGATCTGAGCCTGCTTCTTATTTTGCATCTCCTCAGAATTATTAAGACCTGCTAGCAGACTTTCTATACATTTCTAAATTTCAAAGCCCCAGGATTAGTGTTGGTATTTTAGCCTTGGAACTTGCTGTCTTCACAGTTCTGTAGTGATATAAGAACGTGAAGCCTCAAACAAAATGTGATTCCTTCTTCTGTAAGCTCTTAAATGATTTTGTCTCCTTTTGAAGGAGATGTTTGCTTTTTTCTTTTTTTTTTTTTAAATTCAGCATACCTTTTTCTGTCCAGTTACAATACTCTTGTATATGTACTTTTAAAGACAATGTAAGCAGATAAATATAACAGCATTTTGGCTGAAAAGCCAATGTCCCCATAATGCACTATTGAGTTACCAAATAATTACCAAATAATTGTCTTAGTAAGTATCAGAAAGGTTTAACTTTAGCTGCTGTATATGTGAAAGTTTGTAGGAAATCTCAAAAAAAATCTGCCCAGAGGAAATTTCCTGTGTAATGAACAAATGAGTAAGAGTGGACAAGAATAATGTCCCCTTGGGAACCTTTCTTTGGGTTAATAAGAGAGGAAGTGTGTGCTGTAATGTTAAAAAAAACCAAAAAAACAAAAACAAAAACAAAACCAAACCAACAAAACCACAAAAAAACCGAACCAAACCAACAAACAATAAAAACCTTCCTACTTTCTGAAGAAACAGCTTGGACATCCCTGTCCTGCCAGTACACCAGTGTGTATTTTCTTCACTATATAAAATAGCTTGAGACTTCTTCATAATGCTCATCCTGGAGAGACCAGAAGTGAGGGTTTTCAGGGTTTTAGGTAACAACAGCAGCCTAAAGAAAATCTGCCACTTCATCCCTATCCAGCTCCAATCCACACACAAGTTAAAGTTCAAATTTGCGCTATCTTGCCTGCCAAAACCAAGTTGTTTGCCACTAAAGGTACAAACACTGTAGAGATGAGTTATCTACCAATTGCAACACCTTATCAACAGCTTATCAACTGCTAATCCAGTTAGTGTGCCTGGCTCCCTGTTGTGTGACTTCCTTGGTCCCCGCAGGCTCCAGGTAGGCAGGAAAGACAAGTTCTAAAAATTCTCCTAAAGGAGGATGAGTAAATCACTAACTGTCCCAAGAGTAATTGAGATGCCATGATCACTGGAGCAGGCAGTCTGTAATCACGTTTTATTGACAGCTCCTAAAGATCAGTCTTCCTTTGGAGCTACCTAGAGTGAAACCAAATCGAGTGAGCGTGTCTGCAGGGCCTGGGGCAACACAGAGTGACAGGACCAGACCTGGCACCAAATGATGCACCCTGGGTCAGGGAGAGCACTCCCAGCCTCCCAGAGAGGGGCTGTGCACAGGTTCCTGCTCACTGCAGGAATTCCCAGCGTGTCCTCAGACACAGCCCAGAGAGTGTGGCAGACGGTATACACAGAGCCACCACTCTCAGCTCATCTGGTACTGTGTTCTTGGGAGGACAAAGGCAGAGGTAGCTGATCTTGTCATGGAACACTTGCAAATACTGGTTTTTTATAAATAAATATTGGACTTTAACATTTATTATATTAGTGTTTGAGTACTTGAGTAAGATCATTTTTTTAAATCATCTGCTTCCTTGTATACATTTGGGAAGCCATGTTTCATCTCTGGGTTTGCTGTCTCAGCTTTATAAACACCTGAATACAATCCTGGAAAATCAAGAATCTTAAAGACAGCCTGCTACCAGACACCACCCAACAACCCACAAAGATATTCCACTGTACCACAATAAATGGGATCTCAAATACACTTGGCTGAGATGGATAGAGATGTTTTAAACGTGTTAAAACATAAAGTGATTTATTACTTATGCAGCTTATGTGTTGGTACCAATAACCATTTTGCATCCTCTTTTTTGCAGGAGGTGAAGTCACCAAGCCCAGGTTTGCTCAGTATTTCCATGGCAGCCTGGCCAGTCTGACAATACGGCCAGGGAAAATTGAGAGTCAGAAAGTGATTTCCTGTTTGCAGGCCTGCAAGGAAGGTCTCGATATTAATTCTCTTGAGAGTCTTGGCCAAGGAATAAAGGTGAGGGATGAACTGACATCATCTTTGATAAAAATTTAGATCTGATTTATGAAATGGAGAGCCCAAGGTAGAGTACACACAGTGCAAATGTACTCCCAGAAGAAATGTAATTTCCCGTAAAATCATGCAAAGAAAAAACAGGACCGTAAAAGAGCTGCGATGCTGCAAAGAAAAATGTTTCCATTATTGCAGAGCTAGATGATCAGAAAGTAAGGCACTGCTGATACTTCAGAGTCTGTATGAATTGCCAGTTTGTATTTTCATGCTTATTATGTTACTTCTGTAGAAACAGACATAATTCCAAAGATTTATTGAGTTTTGATCTCAAGTAGCTTTAAAGCAGTGGAATACATAAGTACTAATGCAATACCATTCTAAAAGTCAGTGTGTTCAAAGAAGAAAACTTCATGGTACATGAAAATCGAACACAAAAAAACCTTAAAGTCAAGAAATTATATTTTTAGATTTGAATATAAGTCATTATCCATCTTCATATGACTGCTGGTGATGTAGAGCTTTTTCTAAGATTGGAGAACAACACACAGGGAAATCCTGTTTCAGTTGACCTAGTGGCTAGATGGGTTTGCATTCATTCAGATAATTCTGAAATTCTTTGGATGGATATGTAGGATCTTGGCTATTCCAATGCTCACATGAGCTGCATTGTCAGTTTTCCTTTACTGGCACCATTATTTGGTGACAGAGTTCCTGTGCTCAGTGTAAATGAATTTGTGAAGCTGTTTCCCAGCACACAAATACCACTTCCAAAGGAGCTGAGCTTCCATTCCAGCCCAGGAAGTTCCTGTGGGCGCAGGCAATGCATCCTGAGAAACTGAACAGGGGTGTTTTGTTCTGGGGTTTTCAGAGGGGCAGGAGGATGGTGCTGTAACACTTCATCTGGAATAAGCAGTGGGAGTGTCATGGACAGCATTTTATTAGCCAAACCTTTCTGTTGTACAGGCTGACCTAAAATGCACCCAATGCCTGTCTGGGTGATGATAGGCTGCAGTGGTGTAGTATAACTGACACATTTTGTGAAAACAAGTGTAAAAATGAAAACTGAAAGTGCAAAGGTAAGGAGGAATTTTGCTAGCTCTAACTTTTACATATGAGGAAAGACCCCAAAGAATTATTTTATCATCCTACCAAGGACATCATTAAGAATTTCATATTGCTGCTTCTCACAGCAACGGGACACAGGGGTCAGTTAAAGCTGTTTTTAAAAGGTAGTGCACACAAGGAGCAGGTAGGGATTTCTGGAACCCACGTGTGTATGTCTAATAGTAAGTTCTTTGCTGGGATTTTCCATTAACTAAAGTACGGTGTACTTGGTCCATGGTGCCTAAGAGCATAGCAATTCCTCCCGTGTTGTTGCCCTCTGAAACCTGAAAACATTTGAGCCACCCGTTTCATGGGCTTGGGAAAATCCCTCTTCTACCACACATTGCTGCTTCAGCATTTGTCACTGTCTTCCTCACTGTACTGGCAGTGCAGAAGGAAAAAGGAAGACAAGAGATTGTTTTCTGCCTTTTCATGCTTTTGCAAACCTTCAAACATCTTCATTTTCTGAAATACAGATGAGGCGTAGTGGGGTTTTTAAAGTTACTGATGTTGCTTTTACTGCCTCAGCAAGCCAACAGTGAGAGCAACAGAAGGAGGCAAAAATGAAAGGAGCAACCAGAGAGAGATTGTGGAAGGGTTTCTTTGGGGGGCTGACAGAAGGAAGCTCAGCTGAAAGCAGAACAGTTGCCTGACCTTGAAGAGAAAATGAGAGAGAAAGGTCTTGTGGTGTCAAAAACAAACACACCTGATCCCAGCATAGATGATGGGTTGCATGGGACTGTTTATGTGGCGCTCTGCAGATTCAGTGTTGGCAGACTGATACTGGAAGGAGTTGTGGGCACTTTGGACCATGGAGATTCACGCTTTAACCACCTAGGAAAGAGCAGTGTAGCAGCAGTTTCTGAGATGATAGCATTGGACTGTTTTTGGGCTGCAGCCTAATTTTCAATATCTGTAACAGCTCTCTGAGACACTGTCTAAACTGTTGCTAATTTTAGCTTTTTTTAATGAGAAAGAAAAAAATGGCTCAGACTGGGCCTTTCTCTGGTCCCTTTGGCAGCATTCCAGCTGTTTTGGCAGCTGAGCTATTAACTGGCTGGCTGGTCTCCTTTTACTAATTTTATTTTCTACTGTTGCTAGCTTAAAGAGAGGAAAAAGAAGTATGTGCAGGCTGAGATTCGTGTTAGTCCTCCTCTTTATTAAAAAATACCCTTCAGTGTGTTGTGATCTTCCTGCACAAGCTTTAAACCCTGTCCTCCATGTTCTGTTTGACAAAGGACCCTGCACTTCCTCCTGTTCTTCACAGTCTGTGTTTTGCTTTTTAACCTTTCTGGCTGTAAGGAAGTGTAGGCAGCCACTGTCTGTATTTTAACAGAACATCACATAATCAATGCCCAGCTTTGGGGAAAGCCTGTCCAGGAGAGAAAGGTGCATTTTTGTTCGTTGCTTGCAACAGGAGGGTACAATGTCAAGTGGGTGATGCTGGTTTCCTCAGCAATGCAGATGGTTTACTGAAACAATTTACAGATAAAACATGGAATTAGGATTAATTATGGTGAAGGTAAAAATCAGTCATTGGTTATGTCACAACAGTGACAAAATTTTTTGGTCAGCAAGACAGATCTGTGTTCAGTGCAATGGAGTACAGAAGGCTCGGGGCTGCAAGAACAGGCAGTGATTTTGCCGGGTTTGCTGGCCCAAGTGAGCAGCTCCATCTTAAATCATGACACCCCTATTGATCATCAGACAGGATGGAGAGTCCCCTTTAGTGTGTCTGACATTAATGAAGATGTAGGAGGCAAATGTTGTAACTGTTTTGTTCATTCATGTTGAAATATATCTCAGAAAGGTAGCCCAGGATAAAACCACAACAGAAAGTAGCCAAAAAATATGCTTCTGCACACTAGGCTGGCTCAAAAGGCAATGCTTTTATATGGGGAATGTGTTTAACCTAAAAAGATTACATAGAAATAATAATCGTGGTGGTAAGTTAAGGTTTTGAACCTCTACAGAGTTCAAAAATAAATAGCATTGGAAATTGCTGCAGAAATTGTATCAGCAAGGTTGATAAGGCTGGGAAAAGAACAGCAAATCTGGATTAATTTACTACAAAATTAATTATAACAATAGTCATTTAGGTGACTGATACAAGTACACGTTACAGAGAACAACATGTGGATTCAGCCAATGATAGCTACTGAGATTTTTTTTTCTTATATCATTAAAATTTTTACTTACGTCTGTGCAACATTCCTTAAAAATATATATTATTTTGTACTCTGTACCTGGTCACTTAAATACTAATTATTTGTATTTCTTCTAGTATCACTTCAACCCTTCCCAGTCAGTTGTTGTCATGGAAGGAGATGACATTGAGAATATAAATCAAGCCCTCCAAAAGGTCTCATACATCAACTCCAGACAGTTTCCTACTGCAGGCGTACGACGTCTCAAAGTCTCATCTAAAGTCCAGTAAGTTATACTTCAGCTGAATTGAACAGATTAGGAACATTTTTAATGAATTACTTTTCTCTTTGGCCATGTAAAAAGAATAATTTTGGCTAAATTAAATTGATAAATCATACTGCTTTGTTATTGAACTTTAAAGGACTAATTTAATTTACTTTTATGCCAATTTACATGGTGGATTACTCTTGATGTTACCTTCTTAAGAAGCGTTTCTTATTAGTGTAATGTACTTGCATTCTCTTTATAGTTTTGGGGCATACAGTCTGGACTGAACAGTGCATTTACTGCAATCTTATTTACTTTTAATTTTAAACATTTGTGGCTCCTTCTGAGATAGCCAGAGCCATGACTTTTTAATGCAAGGCTGTTCCATCAAACAGAGGACATATCTGCAAGAGCAGTATGTGTAGGTGTGCCTGAAGCAGCCTGTGTGTGTCTGTCCCTGCTGTCTGTGCTGTCCCTGGAGCACTGGTGGAGGCTGAACAGGGTCTGTGTCCGTCCCTCTCCATGCAGCACGGTGACAGCAGCTGCACAGTGATGTTCAGAGCTGCCCACAGCCTCTCCTGGGCTCCCCTGGGTACTGCTCTGTCCAGTGAAGGGAAAGCAGGGCTTTGGAAGGGAAAACAAAGCCAGTTCTAACACTCTCACCTGCTGGGAGCACAGCTGTTCCCAAGTGCCAGGGCCATGCTGTGGGTGAGCTCCCGGCTGCAAGAACAGCTCCAAAGGTGGTCCCACTGGAACCAGCCCACCTTGCACATCCCAGGGCTGGCCCAGCTCGTGTGCCAGCATGAAATGAGGAAGAGCTTGTCAGGAGATTCACTTCCTGCACACTGCTGATTCGGGTGAAAATGGAAGTACAGGCACCTTCTGTCCACTGCAAATATTGGAGGGCCCCAAAAAGAGTTCATAATGGGACCAATTTAAATGGAAATTTAGGTCCTTTTATTAATCACACATGACAGGATAACCGTGTTGTATTCACTGGCTATATGCATGCTATTCATGTATACCACTTTCTGAATTTAATGTTAGGTTTGCTAAAGTTAGTTGTTATCTAGTTAACTTTTTTAAACCTTTACTGCTCTGTTAAATGTCAGTTAAAACATTAAAATTTTCTGATAGTGACCATAGGAAAGACTGAGTTTGTCTCTCAGAATGAGTACCTGTGAAGGTGGGAAGGGAGGGGCGGGCCAGAGCTGGCCTGTTTGCACAGTGGTACGGGAGTACGTTCTCATGTGTGGCAGTGCCTGAGGATGAACTGGACCAACCCGAGAGCCATGGGCTTGGTTTGGGGCACTGCCAGTGCCACGCTCCTCTCATGTACAATGTGTTACATGCAGTTAATGACCGATGTATCTTTTCAGATGTTTTGGTGAAGATGTCTGCATTAGTATCCCAGATATAGATGCGTATGTAATGGTATTTCAGGCCAATGAGCCCAAGATTACCATAACTGGGATGGACCATTTTGCTAGACCAGCTGCACAGTTTGAAAGTGAAAGAGGTGTTATTTTGTTACCTGACATCAGGATTGTCAGCACAGTCACTAAAATGGAGCATTCAGTGGACTTAAGAGAACATGACAGAGGTTTGTGTCTTTCTTTTAAATATGATTACTAATATTGTAACGTCTCCTCATATTTTTTAAAGGATGCTGCAAACAAATAATGCAAAAGAAGTCACTTCACCCAGATTAATTAGGCCACAGTAATGCTGTACTGAAGAAATTCAATTCAACACATTGAAAAATGTGTTAAATGGTGGCAGATCAGAAGGTGGTTCAAAAAAAGCAGATTTTCCATGTGGTATCCCTTTAGTATACTTTAGAATAATTCCTTTCTACTCTTCCTTTCATATTCTGTTGTGTAGGGCATTTTCATTAGAATGCCTCTACTTGTAACAGAATTTTGTTAATTGTGCTGATAGGTAGAAAAGCAGTAATTGAACAAAAGTTGAAGTTTTAGTCTGCTCTTATGTTTCCAGCTCTGATACTAGCTTGTGAGTGATACTTGAGAAAGTAATCTCATGCCTCAGTTTCCCCCCTATAAAATGTATATATAATCCTTTTAAAATATTTATTTGCAATGATGACTGTTTATTCTAATGCTAAGCAATGTGTGTATCATTATTCAACACTGTGTGAATGTTCAAAAGTATAAATCAATTTTAAAATTATTGTCTATAAAGGAATCTTCCTTTTGAATGTTTTTGTGCAAGGCAGATGAAATGTCTAGTAATTTGAGGAATCATTCTAAACACTGTTTGTTGGACTAGAATAAGCAGCAACTAGATGTATATCTCTGAAGAAGAGAAAATGGGTAATGGTGTGCAAGTTTATGGGCATGGATTATCTGAAGACCACAAATTTGACTTGGTCTGCATTTTTGCCTATGTTACAGCTGTAACTTAGAGCTTAGGTACCCAAATTCACCACACCAGGAGTTGGCAGTCTAGGGTGTAAGGCTTTCCTGGATGTGCCCTCCTTCCCAATACACCCTCTAATATCAAGTTTGCAAAATGGGCAGGAAGTTCCAGACTTGCAGTGTCTGTGCCTTCAGGGAGCTGCTTAAGCAGGTTTGCCACACACTCTGTGCTAAGTTGATCAGAGAATTTAAATATTGATTTGATATTCTACTCTTTTTCCAGTAACAGAATTATTTTTTTACTTGTACATCTTGAAGGACAGTCAGTTTATAACTTAATTTCTTTAAGTCACACAGCACAGGATCTTGCTGTTTATAATAATGCCCTGCTCTTGGATAGACGGCCAGGTCTTTGTAATGTGAATTGTTTATGGGGCATAGAGTAACTGAGAGAATCATCCAAGCATAGATATGTTGGATGTGTATTTTTCCAGTCTGGTTTTCCTTGAGAAAGCAGGTATCAATTCAGCACTGAAACCTGGAATTTTTTACATTAATTTATTTCCAAGATCATATTTCAGTTTTCTACTTCCAGTAATGTTCTTGGGTGCTTTATACTACAGGGCAATATATTTTCTATTTATCTCACTGGGTGTTTGTAGGCCTTCATCATCACTGCACGTGTGCAGACTGGACACTTCTCTTGATTTGCTTCAAGTGTGCTGGATTTAATATCAGCAAAAACAGTTCAGCCATCTTGGCAAAAATTGAAAGCCCTAATGCAAAGCACATAAAATGACTGAGCTGTTCTGTGATCATTTATCTTCATTTCCATCTTTTTTTTCATGCCCCATGCCATGGGTTCACAGCCAATAAAAAAGTGGTAGTAGAGGAAATGCTCCACAACTTGGATTTCTGTGATGTTTTGGTCATTGGTGCAGAACTAGACCCTGAACAAGAGTGTTTAGAACTAGATCATGGGGAGCTTCAAGGAAAACATCTAGATGCCACAAATTCCACTGCAGGATATTCAATCTATGGTAAGTTCAGGAAATTTGGTTTTCCTGTATTTTGTCACATCAGTTATATATTGGAATGAAAGCTCAAATATGTAAGAAAGTGGATAGGAATCTGTGATTTTCTAGCCATGAAAATATCCCAAGGGTGACTGTATCTTAAAAAACACAGCTGCTTCTTGATCTCTGGATGTGCTGTGTTTGCCCTTTGGATTCTCAGCATCCCTCCTGCTACTCCCTGAGTAAGGAAAATGGCATCCATGCTTTCTTTAAATGTGAGGTTCTTATGGACCATCACAGTGGAACGTGGGAGTGAGGGGGTTCCTCAGTGTTCCTGTACAATGCTGGGACATTGGCCATCTTTTTCTCATCACTAAGTAATATATTCTGCACTACTGTTGTTGTATTTACCCTCTCCATTAGGGACCTACATTCATTTCTGAAAACTATCCTCACAGTCGAGTGTCAGGGAACATTTGATGCCCTGCCATTTCCAGACCATTCTGCCGAGTTCCGTGTGTTCTGTGAGCAGTTGATTTGTTGTGTATTGCCAGAGCAGTGTTCCCTTGCCTGTCCCAGAGCTGTCCCTGCCCTCCCACTCCGCAGGTGTGGACAGCATGTTCAGCTACGAGCAGGTGCTGCGGCAGCTCCGCTACCGCAACTGGGGCACCTCGGCCACCTCAGGCAGGAAGTTCAGGGTCAAGTGCTCCGAGCTCAACGGGCGTTACACCAGCAATGAATTCAACCTGGAGGTGAGCAATGAGTTCAGCTTGGAGGTGAGCAATGACTGAGTCATGTTTTCCAACCCATCACCGAGGCTTAGAGCCCAGGTAACAACTCCAGGAAACTGCAGGACCTACTTAGCAATATGGTCAAAATTAATAAGTGTTTACAAAGACAATTAACAACTTAATAATTGTTGATAAAATTAACAGTTACTTCATAATGTTTAGGTAACTCCTAAAAGCTGATTAATATAGAGAGAAGAAAAAGTCACTACTTATCCAAACAGGTAAATTAAAAGAGTCCTGTTATGTGCCACTTCAGAGTCAACAGCCAGAAAAGTTAGAATGCATTTTTCATGCTACAAATTAGAAATATATAAAGCTGTGTATTTTCCACTGGCATGAAAAAAAGAGTTAATTTGGTCGTTACTATCTATGAAGTAGTGTCCCTATCTGCTAATCAACTTCATAGTCCAATGTAATATATGGAGTGGAGTGTAAAACACTTTTTAGTATCTGGTCTCTTATTTTTCTCTTCTCCCAGGTTAATATTCTACACAGTTCCAACTCGAACTTCATGGACCATGTAAATCACATGATATTCCAGCCCCAATTTCTCCAATCTGTTCAGCACCCTGAGGGGAGTGTAAGTGCAGTTCACAGCTCAGGTATGTGACACCTTCCCAGAGACTGCTCACAATGATTCCGGTGTGTCAGTGTTTCCCTTGTGGGTCAACCTACTCCACAGATTAAAGCCCCGAGGTCCATTGTTTCAGCTTCTAAGACCTCTCAGAGATCACAGGTGTGAAAGAAGGTAACTCTGAATGCTATTATGTCCAAGAATGTAATTTTAAATTAAAACGTGGTATCCTTTTTTAAAGTCTTCATTAATGGTTTTGTGTTCTGACCCCCACAGTTAAAAAATATTTAGGATATATTTTTAATTAATTTTTAGGCTATCTGAGTTAAAATATATACCCAAATCTGAAACCTTTTCAGTGAAGTTAAATGCAGGGCAAAGATACCTGTTTGAAAGTTGAATTCTGAAATCTTTTTAGCTGAATGATACATATGTAAAGAAGTAAAGCTGATGTAAAGTGTAGGCAGTTGTAAGTAGCTACATACAGAGATGCTTAGAAAATTACTGTATTTTTCCTTACATTGTAGAGACACTTCACTAAAATGAAACTGAACGTTTAATGGATAAACTATTGCAAACTAGTTTTTTTTGTTCCTAAATGCTGTTTTGATTTCAGACTTACATTCTTATAGGCAGGGCAAGGCAGCAAAATGGGTTATGGACTGGGTTATCCCATGCTCCTGGAACTGCAGCACCTCGAGGTACATAGAAAGTGGCAGCATTTCTCCACTAACCTAATTATGGAGCTGATTACATGTGGTCGTTTAGGGAGACTTCTTCCTGTGACTAAGTGGAGACAGGGGCCTCTCAGAGTACAACCAAACAATGGGGGAAAATGTCTTGAGTCCTCAAGAGTCTCCCAGGAAGGCTGTAACACAGACAAATAGGGTGGCAATGCATTGATTTCTGGGAGCTGGAGATTCAAATCACAAGCATCTGAAACCTTTGAAAATATAAGCTTTGAGATGTACATTTTGTCTCAAGTAAGGTTGAGGCCTCAGCTGTGATCAGAAGGGGTCAACATGCAAGTGAGATAACAGAATTTTACTGCAAAAACTATTTGATTCTGCACTTATTAACTACCTGTCTTCTGTAGTTAAGTGGCTCAAAAAGCAAAGGTGAGCATGCTCACTTTTTAGTTAGGATTTATCGTACTTGGGATAAGATATCTGTGAACACCATTTGTGTGTGCTCCACCTTAGTGGATGGGCACTGGTCAACACTTTCCATCATCCCAGGCACATGGCACAAGTATCTGTCCTGATTCTCAGTCCAAAGGAGGGGGTGCTGTGGGTTGAAACTGAACAAGGTTAGTGGGGTTTAGATGACTTGTTCCACAAATGTAACTGCATTCCCTTTGCCGCCCTTTGTCCCAGTGGTTCCCAGCGTGGCCACGATCGTTATCATCATCTGTGTGAGCATCCTGGTGTTGGTGGTGACACTGGGTGTGTTCCGGCTCCGCTCAGCCCGTCAGCACGGCTCCCTGGGCCATGAGGGAACCAAGGAGAATGAGATGGACTGGGATGACTCTGCTCTCACCATCACTGTCAACCCCATGGAGGTACTTAACTGGGGCACAGCAGTGCACCCTGGCACTGCCAGGAGCCACTGCCTGCGCTGGCAGTGGGTTTGAGCATCTTTCAGGGTCCAGTTGTTCAGCTTTGTGTGAGTACACTCAAGACCCCAGGCCACTTCTCAGCTCTGCACACCTTGATCAGATATAATTGAGAACTTCAGATTTGTTGTCATGTATAATTATTAAAGAGGATGGTGAAGAACTTCAGGTACAGCATCACTCACTTCCACTTCATCCATGTCTGTTTGTAGGTACCCAAGATGATATAGTTGCTTTGATTTTAACTTTTTCATGTAAGCATTTATACACTAAAAGGAGGGGAAATCATCAGCAGTTCAAAGAAGCTGATGTTGAAGGTTTAAATTTTGGCAGTGTGGCTAACAAAGAGATTGCTTATTGACATTCCATTCTTCTTGCAGTAGTTTTTGAATGTATGCTACCAACTTGTATGAATTTGATGCTTAATAATCACATAATGATGGAAAGCAGATTTGCCCAGCATGTTAGCATTTCTAAATGCTCATTTGAGACAGCTCTGGCTGTCAAGAAGGCACCTTTCTGCTACTGTCTCATTTCTTTAAATGTATTGTAGAAATATGAAAAGCCACACCAGACGGAAGAGGAGAGTGAGGAAGAAGACAGAGATGATGAAGAGGAAGACACAACCAGTGCTGAATCAGATGATAGTGAAGAGGAGGAGGACGAGGAGGAAGAGGACGAGGAGGAAGTGATTGTCCAAAAGGGAGACAAACAGAATGCCACTAGGCAAGAGCAGTTGGAGTGGGATGATTCAACACTCCCCTACTAACAAAGAGCCCTCCAGCCACAGCTCTTTTGTAACAACCAATACAATGTTTTTTCAGAGTCTATGAATTCATTAACAGGATTTGAACTTCTGCTTGCCTATAACTGTTTCGCCTAAAATGATCTTCTTGTAGTAATTGATAATGATAGAACTGACCCTTTTCTTACAAAGCCTGGAGGAAAGGTGGTACAAACCTCCTGGCACATGCAGTAATAAAGTAATCCAGAACCTGATCTGTTAGCAAGCATAATTCTCAATTTCCTGTTTCTACCCTGCAGATGTGTGACAAAAGTCCTGTCACTCAATCCATACATGTTTTTGCCTTTGCTACTTTTTTCACACAGGAGAGATTTCAGCTTGTTATGTAGAATAACTTCTGTGGGTCCGAATACCAGTTGCCATACAGCTTCACATTTTTACAGGTGTAAAAAAACAATCCACCTTCAAATTGAGGCAGGGCTTTAGTGCTACAGGGGCTAAATTCCATCTATCATCTCGTCCTGCCTTTTGGATATTAACTGTCTTCTGCAAGGAAATATTTAGGACTTGACAGGGGATGCATGTGTGCTTATGTAGACGTGGATGGTGTATTTTTTCAGGCATGCTGTCAGACCCTCAAGAGAGGGATTTTTATCCAATCTACCAATAGAAATTAAAAACAAGTTTAAGAAAAACAGCAACAAGAAAGGGCTGCTGAAGGTTATTAAAAAAAACCCAGTCTGTGTTCACAGATTGAGTAATATGGTTTTACGCAAACTGTAAATTCTGATGGGATTGATTCACTGAAAATCTGTAGAGCTGCTCATTAGTTATGGATTGAGCAATTTGCAGAAAATCAATGCTTTAAACTGTCTGTCTCATGGAACCATTAGCTTGCTGCAGCATCTTACTGAACTAGTGGAAAATTAATGACCCCATTATTCCATAGCTATGTATGGCTGGGATTTAAACAATTATTTTAGATGAGGAAAACATTCCCTTTTGCTTAGTGAGTACCAGCTGGAATTCCTGTCTGACTATATTCTACAAAAACATGATGCCCTGTTTCTTCTGTACCCCTGCCTGCCTGTAGTGCACAAGAGAAAGGAACAACACTGTAAGTCCTCTTCTGTGCTCATAATTCTCCCTTATTTCTTCTGCCTGAAGCCATTAATGTTGAGAGAAGGTTTTATAAAGTAGGCAAGGAAAAATAAAACCTACTTGGAACCAATATAGTTGAAAACAAAAACTAAAATCTTAAGAGGTTTAGAGAGTATTTTAGTTTGTTATGGTAACAGCATATTTTTCTTAAACACTGTTTAAAAAGGAAAAGAAAAAGCAGAGCTACATATACAATGTGTTGATGAGTCTGTGTGGTGGGTTTTTCGTCCCCTTTTCCTTAAGTACCTTTCAACTGCTCTGTTTACCAAATGCTGCAGCGCTTGCTGGGGTAGCTGCTCCAATGCACAGAAACAAAATGGCAGGGAAGAGAATGATGCTTAGTGGTTTGTCTGGGTGATTTTCCTGAGTACTTCGTTTTCTTTGCAATTTCATCTTTGGCTTTTGCTTTTTTAATCTGCTGTTTGAAATGAGCTGCTCCCTCTTCTCCACACTCCCAGTCAGTCTTGCCACAGCAGGATCTTCCTGAGCACCCTGAATGGTGGTCAGTGTTGCAAAGGGTACTTGGAGCAGTCTTGAGGGTACCCACCTCCCTCAGTACTGGATTATTAACAGCTCCGGAATGTTGTGGGATATAGGGAATATATAGTGTGCTTGGGGGTTCTTGTAATTCCAGTTTCTGCATTTGGTAGCTGAAGGGAAATACTGAGAGACACTGGGCCCTTTAGTTGAATATCTAGAAAGTAAATGAAAGAAAAATCTATATTAATTTTAAAATTAGAGATATTCATGCTTTTATTTGTTGTGCCAGAAATCACATTGTCACATGGTTGTTAAGATTGGCAATATAGCAGTTTTCTTTTGTTATCATTTCTGTTTCATTTTATTCTCTCACACATATTAAACTTAGAAGAATATTTGCAGAATCAGGGCCACATCTTATCTGGAGGAATAACAACTGTAAAAATGTCCACAATTTCTGTTTAATACAAAATAAATATTAACATTTCTGATTATCTTGAACAAAATCTTATGTTAGATCAGTTGCTACCATCCTAGTATCCTAGATAATTTCCCAGTTTTAATTTTTTAGTGACATGAAGCAGGCTCTTCATGATGCTTGTTATCAGCACATATCAGCAAATCTTTCCGCTCAGGAAAAAAAAAGATTCAAAATTAAATGTAGGTATCTAACAGTCAATTTCAGATTTAAAACTGGACTAAAATTATTTTAAAGTTTCTGTTGTTATTATTGTTGTTGTTGCTGTTGCTGTTATCATAGCAAACATCAGGGCAACCTGAAAACAGCAATTTACAACCTTATTGACAACCTTTAATTCTTTTATATGTTTGTGAATTCACCAGTGTGTTTCTTCATCTAATAGACTTTTGTCTTTTTGCTACTGGAAGCAGATCTTTTCAGGTTGTACTCGTACATTACGCAAAAAGGAAACAAAGTATTTTCTCTACTGTAAATAAACCTACATTTTTAAACCTAAAAAAAGTCATACAGGCATGTGTGTTATCACTAAAATTTGGTTTGCAGTAAGATACTCAGCAAACTCAAATGTATCACTGTACTTATTTTAGATTACTCATTGGAGTGCATTATGCAGCATTTTTTTTTCAAATAAATAGAAACATCCTTTTCACAGAATGGCAGTGAGAATGAGGTACTTCTTCACAAAATGGGCCCTAGAATATTTGTATAGCACTGAGAGCAGTGGTTTCCTGAGCAAAACTACAACTAGAAAATCACAGAAATACCAATTTTTCTAAAACAATTCTAAAAATATTGCCTCCCCTCCAGAAATTATTTTTTAATATAACCTACTGGCTTAAAAGCCATGTATACACGCATACATACATAAAGACACACATGTGGGGGTTTTTTGCCCTTAATCAAAATCCAAAATTCTCTCCTTTTCTCCCTGAATAAAGTGTTTAGAAAGTGTTTAGCATGGTGTAAAACCATTCAGGTTGGAAAAGATCTCTAAGATCATTGAGCACTGCCAAGCCCACTCCTAACACGTGCCCAGGTCCCCCATTCACGTGTGTTGGAATTCCCCCAGGGGTGGTGAATGTGCACTGCCCTGGACAGCCTCTTCCAATACCTGACCATCCTTTCAATGAGGAAATTTTCCCCAATATTCAATCTAAACCTCCCCAGCACATTTCAAGGCTGTTTGCCCTTGTCCTATCACTTGTTACTTGAGAGGAGAAACCAACCCCAGCTGGCTGCAGACTGCTCTCAGGGAATGGGAGAGAGTGAAAAGGCCCCTCCTGAGCCTCCTTTTTTGCAGGCTGAGCCCCCCCAGCTCCCTCAGCTGCTCTTCATCAGCCTGGTGCTCCAACCCTTCCCCAGCTCTGTTCTTTTCCAAGGATTCACTGCAGCTCCTCAGGGTCTGTCTTGTGGTGAGGTGGCTTTTTTTTTTTTTTTTTTTTTTTTTTTTTTTTTTTTTGTTTGTTTTTTGTTTTGTTTTGTTTTGTTTTTGTTTTTGTTTTCTTTTGTTTTTCACTAGCAATAAACAGGTGTATCCAATGAAAGCAGTTCTGAAGAGGCAACCACAATCCATGGCATCAGGAATGCAGAGGTGACAACAAAGGTCTAAAATGACATCACATCAATGATCTCTTAAATTTTTGGAGTTCTAATCTAAAGCTGGGAAAAGCTGTAAAATGTACAAATGCAAATTGAAGATGTTTCTAAATTAATATAACTGCCTAGGTGGCTATTTGTGATTAATAGCTCCCATTTCTCTTTCATTTCTACCCCCTCCATAGGTGTTTTATCTTTTTCAAGTAAACCTTAAAATGCACAGTTGATATTATTATCAATATTTACTGCATTGGCTGACACATCTAGACATAGAAGTAGGGTTTGTGACATCTTTAATACTAATTAGAATAAACAGTTGCTATTTTTTCATTCCAACAGGTAATACCTTGCAGTGGTGGTGGGACTGCTTTTTACCTCACCAGAGGCTAATGAGAGGGAGCAGTTTATTTATCTGTCTGGCATGTGGTGGTGCTGAGCTTGCTGAGCACCATCCTTACTCCATTCTGGAACAAAGTAAGGCTCACAAAGGATCAGAGAGTTCTAAAGTTCCTTCTGTGATTGAAATCCACCCTCTCCATTGCAGGAGCTGTCCCTGCCTGACTCTAAACTGAAAATAATGCCATGGGAAATCAGTAGCCCCACGTGAAGGATGGGCAGAGGGTAATGGAGTAGCAGCCCTTACTTCACTGTGGCAGAGCCTTTTGAGCTTTGATAAAATATGAATAATAACTAATTTGTGTCTCAGCTGTCCCTTTCCCCAGCTGTAACCTCAGAGGGAGCTTTACTTGTCTCCCTGGTAGGGGTCCGAGTGCACTGGGACACAACACTGCCTCTCCTCAAAGCTCTGGTGCCAGCACACACAGCTCTCCACAGAGCAGCACAGGAAAGACTTTACTGGGGTGACAGCAGGTAAAGGTCTGGTGGGATGGAGCTGTTCATAGTATACTGGAATAGAAATAACAATACCAAAATTAAGGATGTTTGCAAAAACATACGGAAACTGAGAGAGGGAGACAAAACTGAGTGCGTCTCCTCTAAGGGGCTTCCCCTTCCCTTAATTCACACATGCTGACCAGAATAAGTATCTCAAAACTAGTATAACCCCAGTCTCAGGGGGGATATCAGATTTTATCATGTTCTGCCTTAAGAACTGCTTTCTGCCTTTAAGCAATTGCTTGAAGTAGTTCTACACCAAGTGAGTAAATCTAAGGAGATAGGAGAAAAAAACCCAAATGACAAAACATAAATATCAAAAAGATTGCTGAAGAAGTGAAACCATCTTCTAAGTCACTAAATTAATTCTTATTGGTTGTACATAATCCTGTGCTGTATAATCTCCCTCATGTCCCAGCATCACCAATGGCATTAGGTTTTCCCTCTCAGCACAGCAGAGGAAGCTGCCAGGCCTTGTTCCTGCACAGCCTCGCTGCCCCCAGAGCCTGCGGAGCTCACAGCATTCCAGTGCCACTGCAAACGGCCATGGGAACAGCAGCCAGCCCATCCCTCAAAGACCTTGGTGTTCCCAAAGAAACCCACACTCCCATGCACCATTACACTTTGTAATATTTTCTGCAGCACTCAGAAGCTGCGATCTTGTACAGTCTTTGTACACTGGGGTCAAATTTTTTTTTTTTAAAATAAAGAAAGGCATAACAAGCAATGTGTGAGAAGTGATGTAAACTGAAATGGATCAGGTTCCCTAAAGCTGCAAGTCTCAGATTGTGTATCCAATGATCAGACTTCTGGTTGCTGGACTCTCCTGGAATCCAACTTCATTTTTGTTAGCATGGAGAATAAAGATACAAAGAATAGAGATAACAACTAAAGCTACAGCAGAGCAAAATTCATACTCTCTTAACATACGCAATCTCAAGAAATATTGCTGCTAAATATATTAGGAGAATTTCTCCAGTGATATCTCATAAAGTAATTATAATTCATCACCTTTATAGGATTAGCAAGGTTCAAGCCTGGTATATTCTTTTTGGTTTGGTTTTCTCTGAAAAAGACACGGTCATAAATTAAAAATGCACAACACTTGAACAGTGGAAAAATGAAAGGGACACAAGGGCTTTAATTTCATAAGCCTCTGTCTAAAATAGGGGTTTAAAGTAATAAACAACTGTAGCCCTCATTATTGAAACTTAGCATAATAAAATGAACCCAGGAAGTTTTGTACGTTCATACCTTCATTCCTGGTGACGAAAAGGCAGGCACCAGAGCATCTACCCTTTCTCCCTAGAGGCGCTTTACTGCCTTTGGAGTAGGTATTGCCAGTGGTTTTCTCATTATGGTTTCCGTGTCTCTGCTGGAACAGGAACAGTGCTGCTAGCATCCTTTGGAACAGCCCTGTTAAAGAGCCTGGTGGTGAACCAAAATTCAATAATTCTCCTGCAGCTCTGCTGTCAGCCCTCTGTGGTGGAGCACTCCAAACACGTGCAGAGGGAAAGACACAATGGTTACAGCGGAGAGCTCTGGGCTGGTGCTTCCTTAGTTACTGCCTATAAAGAAACACACTCAGCAGCATGAAGCACTGCAAATGTGCGAAACCGAGTACAGGAAAAGCCCTCATTCTTATTTTCAGTACTAGCTCATGGGGAAGTTGTGCATTCATCAGCTGTTGAAGCAATACGCCCATGTATTGTCACTATGTCTGTGCTGAGAACGAAGAAGCAGCAGAATTTTTTTTCCAGTTAAGTACGTTGTACAATAAAGGAGTACTGCTTTCCCTGGGCAACGTGCACAAAGCTTGCCAAGTGCAAAGAGAAGCTGTCCCCAAATAGGGAACAAAGATTTTACAATGGTATTCCATCCTCATACTTCAGACACCCAGAAAACTTCATGGGAGTAAAATGCTTTTCTGCAGCCCTACCTATTCCTTTTGTATAAATCTGGATACAGTTTTGGGTTTTCAGAGTCATTTAACTTCCCAGCTGGGTATAAACTTCCCCGCTTTCAGGTGTCCTTTGGTGTACTAAACCATAAAACTATTTTTGGCTGAAAGTTTCAGGATATACTTGGGGGGCGGGGAGCAAAAAGTTATGAAAATTACAATGTCTTTTTTTTCTACTCCTGCCTCCCCTAAATATTTAAACACGTACAAAAGACTTGATCAGACAACCCTGACCAAGTCTGTGACTACAATGACATTTCTAACCTGTACTGAAATTGGCAACAAATCTTTGTCTACAAACTGCTTCACGTGCAGTAGAGGAAAAGGTGGACGGTTGTTTTAGCTGGGCATGCTCTTTAGAATGTGGAACGGATCAACCACAGTCAGTTTCATTAGAAAACCAAATTGTTATCTAAGGAAGAGTGAACAGGAAAGTAGAAGAGAATACTGCATGAGTAACAGAAAGAGTTAAGGTTTACAGTGATGTGAAAAAAGTAGAAATTTGATCTTGTAGAAAAGAAAGACATAAAAATGTCAGTGTCAAACAGTAGGAAAATGGAAACATTTTCTATTTCCGTGCCAGAACTGACACTGTCACAATGAACAAGAAAGAGAATTAATGCAGGATGTTGAAGGGTTCCGGACCAGACACAGATGCAAAACACACATATGTATGTTGCATACATATACATGTGTGTGTACAAAAAAATCACAGAATGGTGCCCATGGGGAGGGGATGGCTGTGGTGATGAAGGAGAACTTGCAGGTTTTGGCCTGGTTGATGCTGAAGTTGCCTTCTTGAGTTCCAGTTACAGCACCTCCAGCAGAGCTGGGAAGGGAGCAGGCCATGAGAGGTGTTGCTACACTCTGTGCACTAGGTAGAAAAATTTAGAACCAAGGCCAGCCCAGGGGGCTTGGAGCAAACATTCTGTCTGCTGTGACTGGAGTCTGAGGGTACAGTTACCACACAGTTTAATCTGAGGTAAGAAATGGAACTTTTCCCACAGACACCTGTTGATTAGTTTTAGAGATTTTCTACAACAAACATACTTCATGGGTTGATCACGAGCTGGAGATACCCAAGGCAGACTATATTCCATATTGAAAAGGCCCTCAAGTAATTTTTTTGTAGTGATACAATCTCTTAAGTGGCCACACAGTTAGGAATCCTGATTTTTGAAAATATACATAATAGAAAATTTCTTAAGAACAACAACCATCCCTGTGCCAATCTGAGAGCTGAAGTTATTGCCTCCATTCTCAGAATCAACTACTGGCACATTTATTTTTGGCCTCTCCACAAACTGATGTAAAAGTATGAGGTACATCTGAAAAGAGATGGGGTTGTTGTTACAAATACTGCATCACCCGTTGAGTAAAATTGTGCTTAACAGGCAATTCTGTTCAAAGGATCATCATGACAGG
This sequence comes from Pyrgilauda ruficollis, assembly GCF_017590135.1. Classification (NCBI taxonomy): domain Eukaryota; kingdom Metazoa; phylum Chordata; class Aves; order Passeriformes; family Passeridae; genus Pyrgilauda; species Pyrgilauda ruficollis. The sequence continues at coordinate 3,356,361 of NW_024529821.1, forward strand.
GATGGGAAGATACACCAGAGTGGATTATTGCTGAGCAGGGTAATACACATTGTGGGTGGGCTTCCTGAGAACTGTTTAATCTCAACTTCAGTGTGTTTCAAAGTTCACAGTAGACTTATCAAATCCTAGTAATAAAGATTAGTAGACAAAAGGAAAAAGTAGTGCGAGTAGAGTATTATGTTAACAGTGCAGAATTATTTCCTAGAATATATTTTTTAGTGTTAGGGGTGGGGGTGCTTCAACCTACTCAAATCTTTCTAAGCCTGAGGCTTCTACTGCTTCCCCTGGGAGATTGTTCTAGAGTCTTATTTGAATTCACTATTAGAAAGTTTTTCCTGAAAATGAATTTAAATAATCCTTTTTGTAATTTTTATCTCATTAGTCCTAGTTATACCCTTTTGCACCATTAAATAGTTCCTCTAACCATGATTTATATCCTTTGAATATTTTTAGATGGTTACCAAGTTCATTGCCTTTGGTAATTTACTAGAGAAGCTGTGAATCCCTCCTCATCCCAATTCATTCCTTCAGTTTTGTATTTCTTACCTTTTTATGAAACGTCCTTAATGCACATACTAAATCCCTTAGTATTCTTTAAATGAGTCACGGTCAGTTCACTCTGTTAAGGTGTTCTGTGTTGCTGGTGTCACTGCATAAGTTGTCAAAGTTTAAACAATAAATTTAAAATTGAAACTTGATTTAAAAAAAATCTTTTCTGTAATCCACGGATAAGTTCTCACATGATATGAATTTGTCAGTGTCTTTTATATGGGTATGATTTAACAAAGCCAACCAATAAATGCTGCAGCCAATCAAACAATAATACAAAGTATAATTTCTTAAAACTTAGGTTGCTGTCATTAATGTGAAAACAGACATTGTCATTCATGGGTCCATGTTTTTAAGTGTCCCTACACTAAACAGCAGCTATTAACCAGTACTTTCACTTAAGACAGATAATACTGCTTCTCCTCAAACGTCAACAGAATGCACCTACTTTCTAAAACAAATGCTCAAGATTTCTAGATAGGCACTAACTGCTGCAAAGAAATAGAAGTGTGCCAACTCTTCTGATTACTGCCATGCCTCCCCTTATATTGCAAATTTGTGATCAGTTTCTGGTCTCTGGCTGGCATGACGACCATGTGGTTTGCTTTCAAGCATGTCCCAAGCAAACCTGTGTCCGCTGGCTCTGAAGCCACACTGGCAAACAGGGAGGATGTGCAAAGGCAGCTTGGATATTTTCATTGATGTATTTCTTTCATCTGCTCCTGCCTCCTGTACCTGAACTCCAAACCAGAACTGAAATCCTTGTGTTTGAAGAGCCACTGCATCACTTAAGTCCAAGGGAAATAGAATTTGATTTCTTCTTCATTTGGGCTGTCTGCAAGGATTGGTGTAAAGGGGAGAGCAGGAACACTGAGGGTTCCAGGAGTGACTCTGCTTCCCTCAGCACATCTCCATCCCTAGTGGGTGTAAATTGTGCAAACCATATTGTAGGAAATGAATTACCAGGAGTGGGTTTAGGTCACTTGAGCAAACAATGACTTCCTTGGCATTGGCTGTGTGCTGTCACTGCTCTGCCCACCTTCCCCAAATGAGGAGTACCCAAAGTCTGATGGTGGGAGGGGGAGGGGGAAGATGAATGAGCCTATTCCTGAGCAAGGAGTTGTAAAGCACGACTTGTGAGGAGCCACAGGGCAGGAATCAGACATGCACCCTGAATATTGCTGCAGTTTGGTGAAAGGGGTTGTTCTAGTTAGATTTAACTATACAGTTATTAAACATTTAAATGTTACTAAGAGCGTAGGATTTTGAAGAGCTGAGAAATTATCTCATCATGTTGAATGTAACAGCTGTGTTCTAATTGGCTAGTACAATTCTATTTCATATTTCATCATCTCTTGACAGTAAAAATGGTATTTCATCTGCCTGCAAAAATGTACAATTTTTCCCACGCAGTCCATCATTTCCCAGATTGTTTCCATGTCAGTGCATTGGTTCTTGTTGAGGAGCAGTAACTGCAGTTGGTAGCATGTATTTTGTGGCTTGGGATTGCTTCCTAGCTGTCCAAACTCTGTGTAGTTGTGGCCACTTCTATGGATAATAAAAACTATACCAGAGAAGGGATTAAATAAATATATGCTGTATGGTTGTACATACAATGGTTGTACTCCATAAATGTGTCTCAAACCAACAGACTATTCAGCCCAGGAAAAATGCCCTTACATGAAATATCTTGTTGTCAATGTGAAACAACCATAAACCATATCTTGAAATGTCTTGTTGCAGATGTTAAATGCATTTCTGAAAGCATGAATCTACACAATTTATGCAGTACAATGAATTAAATGACTATATGCAATTGAAAAGATTAATATGAAATGATTTTTTTAATATAGATGAATCAGCTGTTTAAAAAAAAAAAAGAAAACCCAACCCTTTCTTAATGAAAATGTACAGCAAATTTTGACAGACAGTATAGTACACAAACCCTAACTTTACATAGAGTAAGAAGTTGTACAAAAGCTCCTCCATGCCATAGTGGTGTATTTCATAAAAGCTGTTTCAATTTGCACAGTCATTTATGAATTCAACATTGTTAGTACCCATATGTTTTCCGCAAGACTGATTAAATGCATATTCCAAATAGATCTGTTATTTTAAAATTTGTTCTGTACATCTGTACATGTATAAAGCCAGAGGAATTTTTGTGGTCACTACAGCACTTTCTGTGAATTGGCCAATAAATATAATTTTAGAATTTCACATAAAAGGTACTGTTCTGTAATCTTTATTTCACAGATTATTGGGATGTTCTCATTTCCTGAAACATAACCCTTAAACACTAATACACCTCAGGTGGCAAAGGTTAAATATCTGGCCCTCATCTACCATCTCTCTTGCTAATTCCTAAGGAGAAAAATGCCACGTGTCAAAAGACTCAGTCCAGTTTTAGAGCATCTACACAACTTTTCATCCTGCTGCTGAGAAAGGGAAGCAAGGGAAAGGGAACCTTTGGAAGAGCTGCTGGTATTTATATTTAATATCCATCTATTTTCCCCCTTCATTTTGGTGTGATAAAAGATGATAAAATATTAAAGAAAAGGATGAATATACCTCATATTGCACACATAAAATGTGAAAAAGTACAAGGGGGAAAAACCTAATTCTGGGTCACCAGCCTATGAATTACATTAGCGCATGTAAGTGATGTATGTGATCTCATCACACACAGGAATGTGCCTGACTTCTCTTTGCCTTCTGCTCTGTCTGGAGCTCCCCTCCTTGCCAGCTGCTCAGGCCCGATCTCATTCTTTTCCAAGATCTTCCACTGATTACTCAGGTCTGGTCTGCACATCACAAATTCACCATGTACACTTTTTTACCACACACAGTTAAATACGGTCTAAGATGCAATTCAGTCCCTTCCAATTTTCAGAGGGGTTCATCTCCCACTTCACCAGCCTCAGTGACAAGCAAAAGCCAAACCTGAACATCCAAATCTCTGCTCCAACCCCTGCTGCACCAGGCTGAACATGGCAAGTGCTGGAGGCAGCATCAGCCTTCACAGCCCTGTTTCAGTGGCACAGCCTCCCGTGGCTGGCTGGAGTTTGGGAAAGTCAGGGAAAATGCATATCCTACACAGGGACAGTGAGCCCAGTCCTGTGTCGTTGTAGGTACAGACTGGTGTTAGAGTTCACAGATTCCAAACAGAAATCCCTGTTTACTGCATCTCATGTCCAGCGAGTGCAGCAGCCTTAGCAATTCCCTTTGACATAAAATTTGGGATTAAATACAGCCACTTTTACTTTTTAATAACAAAATCTTCCTGAGGGTGTGAAATATTAGTTAAAAGTAGCTGTGCTGAGTGTGCTCCCAGCAAGGCTGGGCCCATCATCAGTCTGCATGGCTGCAAGGCCTGTTTTCTTAATAGAAAAAAAAGTTCCTAAATCTTGTTATGGTTCCCTTCTTGGAGAGCAATTCCTGCCTCTCCTCTCCTCTCCTCTCCTCTCCTCTCCTCTCCTCTCCTCTCCTCTCCTCTCCTTCCTCAAAGAAATTTTTGTGTCATTAGTTAACAAAATAAAAGATGAAGAAAGAAAATGGTATCCCACATTAGTCCCCACCACAGTAACCATTAAGTCCTGGCATGCTCTCTTAATAGAAAATATACATCTAATATGCAATCACCTGAGAAGACATGCAAGTCACTGCAGGCTTGGACAGTGCACTATCTTTCTAGCTATTTAATAGTCTTTAGAACCTATTCAGAATTTAGGGTGGGCTTTTTAAAACTCCTGAGTCTAAACCTAATGACTTACAATGAAATTGCAGTGATTCAAAGAAACAAAACAAGTTACAGGCTTTTAGAGAAAGAGTCAAAAGTTTTCCCCGCCCTGTAATTTTTCTCCTTTTGTGACGATTCATAAATATATGGAAGAAAACTATTTTGGCTAATAATTAAGTCATAATGTGGTAATATATTTAATTTAGAGACCTCTTGAAGAGCTCCTGAAAAATCAGAAATATGAGCTAGGGCATCTTTTCCACAACCCTCTGCAAAGAATTATTTCTTGTTACAGAAAATACAATAATTTTTACTTATTATGTTATTAATAAAAATAATTTCTCTTTGTAATTTCATTCTATTCCTAATTCCAAACCGTTGTTACCTTTGCAGGTTTTCTAATAACCTCTGTGACCTTTGTTCCTGAATTTAGAGAACCTACAATAAATAAATCATGGTGGCTTAGTCTATTTAAAAATATGTCTCAAGTAGTCAAACACTCTGCTACACCTTCCCCAGTTACTGAAAGCCTCCTAACATAGATGCACAAAACTGACAGGATTTTTTCTTAGTTACACACAAGATACACTAGGAATAAAAAATTGAAAATTAAAGTTTAACTGATACAAATGTTTTTTCCACTTATTTGCTTATTCACAGTATATTGATTACACTATGACAAATTTTAATCTGTCTTCTACCACGCTGAAAAAAGGAAATGAGCAGCTGGTGCTAGTGCCAAAAACAAGTGCAAGGAAAGATATTACAGCCAGAAAGAGAAAGTAGGATTAAGTTCTTCCCTGCCATATGGCTTCAAACTGAAAGAGAGTAGGTTTAGATTAGGCATTGGGAAAAAATCTTTCCTGTGAGGGTGGGGAGGCCCTGCCCAGAGAAGCTGCAGCTGCCCCTGGATCCCTGGAAGTGTCCAAGGCTGCATGAGGCTTGGAGCACCCTGGGATAGTGGAAGGTGTAGGGGGTGGAACAAGGTGGTCTCTAAGATGCCTTCCAACCCAAACCATTCTATGATATATTGATGGATCACATATAGACAAATGCTCACAGATATCTATGTTTTAAAAAGTTGTAGTTGATCTAGTGATTACATACATGAGATGCAAAGACAAGCAGAAACAGATCCAGCAGCAACGGATTTCTGTTTGCCTTCCTTATGTGAAGAAGTTTTTTCTGCAGAATACAGGACCCAGCAAATGGCTTAGTGGTCTAAAAATTCTGATTTACAGTTATTCTAGTTTGACTCCAACAAATGCACTGACTGTAGTCTGGCAGTAGAGATTGGAGCCTGTGAGGGCTGCTGCCTTTACCACACACACTGGCTGTGGCAGTGACCAAGTATTTCCTTCTGGCTTCAGCACTGTGCCCTGACCACATCAGCAGCTCTCCCTCACAGCCCTCCCGTCTCACTCTCCCCAAGTTAGAAGTTACAGTCTGATGTTTCTCAACAAAAATGGGACAGACTAGCAAATAAGACCACAGGCAGTTTTTACATTTCCCTGGCTGCTTCTGCATGAAAGGGCTTCAAGGAAAGCTCACCAAGGGAATCAAAGTGTGCCTTCCAGCAGGGAAGCTCCTGAGAGACTGAATTTTTCAGTGTGACTTCTGCAAATCCCACTAACTTTTCAATCAGAAATGCCTGCTCAAATGAAAATACCACCGAAAAAAGATTCACAAACATATATGAATGAGAAAAATTGCTGCAGGGGCTAAAAGAGAAAAATAAGTCTGTGTAGAAGATTTTAGTAAAATAAAATTAACATGTAGCTGTCTCCCAAGACCACCCAAGACCACAGCTGTCTCCCAAGACCGAATTTCCCAAGACCATGTAAGATGCCATGTGCTGTAGAGTTAATGGTGTTACAAAGAGACATTGACAGTCGTGTATTACACACAAAAATCACTAGAGACCTTGGAGTGAGGAAAAACATGGAGCTGTTTTTCCTGTGTTTTAAATTAAAGGGTTTGAAATGTCTTTCTAGTTTGAACTTAAAAAAAGAAAAGAAGAAAAAATTATAACTTCCCTGAACATAATCATAGATAAAGGGAGGAAAAAATTATTTAGGCATGTTATTGCAAACATCATCCTTAAAACAGAGTTCACACAGAAATATAAGCAAAACCTTTAGAAATTTAGCACTTAGTGAAAGAGTTCAGCTGCGTCTCTGACATTAGTAAAACTAATGACATTGGTAAGCAGGGCTCTTTTTTAGATCTTTCTAGCTCTGCCAGCAGCTTTTTCCAAGGAAAAAGAAGGATTCTGTGTGCTCTTGCTCTCTTCCAGTGCAGTGGTCAAGAAAGAGAGCAGAAGCTGTGGATTTGTTTGTGAAACTTGTATCTTCACAGAAGATAGTCAGGAATAAGACGTTGTGAATTCCAAAGTGATGAGTCAAGCTCAGTTATGTCTTTAGAACAGCAAGGTATTTTTGTGTTGAAGAGATGGTCTATTTAGTTTATGGAGAGGATTGGTTGTGCTTCCTCATTTCACATCCATTCCTGTATCTGAGATCTTTCTACATTTAACTGCAGTACATTTCTGTCTCATCTCTTCAAGCAGATATCTATGACAGAAGGAATCACCATCTAAATTAGTTATACTATTAGCAATTCCAGCAAGAATCAAATAATTAATCTCTCTGTAGATGAAATATTTGTAAGAGCTCTCAGGAGTGACATCCAACGTCTGCCTTTCTGTGGGTAAAAGAACCCTTCCAGTTTCTGAATTTTTCTTCTGTGCCACTCATGAGTAAAAATATTATTCAAGGTAGAAACAACCTTTCTTTAGGGAATACCATTTCCAAAAAGGCATTGCTTCTTATCAGGCTGCTCAGCTTTGTCTCATTGTTCTCCACTGTCTGAGATTTAGCTGTTTGTTGTGGTCTGTTAAAATTTACCTTGTAAGGTTTTGGGAATAGTCTTTTCTACTGCATGTTTTATAGCGTGTAGCATGGAGGACACTTGGATTTATTCACATGAATAATACCACAAAAATATTATTGTTATACTTGGAATGTGAGAGGGCAGAACAGGTAGAGATGAACCTTAAATATGCCAATCTAGACTCTGTTTCCTATCTTTTGTGCCTGTCATCTTCATAAAATTCTGCATCCTCCTTTGCACTGCAGTTTTTCCACTTATGAAGGGGATCTAAAAAAACTTTTCTGGTTATCTTTTCTCATGTATGATGTGAACTCTGCCCATGCCACACCCTACATAACACCTTAAAGGGCAAGATAACTAACCAAATACAAGTACTGCAGATCGTAAATATTGCCATTACAAGCAAACCTTGTTCTCCTACAGCTCCTTTACAGACTGAAACAGAGGGTGACATCCAACTGCCCAGGAGTGAAAGGCTCTGTCCAGAGAAAGAAGATAATTGCAACAGTGACAACCATGTCCTAATGAAATTCATTACTTACACTGAATATAATTTTCTCCTTAAATACATGACAAGTACATATAGATATGGCCATGTCTACTTATTAGGGAAAGTTTAATACTAAAAATATTGTTTATCAAAGGCTGTAGAAGTCCCTAATTTTATGAACATTGGGACCAGCCCTTACAGTGGTCTAAGAGACCTTTAGAAATTCATTAGAATAAACAGCTACACAATTGTTGGATATTAATGTAAGTATTGATAAAGTGATTCAGACACAGAATGTTTTTTCATATTAAGAAATACAATATCAAAAAATACTTGAGGAACTAGAAATACCTTCCACCTTACTATCCATTAAATCTAATGGTCCAAAATTCCACAGTATATGCTGGGGATCTCAGTTTTACTCAAGCAAGAATTGAAAAGTACATAATGCTGGTGGGGGATGTCTCCTGTGAGGACAGAATCAAGCCTAGTAAGAAGCAGTGTGGTGCAGGCAGGACAACGAGAGGAGTTCTGAAATGCACAGCTCCCAGGGCTTCTCCTTCTAGCACACTGTCTTTTAAAAAGTAAAATCTAAATGCTGATGCCTGCTTTAACTCTGACCGGTGATCTTCCTGCAAGGACGATCCAACAACAAGACAAGGCCTCGTGTCAGGGATTGCTGGAATGCAACATTTTTATTTACTTTTTTGAACTTACAATACTTCTGAGGTAGTTAAAAGGTAAGAGCTACAGTTTATGTCTAAGGATAAAATTGTCATCCACCAGCATTGCATTCTCAGAGTACGTATGTTTGGAAGACAACAATAACCACAGAGCTGGGGAGAGACTTGAAACTGGGAAGGCAGTGTAGAAATTCTGAAATTATTATGCCCAGAAGTTTGACTTCAAAGCCTGTATCCCATATATTTCTTCAGTTTCATGGCAGCATTGTTGTTTTAGGTTTCTTTTTACAATAAATAAGTGCCATTTTTCCCAAAGTGCTGGGTTTCAGTCACATTTAGGATAGCTAAGAGAACTCGTTCAGAGACTACAGCATTGTTGTAGAATAGGTTCCTCTGCTGTCTAAGTAATGCTAAGGCAAAACTGAGGCATTTAGCTGTTGTGGTGCACCAGTTTAGTTGTTCTCTCGCACTGGGTGATTGGGAATTTGCACAGAATAGTTTTATATTGCACTGTATAGCTTGCATCATGTGGTTTGTTACCCCTTTCCCGCCATCACCTGGTCTTTCCCTCACCTGTCCAGGTACCACCTGGTGGTCTCTCCCCTGGGTTACCCCACTCCTCACTGGTATCCCACTGGCTGTGGACCTCTCCCTCTGTCCCCATTCCCCGGGGTATAAAAGCTCCCTGCCACCAGGGAACGCTCTCTTTTTCCTCCCATGGGTTTGTCCTCCTGATGTGTGTCTTGGAGTAAAGGAGAACGTTTCCCACATGGAGGAGAGCAGTTCTCAATCTTTCACCGTCGTCTATGAAGTGTCGTGTGGGCAAGGGTCTATAGCTGGCCAGAGTGGACCCCAACAGCCCAGGTAACACGATTCTTCATTTAGCCAAAATAATTGTTAATGCATAAGGCCTATTAAAGTAGGAAGCATCAATTTTATTTATGCTGTCTCAAAAGTCTAGAGGACACGCAAGTTGTTTTGCTTGTTGATTTTCACTGAAGACAGATTTTTTTTTTTGTACTATTTTGTAAATACCTCCATTCTAAGTGGAATAATTATCACAGGGAAAATTCATCTTAATTTCCATCTTCATTTAAGTGTGACAGAGCAAGAAATTAGCTAGGATTTTGTACCATATCTACTTAGTCTACTTAGGAAGTGGTTGCATTTTGGGGCACTTCAGTGTAGGTTGATTTTCACACGATATTGAACAATCACCTTCTGAAGATATTTTGGCTATGACTCTCTCACCCAGAAACATTATCCTTGTTCCCCAGCTGCTTCAGAGACCCTGTGTGATGAAACCAATTCCCACTGGACAGGCACACACCGTGGCCCGTGGACTGACAGAAGACCAGTTCTTGGGAAGTTCCCTAGTACTAGAGGTAAAAAAAAGAATGTGCACTCAGACAGCTTCACCACAGCCATCCCAGCACTGGCAGCAGTATGAGCTGAGGAGGAGGGTTCAAGACCAATGAAAACATGCCTGCAATGTAGAGATGGATAAGGGAGAACTAAGGAAGAAAGCAAAAATGAGTCAGTCAGAGTCTTGAGGGGGAAAGAAAAGGAATTACCACTGGAGTGCTACAGAACAAGATTCAGCTTTGCTTTGGACAGTGGACATGACTTAATAAAGGTCTTAAAAACAATAAAGGTTAAAGAGTAACTTTGCTAGTTGGCCTCTGTATTGGGAAATTCTCCAATTCTCTGGCCGCTGAGGAATCACAGAGAAAAAAAGCTCCTAAGTACAGGGACTGATGCATTCTTTTGTACTTATTTTTGTGGAGATCAGGTTACAATTACAAAGTTTTCTAAAATTTAAAACACAATTATTCAGCATTCAGTTGCAGTCCTCAAATGTAGCATTCAAGTAAACCGTTTTTTCTTATATGCACAGTCAAGGCAATTGAGTGTCCAATTACACTGGGAAAATTGGCACTTGCAGCACAAACCCATGGACCAAGAGATGTGGTTGGTTTATGCTAGTGCAGCAACATTAAAGCCACAAGTGTGGCAATTCACACCACTTTAGGTGACATTTCTACACAGAAAAGCACTACATTCATCACAGATTTTGTTTTTACAACACTGTTTTTTTTCCTTTAAAAAATAAATGCCAAGGTGGTTTCTTTGGGAAAAACAGATTTTGTTATTTCTTAAAGGCAACATTTAACTTGCAATAATATTGAGACATGTGGTATGGGCATCAGTGGAGATCAGGAATCATCTTGATCACTGATTAAAACAGTTTATAATCCAAGGAAGCCTGAAAATTGTAGACCAAACTACACCAGGAGATTCATGGCATAGCTGGGAATTTGAGAGACACAAAGATTCCTCAAGACCCACAACGATTACTGCTTACTACCTCAGGTGAGACACTGCAGTTTGAAAGTGAAATCTTTTTACTCTTGGCCTGGGGTACAGTGGAGGTGATGCTGTGTCACAGAATCACAGAATGGCTGAGCCTGGAAGGGACCTCTGGGGCTCTGTTTGACCAAGCCCCCGCTCCAGCAGGGTCCCTACAGCTCGAGCAGGCTGCCAAGAGCCACGTTCAGATGCTCTGGGAACACATCCAAGGATACAGACTCCACAACCTCTCTGGGTAGCCATTGCCACTGTTCAACACCCTCACAGTAAAAAAAAGTGCTCCCTCAAGTTCAAAGGGAACCTCCTGTGTTTCACATTTTACCCCTTGCCTGTTGTCCTGTCACTGGCACTGCTGCGAAGACCCAGTACTCCTCTATACCATCTCTCGGGATACTTACACACTTTGGTAAGATCCCTCATAACCATTTCAAATTACAGAATTCACACTGCTTCCCTGGTGTCTAAATTTAACCTATTAAAACCCGGAGGACCCAAATTAGGCACTGTATTAGAGTTACCTGCCTTAGTAGAATTTATATCTCTTTATATACTGTTTGTCCCTTCTTCTCCCATATTTCTCAGTAAATAACTAGTTTTCTACTGAGGCTCTCATTCAGTCAACAAGCAAAGATCAATAACTAGATGAAACAAAACATGCAGTGCTTGTCTAATGCACTTCATTATTGATTAGTTAACTCTGTAAAGTGCTTTGTTTCTTCTGGAACAGAGGATGAGATGGGAATGTAAGGCACTCAACCTGTCTGAGTGATAAGAACAATCAACTCAGATTAACACTCTAGCAGTTTATCTGTGGATAAACAGGTGAAGGAGCTCCCGAGATACAAAGGCAGATGGATTGGGAAGGGCTGAGCACCTCGGGTGTGCTGCCAAGGAAATGCAGAGGCACTGCCTCCCTGCAGTGCCAGGAAACCCAGCAGATGTGTTTGCAGAGCACAAAACAGGATGGTCAAGGCTGCTGGGCCTCAGCTGGTGGAGCTGGAAAGTCAGGCTGAGCATCTCTGTGCAAAGCTCCACACGGTCACCTTATATTTCACACAGCTTGTTAGCTCAGGCTTACTGCTGCCTACTAAAAGCCTCTGGATAAGCAAGATATCAAAAGTCCCTCTAATATCTTCACAAAGGAAAAGCTGACTATTAAAAATATCCTCCTAGCTTTCCAAACCTGTCAGGCTGATTTTTAATACTGGATTTTTTTTTCCAATTTTCTGTAGCATGCTTGTCTGTAAGTATTTGTGCATTGTACCTCACTGATACTGTTGTTAAGACATCCTTTGGCTCATATAAAGGGGCTTTATCCAGAAACAGGCTTCTCTTTACGTGGGCAGTGATTCACAGGCACTGTCATTAGGAAGTGAATTGAAATCTCTGGAGTGCATCACAACTGGGCTTTGCCAGTTGTTGCTACTTGGGTCAGATTCTGTGTCCAGCTGAAATTTCTATTACGCTATCTAGATTGCATAGCTGCTATTAATACAAGTGATGCTTCTTTAAGTATGAATTTGAAGCTAACAGGGCTCTGAAGTTCAATAAAGTGCTGAAGGACAAACAGAACAAATGCTTTTGTTCCTAGAAGTGCCAGCAAGACAGAGAAGAACATTTGTTTCCACTGTATATCCACCTCAGAAACAGGTGGCTCTTTCAGAATGCTAATTTCCTCATGGATTTGATTTTTTCCCTTTAAATAAAACTTGTCTTGCTTCAGGCTTAGACAAAAGGTGGATGAATACTGCTCTGAAATACACATTTATTCTCAGACTCAGTTTTTTTTTTACAAGTCCATTGTTGCATATGGGTAAAACCTTACAAAAGGAAGGCCTTGTAAAATCATGGCTCAGTCCTGTTACTTTGGCTAAGTAGAAAAGGACTATGGGAAAGTGATGCAGCTGAATTAGAGGTAGATAAACAAGTTCTATAACCATGGCATGTTCACAGTGTGGTGTATGATGGCTGGTTGAATTATGTTTGTTATGATTTAAAGCTATGTAACTGATAAAGGCCTGACTGCTTCAAAAGGCCTGGTTTTTGCAATAAAGCAGTTCTCCTTTGCCCCTGCCTGGGGACTCTGCGTCACTACGGAGCCTCACTCACAGGCCATAGCATACATTTTAACTTGCTGGTTAAAAGAAGTTGTTCCAACCTGCCATGCACTGGCAGGAGCAGCTGAGGTATCCTCACTGCAGCTGGGCAGCTCTGCCCATTGCCAAGCACCCCATGCTCTCCTGCAGTCTGTTAGGACTCCTGGTGTTAGCCAGACAGCCAAAGAGCTCTGTCCTGCCCAAGCAGCCCCCACTGTAAGCAGCTGTGCTGCCACATTCCCTGGCTGGCAGCTGCACAGCCACAGGGCAGCGGGCAGGCTGCCACTGGCGCGGCCTGCTCCCTCAGGGACACTGCAGGTGGCACATGCGCTCACAAACACGCTCACTGCCAAGGCTACACATTGACAAGCAATTAAGTTACAGATAGGGAAGCAGCTCTGGTTCATTAAGTCCTTGATAGTGATTGCTTTTGTACAGCAAAGAGAAGGTTTAGCTTGAACTGAGAGCAGCCATGTGCTTGCCACAGGGATAAGGTTCACAGCAAGACCCAGGACAAAGTGTGAGCCTTGATTTTGGCTTCACATCTCCCTTTCCAAAGCAAAACCAAATGGGGTTAGATCTATGTCTCTATAAGGGTATGTGATGTGCTCAAAAGGTGCCACTCTTTGGAAGTTACCACAGAATGGCTCCTTGCCTTGAAGTGATTTGGTTCTGAGCCCACATGTCCAGCGGGACAAGGGGAACACCTCCCCCCAGCATCCCTGGATCCATAAGAGCATACGAAGCAGGAGGCTTGAGAGAAAAGGTGGCATTTTACAGAATGACAGAGATCTGAGACAAAAGCAGTTTGGATACTGAGGGAGAGCCGGGACAGGGAGAAGTTGGGTGAAAGGAGATTATGCAAGCAGGGTCTGGGAGGCTAGAGGCAAGGAGTGGGTGTGTAACTGTAATAGTTAGTGCAGTGTAAGATTCCCTTCCATGGGGCTTGATTAGCATTGGCAGGCACCAACAATTGTTGACATGAATTCATTTTGTGCAACTCCAGTCTACAGGAGTTGTGATTGACTTTTAAGGAGTTACAAGAAGAGGCTATTCAAATGCTAGGTCTGCTTCTAGTTACTCAGCTTTCACAAATGTGAGAAAAAGGTGCTCTGACTCATAGCTAGCTTCGTCCTTCTTGAAAGCCAAGAAAATATGTATTTTCTATTTTAATAGAATACTTACAGCATTCCTACTTTATTGTGTCTGTAAAGGGATTGTTGCCCCTCAACGGCTCAAAGCCCAGTATCCCCTGACTCATTCTGGGTGTACTTTGCTTCCGAACAGCTCCATTTTTGTGTCCCAGATCCTAACACCTGAGGCTAATTTTGCCTTCCTTCTATCACACATTTGTTATGATCGTGACCGCTTAAATTCTCCATTTCTGATTAGACAAATGCCATCTGTATTTCCAGTCATGCTCCTTGGCTACATAAGTACTTTAAGAAGAGGCAGCCTATTCTGCCCATTGTGCAGCAGCAGTGCAGCTAGTCCAGAAATATTTCAAGTTTAAATTGTTTGAGTCTTGTAATGATAGTATTTTATTCATCCCAGAAGCTCCTCATTCTATTAAGCCTTCCATTCATCTACTTCTTTCCAGAGCCCTCCAGTGTTAAATCCAGAATCATTGTAGCATGGGTCCCTGCCGGGTAATAATTAGCCTTGACTCCATGATTCCAGAAAGCTGATCAATCGCTTTTATTATACTGTATTATACTTATGAAGAAACTCATCGTCCTTTACAGACAGTCTGATACAGACAGACCAGATTGGTCAATTGAATCCAAACACCATCACCAATGGCCAATCAAGAAATCACCCTTTGGTAAACAAATCTCCATAACACATTCCACATGTTCACAACAACAGGTGCAGCAAGTGAAGATAAGAATTGTTTATCATTCTTTTCTCTGATCTTCTCATAGTCTTTCCCAGCACAATGCCTGGGAAAGTTGTGCCTGCTGCTCTCTGTGGAGGGAGCTGCAGCAACACACAGTTACTTAGGCTTTCCAAATAAATAACCTGAAACAGAACATGATTACAAAGGTTGGTCAAAGTCCCAGTTATTCTGTGGCAAAACCTGGCAGAAGTCCCCTAATAGTGTATTTATCCAAATCAGGTTATATCAAGAACAGATTTTACAAGAAACATGGAAATTATTGTTAACAGACAGCAACTAGAACTCATAAGCTGCAAACATTAAAAGATCTATAGAATACAAAGAAATAGAATCAGTTGGGAAAATATGCAGGAATTGATGGTAGGAGAGACCCTGTCCTCCTAAAAGACAGCTTGCCTCAGGAAAGTCCCCTTTCTCCTCCCCAGGGAGCTACTAGGACTTAAACAACTGATTCCAACTGCTGAATTTCAAGACAGAAGGTGTTAACCTTCAGAAAAACATCTAATCCTTTTACCCTATAAAACCATTTTTTCCATAAGGAGCACAGAATTATTAGACATAGCACAGGGACTTTTTTTCTGTATAGTTTAAAACCAAAATATTCTTTAAAATGTAGCTATTCATCTTTCTGGGTCTGGCCTCCACTTTACCCTCTGACACTATTTTAGAAGAAGTAGGTGCCTTTAGTTACCAGCCAAGTCCATGCTGCCCGCATGTGATCCCAGGACTCAGCTCCCTGGCTGTGTCTCCGTGGCACAGCACCGTGGGGAGGAACAAACCAGATTATCTCCACAACACTCCCAACACAAGGCTGATTAACACATCTCTCTTACTTGTGCACAGATTTGGACTGCACTGGGCAAAATTCTGATAAAAGAGCAGACAGAGAACACTGGTTATATCAGAAAACTAAGGAGGACAACTACAAATAAATGTTGGAATATTCTGGATAGTCTTGGCAATTGAAGAAAAATTGTAACCCATTACCATCATGTCTATTAACCAGGAAACTCTTCGGCTACATTATAGTAGAGGGGATTTTTCAAGTGTTAAACATAAAGGGGATTTCTGAAGGAACCAAAATATGGCTCTTCTACCTCAGGGCTTGGTGAGCCTCTGCAAAAATACTCAATCCTCAAAAGTATCACAAAAGAAATGAGTAATTGTCCTAAAGAATATGATCTTACTGACAAAAACAATTAATTCCTCTGGGAAATTCTTGCAGATTTTTAAAACCAGCCTCTGAGATTTGCTAGCAGAGGTATAATTATCAATGATCTTCTGAAGGATGATTAAAGAAAGAAAATCCTACGAAAAGAGCAATTGCTCTTTATTGCATAAAGTATCTCTTTGAAACAAATTCAATAGAATCCTCTTGGGTTTGTTGCTAATTGGTTTCATAGGATGCTCCCAAAAGGGAAGCATTTTTGAACAGAATTCCGCTGGGATCTTTTCATCATCTTTGCATAATTCTGATCATATATCATTACTGAAAGCCTGTTATATTTCTAGCCCCAAGCTTAATGTAAAGCATTTTTTCTTCTGACATTTCTTATGTTAAGCCTCAGATGCAGAAAAGACCACAGGCAGCTTGTGGGCACATTATGTATGGTACTTGATAAGCTACTTGTGCTTGAATAAGAGACTATTTAACAAACATCCTGTGATTTATAAGTGAAAGGATGAAATCATGAAAGAAACAAATTTACAAGCAAAGCATATTCAGCAATGGTCTCATCGCTTTCACTGCTCACACTTATATTTATTATACATTACTTGGAGCTACTTATTTTGAGACGGCAAATTGCACCTTGCAGACAACTTCACTAGATTACTAAGTACCAAAATCTTACTTTTCCTTCCTACGTATCTCTGGAATGAAAATGAAATAATTTTTTTTTTTTTTTGCATTTTCCCATGACAACCGAATATTAAGATTGGTCAGTAGTTCTTTGAAGACACTGCAGCTGATCCACACTATTTAATTCACATGACAGACAGTCTCAGTCAGCAGATCCATGAAGCTTGGTATGGGTCCATAGAAGGACAAGATTCTCCTTAAAGGGCTCTGAAGTTCTGGATCTAAACAAAATGTCCAGATAGCCCAGCTGCCAGCTGGAATATTTCCTGGTAGTAAGCCTTGGTACAGAAGCATGTTAAGAAACAAACAGAGGTTAATAAGCAACAAACATTTCATAGGTCAATAACACAGTTTGTTGGTGGAGAGCTAGACAAATCTGCAAATATAAATTCAAAAGGTGCCGAATTCCTCCTGCTTTCTTTAAGGTTCTAGAGCCTTCAGAAACATGGTGATTAATACTCAACTGTAAAAGTCTTTTCTTAGGGTTAAGCCAGTGATCCAAAGTGATAGAACAAGCAGTAAATTGCTGCTTGTCATCTGCAGAATAAAATAATCAGAATGCTAGAGCTAAAAACGTGCACATGGATATAGGAACATGCCTTATAGAACACATGGACTTTTTAAAGCATTGATGATTGAATTGCTTGTTCAGACCCTAATGCTGAGATTAATATTTGCTTCAGATTGTGAGGAGAAGGAATAAACAAATGAACAAAAACAAAAAATCAAGAATGTCCCGTCAGCAATATTCTCATGAAGAGCTGGCAATTATTCTGTCCTCAAACTGATCAAAAATGGAAATGCAATGCAGAACAACTGGAACCAATGGACAAACTGCCTTGATCAGGAAAAACCTTTCAATCCAAATGACACCACTTGACACGATGGTGCCACCAGCAGAGCTAAAAAAACTGAAAGAGCAGATATTAAAAAAAAAAGGATCCTCCTCAGTAATGGGAACTTAATAGAGGTTCAAGCACATTGACCTGAAGGGACAGCAACAGTGTGAGAGCATCACTCTTCAGCTGCCAATACAAAACTGATACAAAGGGCAGAGAATCAGGACCAGTACATACAGACCATATCTGAAATGATCACTTCCTATGCAGAATACTAAAACTGCACACCATATGTGTGCATGACCACCCCCAGAAAAATCCAACCTATTTATTCTTTCTTAATTCAGGAGGAAGAGCATAAGAAAAAAAAAAAAATCCTGCTTGCAACTTACCACGTTGTTTAAGACCTGATTTAAAAACCAAAAAGAATTAATGTATTACAAGATCACTAAGTGCAAAGTGCAGAGAAGCACACATGATCATCTTTATTCTGTATTTGAACTTCATTTTTCTAATCCCTAAAGCACTTATAAAAGATTTTCTAATAGGAAAAGTTTTGTTCTCTGGGGTAAAAGTTTTCAATTGCTGTGATTTTTCTCTCACTACCTCAAGGATAATTATCTTTTCTAACCACTGACACATCGTCTGCTTTGAATCTTTCACTTCTTTGACCAAAAAGTTCAATTTAATAGAAAAAGTTGAATCTTCCCTTCCAGGGAGTTTCAATAGTGTTTTAATTTCCTTTGTCTGGAAGGTGATCAAGCCTAGCACTTTTACAGAATCTGCTTTCAGTAGCTTCCACAGAGATCAGCCTGTGGGAGATTATCTCTGACCATGGCGTGGGACAGGGGTCTGTTCAGGCTGGCAGGAACAGCACAAATCTGTGGCAAGCAAAAAGAAAACATCCATCCAGAGCCATTAAGCAAAAAAAGTATTGTCTGCAGTTCAAGAATCCCTACATTTGCACATTTCTGCAGGGTGGAGGAATACTCAGATGAATTGATACCTTTGCATTATTCCCTCTTCCTTAGGGCTATGGTGCTATCTGGTGTCCAAGGCAGACAACATCCAGCATGAGACCAGGCTCCAGCTAACACCACAACTCTGTGTGAGCTTACAAGTGCTTATTTCAACACTCATTTCTCATGAACTTGATCAATGTCAGTAAGCATTTAGCACATGAAGTAAAGAAGGTTGCTGGAATCACCATGTCACCCTCAAGAGCTCAGAGGGAGTTAAGCCTTTGTGCACCAGCCACTGCTTTGCCCACAGATGTCTGCCCACAAGGGTCTGCTATGCCCACAAGTGTCTGCCCACAAGTGTCTGCTATGCCCACAAACATCTGCTGCAGCCTGAAGCCTGCCTGGCATCCAGAGGTGCTGCTGAATTGCTATGGATTAGGATAATTTTAACCCAGTGTTTCACTGCTGCAGCTAAACAGACTTGAACAAGTTTAAAAGCTGGAAGAGACTCTGCAAATTCTCAATTTATGTTGTCCAGGTAAAAACCCCAGCTAAACTGATGATGCAGGACACCTTGGGATTTGTAGTCCCAGAGTGCTGTTATGGATTTTCCTTTTCTCCTTTTCATTCTCACTGTATTTTTGTGTCATCTAAGTAGCATATGTTCTGTGCTTGATGCAAATCAGACAAACCTTTCTTGGTTTCATCAAACTTCACAGATTTGGCATGTAAAAGGCTTGTCTGTTTTCTTTAATGAATACAGACAAGTATCTTTAAAGATCATGAAGAAAGAAAATTCACTGTATAGTAAGAAAGTTAATAAAATATTACAATTAAAACCCCATCTTAGTACCCGAACAGCTTGAAAATCCAAGTTCCTTTTGTGCTCATTCATTATGTTTTCTCCTGAGCTCCAATCTATTTTACTGCACTATTTCTAACTGGTTTTGAAAACTTCCAGCCTAAGGCAGTCAGACAGTCTCTGCAGGGACTCCATGTACAAGGAGTCTTGATCATCTCTTGATGACATGTACTCTAATTAGAAAATCAGGTAAGGGTGGGCAAGGCAGCAGGAGCAAAACCCATTAAAAGCAACCAGGACTTTCTTGGGAATTTTTTTTTCTTTTTCACAAATAGTCTGCTTTATCAGAACTCTTGTGCCCTGAACCGTTAATTAATTAAACGTCTGGTTTCAGCCAGTTCTCAGAGTAACCTGCTTAATCCTGACTGAGAGAAAACTCCCCAGCAATTTTGTACTTCCTTGCCTTTCAGCTTTGCAACTGTTTTAAAACCAGGAAATTTTGAATCTAATTGTGCAATAGCATGGTTTTTAGGATTATTGTTACTAACAGTATTAATGTGTTTTGTACTAAGACAGACTATCATATTTTATTTTAGAAACTGATTTTCTCACTGTCCTATTGTATTCAAAATAGAATTTCCCTGAAGTCCAACAGAATAAAATGTCAGTGGTATGAACAATCACAAAACCCAAAGTTTAGACTTCCATAAGCATAGATTAGCTGTAGGAATGCTTTCATCCTATGCATAAAAAGTCCATTCAAAATAAAACACAAGAAAAAAAAGCTTTAGCATTGAGATTGTTTCAAACAACTCAGTAGTGAAGGAGAAGGGCAGAACTCTAAGCCCAGAAAACTAAAATAATGGAGCAAACAAATGCAAGGGAATTGAGGCTGCTGAAAGGTAGTGCTTATGTACACTAAAATAGACTGTGTGGACTTTGTAGATTCCTTTAGCACATTATTCCCTGAGACTTAGTGACAACATGCTTGTGTTTTCTTGTATGGCGGCTTTGGAAGACAATGACCTCTCAGGAAGGTTTTAGCAAGGGCTGAATAATCACTCTTGATATTTTGCATGATGTTGACATGAATGAGGACAAACCTCTACTAAAATATTAGAAACCCCCATAAATGTAATTCTATGTAAGTGTATTTAAAAAAAGCTGTCAAAGCAGGTTAACTCAGTAGTGAGTCCTGCTCTGGACAACATTGTAGAGGCCGCTGGGCCTACACAAAAAGGGTCCATTATGGTTCCTTGGAGGGACAGACCCCAAGTTGGAAACAATCTACCTTGTCCAAGGCCACTGAGCAGAGCCTTTCCCAGGATGCTTTGTTGTGTATGCAAATGAACCCCAGCTCTACCTCCCCGGTTGGCCCATTTACCTCTCCGACCCTTTTTCCTTATATGTATAACCCCTAGAATGCTCTCCCTTCCCTGCTTATCCATTGGCCCCATATTGCCAGTGTCCCATCCCCTTTACCCTCCTGGCTGCCACCCCTTGTCCTGCCTCTCTGCCACCCTGAGCCTGCACCCATTGGATGCTCTGCTCCATCTCCTTTGTGCTCTGTATTTAAACCTCCATTGTTATTTTGTCTTTGTTCCTTCATATGTGGATGGAATAAACCTCCTCCTTTGGAACGCCATACAAAGCCCCTTCCCACTTCTTTCTCGTTGGTGAATTCTACAAGGGCTACCTGAAGTGTGTGTTGGAGTGATTGTGTGTGTGTGTGTGTGTGTGTGTGTGTGTGTGCCTGTGCCACCAAGCAGCTTAATTACTGGAGACGCTTCTGGAAGGTCGCGGCACCTCTGCCTCTTGCTCCACCGCCAATGGGCTAGTGGCTCACGACACATCATGGTCCTAATTTTTGTATACACTCAAGAACAAAAATTCAACAACGTAAAGTAATACAGATTAACTATAATCAGTATTTTTCACCCCACAAATGTTTGCATTAACCCAAGGAAGTTTAACAAAAGCTGTATTGCAATGGATGGCTGAACAAGATCCAGAAATACGGATATTACCTGTCTCCAAGAGAAGAAAACTCCAAACTTTATGTAAGATGAGACCCTGCAGAGTATGTGGGCCAGATAAGAACAGAAACTAGCAAAGTCCTTCTCCACAGAGCGGCATTTTAACTCTCCTTCTCTTTGCTTGGGCCTGGGAAAGCAGTGTGGTGCAGCCAGGGACACAAGCCTCCTTCACAGCTATTAGAATTGTTTGTTGTGATGAACCAGATTCCTGAGAAGGTGTGAGGGATGCTTGTTTGTGGACTCACACTCCTCTGAGCAAGGATCTGTCTCACATTCTTCTACCCTGGAGCACAGGCAGAGCTGGATCCTCTCAAGCTGTGCCTTGTCGAGTACTGAAGAGGACCACGCTGTGCTCCTCAATGCCAGAGATTCTGAGCACTTTGCTCTGAAGAGAGAGGATGAGAACTTGCACAACCAGGAAATATTGGATATCAACAGAGCTGTCAAATGAAGCAGATAGGACATGGGGCAAAGCTGAAGTGATAATGTAACAGGGGGAAATTCAGAAATCACATGTCCAACAGGGAAATTCAGAAGTCACATGTCCTGCAGCTGTCCTCAGGTGGCTTAAAAGCTTGTGCACCCTTGGAACTGGGCAGTTACCACCCCTCGTGGAGAGGAGACAGAGCTTCTGGAACAGACACCCGTCAACACTGCACTACTGTGCTACTGTGCTCTCTGCCTGTTCCATGCCCGAAAGCTGGAGGAACAATAGCTATTCAAGAGATGGTTTTAAAGAATCAGGGGAAAAAAAAATAAATCTGAAATAATTAGATTTGGTCAGATCAGCCAGCAGAAGTAATACTGCATTTCCTTCTCCTCTCCCATTCTTGAGATTCTAAAAAGCAAAGACAATGTTCAGCTGATTTATTTCCCCAAAGACAGGGAGCTAAAATTGTCAGAGAGAAAAGGAAATAAAAGTTATGCCTGCATATGACAAATATGGCTGGAAAAAGCAATAATAAAGAAATGAATGTTTCTTGTATATAGTTGTTCAATTCAATTAGAACACAAGATGTTTGTTTCTTGTAAAGTTAAATTCTACTCCGTATAACAGACACATAAAGGTACAATAACGCTGTTTGCATCAGACCAAAACCAACAATAATGTCCTGTAAAGTTAATTTCCAGCTTCTTATGAAAACAAGTCACTTTTTAATAATGTGTCATGACATTATTTATTTGCTATAATTTTAATAACAAATGAATTTTGAAAATAAGGAATATATTTGAAGAAAGCATACAGTCTGATTTTTGGAATGACATTTGCAAGAATAACTTCATGCTGCTCTTTATGTGACAATTTTGAGTTACTATGTAGGTCTTTTAGCTTTTATTGCTGTGATCCTGACAGGTCTCTTCCAGCTCAGCACATTCTATGAAAAGATTAAAAAAACATGGGAGAGAATGCTCTCCTTTGGCTGAAGGGGAGACAAATTTTGAAAATTTGCATTGTGTGTATGTTATTCATCACAT
Organism: Pyrgilauda ruficollis; assembly: GCF_017590135.1. Lineage (NCBI taxonomy): Eukaryota > Metazoa > Chordata > Aves > Passeriformes > Passeridae > Pyrgilauda > Pyrgilauda ruficollis. The sequence goes on from NW_024529821.1 coordinate 3,379,056, forward strand.
CTAATGAAGAGGCATCTCAGCATTTTTGCTGACAGTGGAACTTTGTTAAAGACAGTCCCTGCCACAAGAACTAATTCAAAATCTGGGTTAGAAAAACCATCATTAACCCCATCAGACATAATTAAAGCCCAAAGGATTATAGGGCCATTAGAGGAGTTTTGCAATTACAAAGCAGCTCTAGATTTAGGGGTCCTAGATTTTCAATGGTGAGCCTGTCTACACAGCACACTGAGGCTGGGCTGCACCAGTGGATTGTGCTGATGGATGATTGTGCCAATGGATTTTGCCAATGGATGATTCTGCTGATGGATTGTGCCAATGGATTGTGCCAGTGGATTGTGTCAAAGGATGAATGTACTGATCGGTGATTGTGGTGATAGGTTGGGTTGATGCATTGTGCTGATGGATTTTGCCATGGGGTTGTGCCGATGGATTGTGTCCATGGATGATTGTGCCAATGGATTGTGCCAGTGTATTGTACTGATGAATCATGCCAGTGTATTTTGACAATGGATCGTGCCAGTGGATTGTGCCGTGTGGCTGTGGGTGCTGCACCTGTCTGTGTATGAGAGGGTGGCAGTGAACACAAGCAGGCAGAAGGGATTGACAAGTACAGACTGTGGAGAACAGGGTTTTCTACGTAACTGCTGCAATACACCAGAATTGTCTCTCCCTTACTTCTCAGCATCCTAATACTGCTGCCCATGCTGGCTCAGTTTTATTACCCAGTCATTTCCCCATTTCAGTTTGGAAGTGTATATTCTGCAAACTCCAGGTTTTCAGAAGCCCCAGAGGCATTATGTGCAGCTTCCTTTCACAGCTGCAAAACCAGACACATTGAAATAAAGAAACTGTTAAACCACAGAGGAACAAACTGCTCCTCTTCACTTCTGCAGTAGAAGACTTAGAATTATTGCATGTATAATACAACTCAGTAAAGTTTAATGAGTTTCTGAAAAAGTAATCCTGCATTATTATCCTAAATTTGTAGGCTAGATGAATATGTAAGTGATTTAGTAACAGCACACACAGCTTCACTAACACTTTTATGGACAGTTCAATGCGAAAAGTAGACAAAACTTATTGCTAACATCCATTTTAATACATTCCTTCTGACTTTATGGCATGAAGGTAAAAAGTGTACATGTAAGCTCAACAAGAGACAGACAGAAGATAGCTGACACTATTTTCTTCATTGCCAAAGAAAAAATACATGGAAATATTGCCTTTGCAACTACATGTAAATTTTGAATTCTAGATGAGAAATTGTTCATCTACTTATGCAATACCAAAATTGCTGCCAAGCCAAACAACTGTAAGCAGGTGTCCCCCAGAAGTTCTACCCCCTTTACATTACCCGTTCATTCCTGCAGAGGCCAAAAGACCTTGGTAACTTGAATTTTCATTTAATTTCATGTAGTATGTGCAACTTCTCACAACTTGAGCAAGAAACAGACCATCATGGTGCAGACACAAAATTTTTTATCTAAATAACAAATAAAATATCCATTAGTCATGGTGCTGAATATCCATAAGCTGGTGCTGAAGGATGAAAAAGGTACTGCACCAGTACTGAAATCACATTTGTGGGGTTTGGGCCAAAGTATCCCTTGTGAGCTGTATTTTAATTGGAGCTGCATAAAATCTGGCAGTATTAATTCCCAAGGGCATGACTAAGTATTTTATTTTGTTCAGATTCAGACATGTCTCACACAATGCAGAATTTGTTGCAATTTCTTTTGACAAGAAGTTGACAGAGAATTATATTTTGAAGATGTCTGCCTGTGTCCTCTGTTATTTGCCATTTTTAATACTTCCTACAGTTAATGAGATTGGTGTATATATATTAATTTTGTTTGAATAAGAGCCCACCCTCTTCTGCCGACCTGTAGAAAAAAAAGTAAAAAACTCTCCTTATCTCTGAGAGTTGTTTTCTACTACAGAACAAAAATGCAGACTGGAGATATGCCAACAAAGCCAAAATTCCAGGGCTGTTTAGAAGATTTCTGACTACAGGACAAGACTGAGGCTCAATGAAGCCTTTCTCATTTTACAGAGAAGCAGAGAGACAGAAGCTGACACCAGGACATCTACAGTGGGATAAGATAATAGCAAATTTATCTTATACATATCTTCAGATGTGTATTTCCACAGCAGACAAGCTATGTATGAGAAATACACAAGAATCTGAATACAACAGGGATGCAAAAGAACTTCTGACCCAAATTTATCCCATCATCTAGTTATTCATGTGTTCAGTTACACCACTGATTTGGTACATCTTCATCTTGGAATTCCTGAGGCAAAGAATGTTCTGAGTGTAACTGAGTAATAACTAAGTGGCTCACAGAGACACCTCTGGGAGTGGCTCCTGAGCAGTCCTTGCCATGCACACAGCCTATTTCCCAGGTTCTTTCAGACTGGCAAAACATAGAGCACTCATCAAAATAGACACTGAAAGCTGTTCCTGACTTTGGACCATCCAACTAATTTAAAAATGCACATAAAAAGCTACCAGTGAGGACCATATGTATGGTCTTATGACTCCTTTGGAGTCCCCTTATAGATAGTCAAACAACCTGATCATATTTCTTTAGCTATATAGATTTTATGTATTTCTCTCTGAACTAAATCCTGACAATAACAGTCAAAACAGAGAAGCAGCCTTAACATGTGTTTGGTGGGCTCTAGAATAATATAAGAAAACCTCTAAGAACTAAAGTACAGTTTCCTTCTTTTCTCCTTTGCAAAGAAACACATTCAAACAGTAATTGCTTGCACAAAGTGCAAAAAAATTTTGAAATAACTTGCACTGTGTGACACTTCGCTTATGAAGTGAGAGACATGTAATATTCTGGGTGTTATTTTTTAATTAAAGCCGAAGAGCAATCTGGATAGATTTTTTTTTCTTCCAATAACATACAAGTCATTGCGATCAACACAATGCTATGAACTATTTACCTGTTAATAGCAAGGAACTGCAAACCATGAACACATTATGCCCTTCTTCACTGCAAAACCTGAATAGAATATGATTGATGGAAAAATCTCTTAAGACAAGTTATTTTCTTTCTCTTTTTTTTTTTTTTTTTTTTACCTATTTTTTGAAGTTATGCTGCTGGAAGTCTATGATGTGAAGGAAATATTACTTAGGGGTTCCTGTACTGTGTGTGGAATGAAAACCCTACAAGGAGGTATATAATTTTAAAGTTCTGCTTGGCTTATTAGGATTGCTCTCATCATAGTCCTGGGTAAAAGGAACAAGGAACTCTGTTGTGGTTAGCTAAAAAAAGCCACTATAGTGAAATAAAAGCCCTAATTACTGTAACCCACATTTCCACATGGTTTGGACTGCGGCTCACACTGCGGTCACATCGTGCGACCCGAGGGTGCCATGAGAGTCGCCACTCCCAGGCTCTCACAGAGACCGCCCAGGTAGTGGTGAGTGCCACGGCGTGGAGATGCTGGCATGTACAGGCTACAAGGATCCAAGATAGAGGAACCAGAGAGCAGACACACGTGTGGATATCAAGGAGGCTTTATTCTTCAGTGGGACGAGAGACAAGTGCCAAATTACAAGGATCCAGACAGCTCTTATAAAAGGAGCGGGTGTAAAGGGTGGAAGCATAAAGCAACCAATAGGGGAAAGCAAGGGGAGGAGTATGGGACTTAACAGAACCAATAGGGATCACACAGAGGAGGGAAGAAGCCCTGGAGACAAATCATCTGCTAAACAGGGAATGATTGACACAGAACTTTCTTGAAGAAGATGGGGGTGGTTATAGTGACTGACAGGGAAGGTGGGCAGCACAACTGAGATTGACATGGCCACTTAAGGACATGTAGGGAGGAACAGGGGGATTGTCATTTTGAGGGACAGCCAAGTGGCGGGAAAAGTAGGGAGTAAACAACTTAGGAGAAACCATTCTGAGAGGATGAAATGGGGATGCAAAGGATCAAACCATTTCTCTAACTAACAGAAAATAGCTATCTTTTGTAATAGAAACTACAATAAAACTTGTAAAAACACGCAGTGCCACATCGGACTACAAATCTTGCCAGCATGGATAAGAGCACACTAGAATCACATCAGCACAGAAATTTTGGTAAAATGAAAGTTGGCCCACTTTTTACAGCTTTGATGGATTGGAAACTATATATAACATTTAGTTTAACAGTCAACTCTTTTCTTTCATTTTGACTTCCAGATACCATTTGAGCTGTAAATCAGAACACACATGAATACAAAGCAAAAGTAGCTCAATAGCTTTGTGACTTGTTTTTTTCTCTGTGGAGCTAGTCCAGAGCTTTTATTGTGTATATACTGTACTGAATCAGGACAACAATAAAGTCTGTGTAAAGTTTCAGAAAGCACATGTAATGGGAAGAGAATTCCTGGTGAGTAAACTAACCTTAAGGTAGATTTTCATTAGGATCTGAGTAGATACTGAGCTAAGTCTTGATTTTTTTCTAAGCTTTCCCTTACAGAATTTCTCCCCAGCTAAGAGAGAAACTGCACAACAAAAGACAGTGATAGACACAGTGAGAGCAATGCCTGATTTTTATTGGTTGAAGGCAATATCTTATTCCCAAATTCCTTCAAAATCTCTATTGCCTCCAGAGCTTTCCTCAGTTTTGAGCACATTCTGCAGGACCAGGTGACACCCCAGACCCTTTGCAGCAGTACCCACTTAGGCCTAACAAACACACAGTCCCAGCAGAGCAGAGTTTCCTCAGATTTCCTGTCAGAAATTTCAGCAAAGACTCACCAGGAATGTGTTTGCCTTCACCAGAGAGCAGTGACTGATTCCTGGCATTCAGAATATCCCACCTGCCAGCTCCATGTCCACAATGCCCCCACTGCAGAGGATGTCGTTCTGATTACAGGCACTTTTCTCCAGTATCTCACAAACCTTCTAGTTCATCTTGAAACGTGCATGCCAAATTGTCTTTTTGTTTATGTTTTAATCTTCTTGTTGTTCTTTTCAAATCAAAGCAACAGGCTTTGATTTGAAGTGGTAATTTTTCTGAGTTTTATGAATTATCACACTCTGCTTTATCTCCAAACACATGGCTCATAAGGAGAACTATCTACAGATTCCAGGTGCTTCCAGCACTGAACAGCAACTAAGGGAAGACATAAAATGTCTCTTTATTTTACTGCTTTAAACTGTCACCATGCAGCACAGGAAGTTTTTCACTTTGTTCTCTAGGCTGTTCTGCTGATTGAAGCCAACAAAAGGAGACAATTCTTGCAGCTACAGCTGTAGGGGTTTTATGTCTATGTCTAACTTCCTCTGAATTGGCCACCCTGGGGATTTGAGATGTATACACAGCTCTCTGACTACCACAGCAGAAAAAAAGCCCTACATGTTAATAGTTATAGACAGCTTAAGGATTTATATGCTGAAAGGTTCTTTTGACCATCATGCCAGAAGAAAACACTTGGAACAGATTTCCTCCAGACACCTGAATGATAAAAAGAAGGTAAAGAATAACAGAGGAAAAAATAAAGGAGAACAAAGGAAAAAACCCATTACTTGTAAGAAAATCACTAGAACTTGGGTATATTTCCTGAAATCAAAGTAGCTGTGTTTCATTTATACACTAGAAATCCCTCTTTTTGACACTTCATTATTGGCAGTGTGACAATATTCACTTGCTCTTTCCATGCACCCTGATAAAGGCTGATTGTTTGCCTTCAATAAATCATGCCAACTGCCAAGGAGATGCTGATTGTCACCTGTGATCCAGTAGTTCAGTGTCACAGGACTGTTGTCCTCTAATCCCTCTCTCTGAAATGTACCAATAAAATTACAGAACAGATTAAAAATTAAACAAAAGGCTTACTGCCCCCTAGTAATATTTTGTCTAACAAATAATATTTTTCCAAGTGTAGATGGTTTGGGGTTAGAGCAGACTGATGGCAAAATAATCTGGGTCTATTATAAACCACCTCTCATAAGACCATCAGAGGTTTTTTCTCTATAGCAAAGGGATTTGCTTAGAGATAACAGAGGTATTTTACAAATGCAGTTATCCTATTTACAAAGAATAATAAAAGCTTGCTTCATGCAGAAATATAGTCTGTTGTTTATTCAATGGGCCACCAGTGTTTTCTAAAAAAAATATATATGTATAATTTCTCTTGCTGCAGCAGCAGCATGGGTTTCTCTTTGTCAGCTATTTGCAGTCCTTTCACTGACATCTGGAGAACTTTATCAGCTTATGTTTTTGACCTGGTTACAAATCTTAGCATTTGAATAAAATTAATTGCTTGCAAGAAAACAAGAAACAAAAAGTTTTACCATACTAAGGGACACATGTACTTTAGAATATCAGTACTTAAAAAAAAGAAAGGGGGAGAGAGAGAGAAAAAAAGCTATGATGTTCTAAGAACTATTAAAACTATAATGATTGAAGAATTAACCAAGGATGATAACAAATTGCTCTGCTAGATGAATGAACAAGCACTCAGTAAACCATGCAAAATTGTTGAATAAAGACTGAAAACATATCTTGTTGCATCATTGAGTGAGTTTACATTTCAAGTAACAGCTGCACTTAAGAACTCCACAGTACAGAAAGCACTTTTGTGTCACAATAGGACACAAAAAAACACGAAGTGAACATGCTGCTGTTCTCAAGGTAAACTCCAGCTTTTGTAGATTTTCAAAGGTGACAGTGGATTGGAGGGTGAAAGTGCCACCTCTCCAATGACACTGGACAAACCAGCAGTCCATCAAATTTTCTCCTCCTCCATAAAAGAATGCAAAACAATGTTATTTAGAGAAAGTGTGTGAGAAAGTTTGCTACAAGAATATAAACATCAGAAGGCTTAGAAAAATCTTAAAAAATCAGGGTGACACTTTTGGGTAAAGGTTTAACAGCAGAGTGATCTGTCAACTGGTATAAGTGAGTATGGCCTTACTGACAAAAAAATGACAAAGTCTGACTTACTAGTAAGACATTTGGTGCAAGTCACAGAAAAATTATGAATTGTGCTGCTTTACAGCACAAGCCATAAATAACTGTTTCAATTTTTTCTTACAGATTTCTAACTTCCATCCAGAAACCTGTGTGCTTCTGCAGATACGTCAGATGTGTTCCATTGGTCAGCACTGAGGGCTGAAGTCCTCAGGGGCAGAGAGAGGGAGAAAGGACTATCCAGAGCCCAGCACAAGGAATGGCAGTGCTGGAACAGATGTGTCTCATGTTTTACCTTACACAAATTTAGGCGACAAGTACTAAAATCTACCCAGGCAGCAGCAGCTGCTGGAACTGCCTGCTTGCACTGGGAAACTTCTGATCTCTTATTATCTCTAACATCTTCTATGTCTTCTCTAACGACCTTTTCCACAGACTGATATGAATTTTCCAGAAGCCATTTGACTCTCTGCTTGCTCCACAGGAAGGCTAAAAAAGCCACAGGAGGCAGTTTGCCCAAATATAAATGGCCAAATGTGTTCAGCTGTGCTCATTTTATGGCTGTTGCTGCATAGAACCCACTGGTTTATGGGAGTCTCTCACAGCTTACAGGTGTAATCTGTCTGGAATCCCTTCAGAACCTGGAAAGGACGTTCTAGCATAAATGTAAGTTGTAAAATCTAAGTAGAATTGCTTTTAAAAATCCTTGAAGCCTTGCTAGTGGAACACCATTACATTATATAGACATTTTCAAGAACTATTAAAAATTTTAAAAGTGAAATCTGGAGCTACTTCTTCAACAGGAAACAACAAAGTTGTGTAACAAATGCCTTAAAACTACAGCTTTTGATTGGACATTTTGGGCTTATTCACAATGAAAATAACTTTGTCTTATAGCTTAATTTGTGACAGAAATTCTTGGTTGAGTATGTAAACACAGGTGACAAAGGAACATCATTAAAATGGGTACAAATTAAGGAAACAGAATCTCAGCTCAGATGAGGTAAAATGTCAATTATCAGAATGAAAGTACAGAGATAATGGGAATAAATGTCAGAACCAGAAGACAAAATGAAAACCAAAACCATCCCTGCTCCTCAAGGAAAAAACCCCAAAAATTGCATCAGACCTACTGTGAAGTCAAGTATGAAGTTATGTAAATATAGAAGCACAAGAAGGGAGCATTTTATTGTGAATGAGTTGAGCAAAATGAAATTTGGAAGATAGAGTGGGAATTTTTAAATCATTCCATAGGTAACTTTTCAAACTCATCTGCTTTTCCCAGGTGAAAAGGATGTACATCTCTCTCCCTGGGCTGCACACGCGTCTTTATTTCATGTACCAGTTGACCTGGATGTGCAAGAACTATGCAGCTTCTGCTGCTTAAAACTGAACTACATACCACAATATCTGCCTGATGGGAGAATGGCAGTAGGAGACAGGGCAAAGAGACATGAAGAGGATTCAAGTCCTCTGGCAGCATTGTGTTAAACATGCTTCTGCCTTTTTCAAAGAGGGAACATAAGGTGTGTTCTCAGAAATTTCCCATTGCCCCCACCTGAGGCACTGGGAAAGGGGACTGCACATTCTAGTAGGAAAGGTCAGTATGAACGTGTCTGAAGATGAAAAGTGACAGGTGTGATCACTCAGTGTCCACACATTCCCACGCAGCACCTCACATGGAATTATCTGCAGCAGCCCATGCATGCCCAGCACACTGCACGTGAGGGATACAGAAACCAGGGCAGCTCAGGAGCACAAGTTTGTCCCTTCTTGTGACAGAGCACAGCTGCTCTCACCCTGCCCAGAGAATGGGTATTAAACTCCAGTGCTCCTAATTAAATTACTGCATTCCCTGTCACGCTGAAGAGCTGCTGCTGGAACTAGAACAATCTCTCTTTCTTACGGGCTAAGATGGCTTTGGCTTTGTGGCTGCAAAATGAAAATCTATGCTTTAGGAATGGGAAAAGCACAATGAAGAGAGAAAAGGAGAGTCTTCCTGCCTGTTTAGGAACAGTGGGCATGAATGTACATATAATTATATGATCATGCTCTGTTTCTAAAAAGGACTGCCTCTATCTGCAGTTCCAGCACTGAGAGTCACACTGCAATTGAATGGTTCCAGCCTGTAGGGGGACCGGAGATGAAAGCCCCTGCACCTGCAAAGTGCAGAAGTTATTAAAGAAATAACTATAATCCTTCCAACTCACAAGTCTGTCATATTTCTTGGAAACGATAAGCAGAAAATGATGTTACCTTAATTTTTTCCTGTTTTAAAAAAGATGAAAACAATATTTAAGTCCTCAACTATCACTACTTTTTTTTTTTTTTTTTTTTTTTTTTTTTTTTTTTTTTTTTTTTTTTTGTCTGAAGAGTCTTGTGGATTTCCTCTGCAGTGTATTATATCCTCAGTCTAAGTGTCTAAATCAGGGACTGGGTGGAGGTCACGGTTCCCTCATGGCCATTCCCTGGGGAAACTGGGATGTGCTCAGGACATGATGCCTGCATGTGGCAGAACCAGCCACAAAATAAAGAACAGAGGGGATTATGTCTTCAAGTTTCATAGTAAGTGAGACATACAACTATTTCTCCCAAGATGAGGTCCCAAACATAATATAAATTATTATGGAATATCTATGACTTCAGTTCAGTACCATGACTTGTTTATCAGTGGGATGCTTTGCAAAACATTCTTGAAAAATAGATTTGCCTATTTTACCTCCCTTTCCCTAGATTTTAGCAATATTTCTTCTCTATATCTTTCTAATCTGTTTTTCTTAACTTCACCTGTTTTTCTTAACTTCACCTGAAAGGTGACTTCTTTGGAGGGATGAGTGATGAGATCTGTGCAGTGTCTGAAGACAATTCTGGATGAAAGATGCTACAGGAATGCAAGTTATTACCAGTACTGTATTCCTCTGTGTTACGATTGGTTTAGCTTTATTATATTATCTTTTTTCTTTGCCAGCTATTTGCACATGTGAGCTCTTCTTTCAATCCTATCCCTTCTCTCTGCTTGTGTTTGCCCTGAGATCTTTTCAATCAATCAGTCAATCAATCTCTTCACTATTCATTACCTACTGAAAAATGGACTGAATTTCATTGTGATTTAGAGTGATATTAGTAAGGACAACTCTCTGTGGTCTACAAGAAAAAATCTTTTGGTATTTATCTACATGTGGAATCCCAGGATTGGTTACAGCAAAGAACAGTGAAATATGTCAGCATCATACAGATGGAATGAGGATGCCACCTACAATCAGAGTCTCCATATTGATATTTTGCTTTATTTTAAAATTTTCCAGCTGACTAAAGATTGTTGTTGCCGTTGAATCTCCAGTTCTGTACCCAACACAAAAAGCTTGTTCACAATGTAATGGGCAGCATACAGAGCAGTGGTTCTCAACCCAATTTCTAAGGATCCTCATTTGAAAAGAAGGCAGCTTGGTTAGTTCTCCCCATAACAGTTAGAACTATTTCTGCATCCCAGTCCAATGATGGAGATGTGTTAGCACCAAACCAATAAATTCACTGTTAGTTACTACCACTATTCAGTTTAAAACAAGATCCATGGTAGTCACCAAACCCACTCTCTATTCCTTCCCAGAGGAATTTATTAAACACATTTTTCCAATCTCCCATAACCACAAATCAGTCTTGTGAGACTTTTCCTTGACAAATGTGCTATTTTTTCCTGTTTTGGCACTTAGGCTCAATGCAGAGATCTTAATTACCTTCTCTCGATAGTTTGTTTAGTATTCTAAAAAACTTGTAAATATGATAATGAAGGCTTGGAGTCGAGGAAAGTAAAAAATATGTAAGAGAAATAAATTTTTCTTCAAATCTAAGTGTTTTTTCATCATCGACTTTCAATATGTAGCGCAGCACTGTTGATGGAAAACCTCTGAATTACTCTGTTGGTTCTGCACCACAAGATGTGTTTAGTGTATTTATGGCTACACACAGCCCCTTATATTTGCCCTAAATTTGGGCAAATCACCAAGCATTCCTGGAGGTACCTCCCTTTGGAAAGGTGGGGGAAGCAGAATCTAACTTTACCTTTAAAGAACATGGAAGCACACACACATTTACCAATCGTGGAGGAGGTAAATGGAAGGGGCAAGCTGGAGGGCAGGAGGTAAATGCAGCAATACATACATCTTGTTCTGCTGAAGAGAAATGGTTTTTCCTACACTGGATTAGATGTACTTTTTAATGCAGCTGGATCCCTTTTCCCCCTTGCCTTCTTATTAAGCAGTTTGTTTAGTTTTTGGTGAATTATCAAAAGGGAGAACTTAAAACACCATCACAGATGATGGCTTTGGAGCTTTCTTTCAATCCTTTTCATCCAGACAAAACCAAAACAAAAGCAGGAGGGAAAAGAAGCCACTTTCCTCGGGATCAGTGCTCTCCACTCTGCCTCCTCCCAGGTTTCCTGGCCTTTTCCAGAATGTTTCACAGCGGTCACCGCTGGAAAGGTTGTACTGTAACAGACAAATGACTGGCTGGATGCACTATGGCAGCTCCCATGCTCCCAAGTGATACAGTCAGAAAAAGAGCAGGGACTCTTGCACTCACAAATAAGACTTTAGACCAATTAAAAAAAAAAAAAATTAATCCTACTGCCCATTTCTCTTTGGTAAAAAACCACTTCTTCCCCTTAATCTGCCCTGAAAAGTTACATATTTATCAAGATTTTAATAATTCTTTTTGTATTAAAAAGCTTCAATTGTACTAGAGGCCTTTAAATGGAGATGTGTGCCTCATAAATTAGCAAATACTGCTGTTTGAGGAGAGGGATGAGCCCCACAAATAATCCCAGGCTCACTTTAGGCCCAGTGTGCTGTACAATTGGCAGTTTCCATGTAGCTGCACACAGCTGTATTCCGTCACCCTGCTGAACGCTGCAGCTCCTGGGAGAGTCCACAAACCACTCTCCTGGATCCTGCTGCACACAACCTATCCTCTGCAGATCACCACAGGCTCAGCTTTCCTTGTGCAGGTTCGGGTTTCATCCAACATCAGGAATAAATCCCTGCCCCACATAGGAAGGAGAGGGCAGGGATGGAGGTAAGCCAGGAGAAGAGGACACACAGGAAGATGGAGCAGCTGCTGAGCTCTAGATGCAAGACAGCTTAACTGGAAAAGCACAGGAGAACCTCTTGATAGTCCCCTGTAGTGTGCTGCTGTCACCTGGAACCAGAATTTCTTACTCTGCCAAGTCCCTGCTGTAAGATGGGAATTTTATCCCAGTCTTCACTGCAATTACACCAAAGCTTCCCTGACAGACAAAGGCTTTTAAAACACCAACTGGTGTGGGAGTCAGTGCTGGGGACAGCACTCCTGGGATGCCATGGGAAGATCCCTACATCTAAGGGTGAGAGAGTGGCTCACTTTCCCATGATCCCTCACTCCCACAAGCAAATGAGCATGTGTCAGTCATCCCTACTTTCTAGAAAGTTCTATGCCCTCAGCTTTGTTATTGGTCTCCCCAGTTCTTGTCACTCTCCTCCTGCTTCTCATTGGTTTGTTCTACATTACACCATCCCAACTCCTCCCCTGTCCTACCTTCCCTTTGGTTGAATTGTACCCTGACCCCTCCTACCCCTCCCCAGTTTATATAGGTAGTGTCCACCCCCCCCTCCCGGGGGGTTTTTTGCCACAGCTCGCAGGCTTGCTAGTCGGCTGCTGTGTCATCAGCTTCTCGTTTGCTGTTCCTGATTCCCTCACCAGCAGCTGTCACCCCAGTTCTTTCCCACTGAAGTAACCGGGACAGGTGAGGGAAAGACCATGTGAGGGGGAAAGGGGGTAGCAAACCACATTATATAACATATGCTATACATATACAAAATACAAAACTGTTCAATACAAAACTGTTCTGTGCAAATTCCCTATCACCCAGTGCAAGAGAAGAACTAAACTGTTGCACCACAACATCCCACCTCCTCCTTCCATCACCTGATCTTTCCCACCTCTCTCCATGATGTACCCTCGGATTCCCCTGCAATAAACTCTGGTGAACTGTCATACAGCAAGCGCTCCTGTCTCTCACAGGTGAGGACAGTTTATTACGACATCTGGGCATGGGTGGAAGGCTGGTTGTGGGAACTGGACGCGGCATCTCGAGAAACCTGTTCGGATTTGCAGACACCCTGTCAGGACCGGCCCGGGTAGCCCGCAGACTGGGACTTGGTTTCAACTGTCTAAAGCAATACAGAGCTTATCAAAACAAAACCCCCAAAGTTCTGCAAACCTCTCATCTTTCAAGATTTCATCCTAATAATTACAATTGGAACTAATGCTTAACAAAGGATAATTTTGGCAGGATTTTCCTTTTCTGCACTCTCTGCAGGAAATCAGAGGTTTTATCTGCCTTTTGAAAGAACAAAAATTCAAAGAATAAGTAATCTCTGTTTTAGTCAATACTACCATTCTGAGAGAGGTTTGTAACACAGATAAAAATAGATCCAGAAGCCACTGACATTGGAATAAAATACCACAACAACTGTTTCCTTTCAAAATACTGAATAAACCTTGTATTGCCTCTACATAATAGTATTCAAAGTCAGGACAGCTCTTAAATATTGCTTTTCCCTTTGCTTAAATTGAGTAATAAACCTTTCTCCCTTTCATTTCTTGCTTAGGTTATGAACTCATCAGAACTGGCCCAGGTTGTACATTTCTAAAGTGCTTATTCGATGTGCACATTTTCTTCTAACTTTGGGAGCAGCAACCAAGTACAGAAGGACAACTCCAAAGAATCTAAACAGTCTAATAATAGGCTAATAATCTCTTAATAGTCTAACAAACTAATCCTAATAATCTAATAATTTAACAATCTAATCATCTAATAGTCTAATAATCTACTTTCTGTTAAATGGAATTTTTAAACCACTTTATTGTGGCTCCTTTTGAGCACAGTAGCTGCAGAAAATGTTGATTTTTAGAATTAAACAAGAATAGTCAGGCAGTAGGACAAGGTGATTGTGTAGGCTATATCCAACTGAACTGCTCTAATCAACTGGAATAATAAATTTGAGTAAAAGTTAGATGGCGTTTAATTACAGGGATCTTCTGATTTCTTATGAGCAGGTAGGATACCTGAATAGCAATACGTTTGTATTGGACAAAACAATGTACTAGAATTTTGTTTCACACATGTAATGTAAACAAAGGCAGACATACAGAAAGATAAAAATATGTTACTTTTGTATTACAGTTCTGCTTTCCAACAGAGAACTCACAGAAATGGATTTACAAAGCCTCTAGGAAATTATGTACAAAACAGACACAGGATATTTAGATTTTGATGCATAAATATAGTTTCAATGCATGTGTACAGCACATTTGCCATAAAAATTACCTTTCTTCAGCTTTGACTGCAGAAGCATCATATTTTGCCAAAAATTAAATACTCTCATTCTTTCACTTCTATGTCATTGATCAAATAAATGAAAGTGCCCACTGATCCTTTTGAAGAACAATAATAGAGACCACAGTAATATTTCCAGAGGCTTTGAACAAAAGTCGACACATCTGGTATCGCAGTCTTCTCTCACTGTGACCCCTTGTTTGCATGGTTTCTGAGGGAAGAGGGGGGAAGGGGGAGAGAGGGGGAGAGAGGGAGAGCCCAGGCGGAGAAGGGTCAAGAGAGGATCTGGTCTCCCTCGCACAGCTTAAGAGAGAAATTCAAAGTGGGTGTGGAATAAGACTTGGGACAATGGGATCACAGATACATGAGACTTCAGGGCAGGACCACAGCTTGGAATAAACTGTACATTTTCGAGGGGTGAGACAGAGCATACCATTTAACTAAAATGTAACACCACATTTCACCCTTTTTTCGTTAGAAAGAAGAGATAAAGAGAAATATGACAATTAACAGTTTAAAAAAATGAAGCAGTAATTATACAGTTTTGTAGCACTAAAATAAATAACACTGCAGTGAGGATTCTGTTTTAAACATCTGTTTGACTTGATATTTGCTTTTGGTGGTAGGCATCAAAGATAAAATGAGCATTTAATTGTAATAAATGGGTTATGTGGTTCATATTGCAGATTTAAAACAATTTAAAGCATGGGTGAATGCTTAAAGGGCTTTAGCCTTTGTCACTAAGTTCACATGAGAGTTTTGTGACTGACTTTTCAGCGTGACTGGCCCAATGGTGTCTAACTTTTTCCAGCTGGCTTTTCGGATCACCACAGCCCCCAGTTTTAGGCTGAGGCGCCGACTTCTCCTCTCCCTCTCTGGGACAGGGAATCACCTGGCACCCCTCGGACTCCAGGCAGGTTTGCGGCCTCAGATTCTCATTCTTGGATCTGAGCTTTACCGCTGCTTTCACCTTCCAACCGGTTTAACCCAGAAGACCCCTGGTTTTAGGTCATTAAAAGAAAAACAAAAAGAAATTTGGCTTCAGCTACTACCTATACTCGCGGAGCATTCACCACATAAACCATCAAAATACTTTCCCAGACACCATTTTGGTTATCAGTCACCCTCCGAACCTACTGAGGACAGCATAAACTCAACAGAGATTATGATTCAGCAGTCTAACACTATCTGAACACTTGCTATTAAACAAACAATTGAAAACTTCTTCTCGTTGGACTTATCCTTGTGACCTGACAGGCCCCTGTTTTCTAAAACTGATAACATGACAATCTGCAATATGAACACACATTTAAACTAGAAAAGCATAATTGTAAAAACTACTTCATGGGGACGGGAGGGAAATGGATAGAAGACAGGCATTGGATAAGAATGATAAAAAGGTTAGAGGGTTTTAGGATGAAAGTTCTAGCTGATGAGCTCTTTTCAGCTAGAACAAGTGGATAGGGATTGGGAATTGGGCAGGTTATGGGAAGCCAGGGACTTTGTGAAAGAAAAACCTTTTCGGGGTACCCTGCGCTTTCGAGCAGTTTGCTCCCAGTGAACTACCCAAAATAAGGAAAAAAGGAGTATGGATCACAGAGAAGGATATTATCCTGCTCTTGGAATAACAGGGAAAGGAAATCATAAAGTAGAATTTTCAATTAAACGAAATGTTGAGGTTTAGCCATGTGGCTGCTGTGCCGGGCTTAGCAGGACAGAGTGGACTGCCGGGGGTTTGTTTAGGGGAAGGCGGGTTAGGGGTGAAGTTAGAGAGAGAAAGACCGGGGAAGGAGGTCACAGAACTGACGAAACCAGTTTTGATGGGGTGCGGGGCTCGGGCAAAACTGAAAACTGCTTCTTGCTTGTCTGATGGCTCCCCCGCGGAAACTGGTGGGCTTTGGTTCCTTCTTTCACTGCTGCTGTGGTCAAGGGCATCGGCTGCTGGGACTCGGCGATCCTCACTGCCCGCCCGCTCTGCAGGGCCCCCGTGCCACCTCCGAGCAGGGCGCGGCGGGCTCGGCCGTGGCGACCGGCAGCTCCGAGCAGCCACGTGGCGCGGGTGAGCCGGCAGCTGCCGGTGGCTGTCTCAAAAGCTGCGCGGGCTGCGATGGTGGCACGGCGGTGCGGTGTCTCGCGGGGCCTGTGCGCGGTGGTGGCGGGGCCGCCCAGGGCCGTAGATGTGGCCCCACGCGGCTGCCCCACGGTGCCGAAGGCGGCGCTGAAGCGGTGTTCCACGGGGTTCTGCGCTGTGCCGGCAGGGTGATGGTGATTTTCATCTTAGGGTTGTCGGTGCTCTTGCCGCACGTTGAGAGCCATTTACAGCAGTTGGTTTGAGGGAGCTCCCCGGGGAGTCCCGGGAGGGCCCCTAAGCTGAGTGTTGGCTGATAGCAGCGGGCAGGCAAGGAGACGCCACACAGCTTCCGAGGGTGCTGATTAGATGAGGGTTTATTGGGGGTCCCACCCCCGGGAACAGCATGGTTTCTGAGGGAAGAGGGGGGAAGGGGAGGGAGGGGGAGAGAGGGAGAGCTTAAGGAGAGACGGGTCAAGAGAGGATCTGGTCTCCCTCGCACAGCTTAAGAGAGAAATTCAAAGTGGGCGCGGAATAAGACTTGGGACAATGGGATCACAGATACATGAGACTTCAGGGCAGGACCACAGGCTTGGAATAAACTGTACATTTTCGAGGTGTGAGACAGAGCATGCCATTTAACTAAAATGTAACACCGCAGGGAGGAACTGGCGAAATAAGGGACAGGAATGATGGTCTTGTCCGAAAAATAAAGACTTTAATAACAAAATAACAAACATGGAAAACCGCAGAGCTAAGGGGCAAGATCCAAAGACCCGGGGGGTGTCGCACTGCAACAAGGTATGGGCATGGGTGCAATCACCAATGCGAACTTAGAACATGACAAACATTATTTGTATCAGGTACCAAACCAACTGAGAACAAGAACCTGACCAAATATAGGACAGTTCTATCAGCACACTGACTCCCATGACCCCACTCTTTGCACCATGACCTGGCTAGGTGTCCCTTTTTCAGTGTCCTGTTTCCCAAGGTCTCAGGTTGATACCTTCAGTATATGCTACTGAAGCAAAACTCCTCTTCATCCTGGCTGGACACGATTCCAGAATCTGGGGCTTGAAACACATTCACTTTGTGTGCCTCAGTCCTGTGTGCCATGAATTATGATACAAGTGCTTTTTAAAATACATTATTTACTATCCACAAGCAGATTAAATATACGAAAAACTTGCTCTTTCTGGAAATACAGTTCTTGCAATTGACTTCCAAATCTCATCTACTACTAATTTTGTTTTACTCTTCTAGTTCATATTTTTTACTATATCAGTAAAAATTCTAATTGAATGGCATTGTGCTCCTGAAGTGTTCTATGCCACTTCATCCTATGACACTTTCAATTTGGTTTCATCTTCTCTGCCTCCTGATGTATTCCTTTGGATCCAAAAAGCAAACTATCAGCCCTAGCTCATATCTTAACCATAGGGTCTCAGTGTCCCTCTCAATACAAGTGCCTTTGAGCTGTTATTCTTCAAACAGGAGGCGTGAAATACCCCATTCTGTTGGGACAGCATGTGAGGAAAAAAACCAAACAACAAACATCAAACTGGTTCAGTGCTGTGAGGATCTCTAGACTGAAAATCAATCTCACTATAGGAATGCAATGACATATTAATGCAGCAGTGGGACAAAACAATCTTCGGAAATCGAACAAATTCAGGAATAAGTTGGGAGCTATCAGGAACTTCACTGCCTCCCCAGCAGGAAATCACATGCCAGTCTCCAGCCAGCATTAATTCACATGTGTGTGCTAGACATGAGGAAAGTGCAGTTTAAAAGTAATTAAAATATTTTAAAAATAAAATTAAAAAAACCCACAGAAATACCCCTGCCCTGCCCTGCCCCCCAAAAAAAAAAAAAAAAGCTGCACAGTGCCTTAGCTGGGTCATCTGTGGTACCTTAATGCTACAAACCCACTTGACAAACACCCTTCTTCAAAACCTGCAAGCTACATTTCTTTCCCTCCAAGAAAATGGTGGAAACTGTAAAGAAAGCTGTAAAGCTCTTTCATTGAGCTGAACACAGATACCACAGGAATACAGACAGAGCCAAAGTTTAACACATTTTATTTTCTTTTTTTTTTCCCTTGTGAGCTATGACACCTAGTGTTTCTCACC
Organism: Pyrgilauda ruficollis; assembly: GCF_017590135.1. Lineage (NCBI taxonomy): Eukaryota > Metazoa > Chordata > Aves > Passeriformes > Passeridae > Pyrgilauda > Pyrgilauda ruficollis. Next base: position 3,397,558 of record NW_024529821.1, read on the forward strand.
CATCTTTCCTCTTACATAGAAAGTTACTCACTATGAGACACACCCATGTAATCACAGCAATTATCTTCATAAACTGAATAGATGTCCTTTGAGAGCTTTCATCTTTGTTTCATTAAACCAGGACTTTAGATATGCAACTTCACATACTATTAAATTTTCTTTAGGCAAACTCTATTCCTTTGCAAAGCTTTTCTATAAGACAACAAAGCTGTGAGGAAGCAGGCAAAGAATTATGAGTGACTTTCTGAGTTTTTGTGTTATTTTGGAAAGCTTCAGAGGCATTTCTGGGAAGGAATGAGATAGCAAACAACAGCAATAAAAATTATAATGTCATTAAGGATGCCTGAAATGACATTGCCAATGTTAAGGAAATGTCTATGTTTGTAACATCTCATGATTTCAGACTGCCACTCCCAAATTGCCATAACTAAATGGCACTGCAGATGCAGCACTTGCCAGCTTCTCTGTGCACAAACTTTGACCCAATCGAATTGGTTTGGGTACCATAGATTTAATTAGGCAGACAGAAACTATTGTGTACCCATGAATAAATCTTTGTAATAGTGACTTTACATTGATCTTTTTTACACAGGCAAGAATTCAAGTTATGCTACAATGTTATAAATCAAATTACAGTGAATGTCTTGGAGAATTTATCAATGGATATGATTGATTTTTTTTTTAAAGAAGTACATCTCTGAGATGCATGTTTGTGCATGTTAGTTCAAACCAGTCATCCAAGAGCATGCTAGAAATCATTCTGATTTCTTTATTTGCATTTTGCTCTAGATAGAAAGAAATAGAATTCATGGAGCCCTACATCAAGAATACTGTGATGTCAGTGCAGAATTCCAAAAATTTTGTATTTGCCATTCTAGTGCATCTGGTTATATCTGACCGTGTTTTCCAGTGCCTTATGTTTTATGTCACCTCCATTTTGTGTTTCTCCTGCAAAAAATCTATTTAAATCTTTCAGTCCTTTACCTTGCAAGACAGTAAAACAGATTAGCAGATATAGAGTGCCCCCCAATTCACAAAACTCTGTAGATGTACAATGTAGATGTACTATTACTAAAATCCTTACTGTTGTGCTGCCACTGCAGGAAATAAGCAAGGGCACAAGGTAGCAAAAGGCAGCAAAACAGTTAGAAATACATGGCAAGAGATAAAAGGACACAATTTTCTTGGAGAATAAAAGGTGCATCTCTGTGTGATCTATCTGTCCCTCCTGCTGTCACCACAAGCTGACCCCTGTGCTTTCTTTTCATGATGAATATGCCCCTGTTAGGTCGATTTAATGCTTCCTTCTGTCTGCAGGGCTCCCACTGAAAATTAGCTACCAAAGACAGCTCAAAACAGAAGAAGTATTTTCAAAACCAGCTGAGACAAAATCTGAGCTAGGAAGCAGACAACCTAGTTTTTAGCTAGGTACAGATTACAAAGGATTGAAAGATATCAACAGTAGTTTTCATTCCTTTTAAGGTTAAATTTTTTTGTTATTATTTATTAATTCTATGGTGAGGGGGAAAAAAAAAAAACAAACCAAACACTCCAACCCAGACCCTTCTTATTGCCATGCTATACAAATGTTGTGGTGAATTTGCTGCTGAGAGAAGAAAGCTGTGGGCTGGGCAGAATGCACTTTGGGCAGCCATAGCCAGCACAGTCTATGTCCAGAGAAGTCAATATTTCCTTTTTTTAAATCTCATTCTTTCTACTCTTCATAGAAAAATAAAAGGTTCAAGCAGTATCTCAGATCATGTGTTACAAATCCAGGTGATCTGTTTGCTTTTACTGTCTTCAGGCTATTTATCTCTGCCTTCGGCAGATACCTGGACTTTCTCTGGTCATTTTTTTAATGAGAGAAGATCATTTGAGTGTCCTTGTTAAGCCTGAGAAAGAACACTTGGCAAGTTCATTGATTTTAATGGGGCATGTCTTCCTTACCCTCTATTCCTACTTGTTTGGCAAATACGGTCATTGTTCAGCATAAGAGCAGTATTTACCCTGTGCCAAAACAAAACTAAGTGGTACACTGTGATCTCAGCCAGGGTGAGGGATTTATGGTACCAGGCATTGTGCAAAAACAGAATTAATGACAAAGCTGGAAACCTTACAAAGCAAAGAGATGGGATAAGCTAAGAAGCGAGGGAAAAGAGAGAATGTGTTGGAAAAGATTCAAGGGTCTACTAATGGGATAGTGAAACTGAATCAGCAATGTCCTTACTGTATTGCTAATTTTGCTGTCTTGGACATTAGCAAAACTGTTCCTTCTCCACATTTTTCTATACTTTATCCATACCCCCCAAAAGGGGATGATGGTTTTTTAGCTATGAGGGTAAGGCACTTTGATGAGAAACTCAGCCTTTATGCTTATCTCTGCATTATCTTATTCAAAACAAAATATATTCTTCAGGTTAGGTGTTTTACATATCCAACATTCAGCAGCATTACCCTGAAAAACTGTACATAGTCATCATCACATGAGGGAGGGAAAGGGTTCTGATAGCTGGATCCTGACTCCTTCTTCTGAAACTTTTTTCACATGGGTGACAGAAGCTTCACAGAAAATCTGCTGATTACCGTAATGACATTGAACAAACAAATACAGAGAGTTTTTCAAATTAATGTTATGCTCCACCCTCTCTAACTCATACAGTGACAGTTTCTTCATGCACCGTATACTGCACTAACTTTGCTGTCACAAAGATAAGCAATAATCCAGAAATGTTTACAGCCTGCTTAACTCCACATTATGAGTTCTAATGACTGCAGGCATATGTCACACATTTTGGATTATACGAATGTTTCCCACTTTGGGTTTAAAATTAATCAAATTAAAAATAACCTGTATTTCATAATTTACTGACTAGTAGAGTATTTAAGATAAAATGTAACGTTTCACATCATCTCTATTCAAGACACTCAAGCCTTATACTTTTCTTATAGACATGCTTCTTTCTTTTGTATGCAAAACAATGGTTATAGACATCAAAGGCAATAAAGATGTCATCTTCTGTAAAAAAGTACAACTCTTCAACTACTCCAAATACTAGCAGATGCAATTTCCACAGTCACTAAATTCCATAAATGCTTTGTAAGTTCTGTTATATATTTCTAAGACACATGGTGTTTATGAAGTTTGTCACATTAACAGTGTTGAAGACTAGAATCTTCAATCATTTCTTCTTTTTCTTCTCTACCACCCCATGATGTAACTTTCTATCTTTGAAATAATGAAACTTTTAAAAATGTATTTCCATTAAACATATATGATGATTGTTGGTATATGTGTGCATATTATACACAAATCATTAATGTCAAGGCTATACAGTTTCACTTCTTTGTTTTCTTTAAAAGATAAATTTACAAGCTTGCTATCTGAATAGTTGCAGTGAAAAGAAACATGATATATTATGTCTTTTCTTTTGACTGTAGCTAACTACAGGTCTTCCAGGTATTTCTTTGGTCATCTAAGTGAGGAAGCAAGAGATTAAAATATGGTTTCTTCCTTCCAGTCCATTGAAGTATTTCTTTAGCAGGTTCTTATTTCTGGACAGGATTGTCCTGATTTTGCTCTAGTTTGATGGCTAAGCGTTCATTGTGGGTATATGGATTGTGTGCTCCCTAAAAAACACAGTCTGATCTTCAAGTCAAATATTCAGGGTAGCAAAAAGGTAAACCTGGAAATTACTGGGTTTGCAGTCAGAACGAGGGAGGTGTGTGTATATTAATGTTTCAGAATTATGCCTACCAACAGGAATAAAGATCCCTCATTTGCTTTGCTGAGCAATGTCATGTTGGTTTACCAGCAAGATGATAGTTTCCGGACTCACTGGTCTGTGCTAAAAGTGGTTTGAAGCTGTGTAAGAGGGGTAAGAAAAGTGCTGATCCGTGACCTGGGTCAGCAGGAGACAGCTCTCCTCTCTGCTGGCTGGGCAGCAGCTCTTCCAGTCTGGAGGGCACGAGATGAGCTGTTCTGTGTGTGGTTCTAGATGTTCATAAAAATAAAGGTAGAAGAAACACACACCAAACCAAGAACTCATTAGGAGAAAGCATGTTCAAAAAGGGAGGAGCTTTCCAAGGAAACATTTTGGTACAGCTAACACTGCAGTCCCAGGCAGACTTTAGAGTGTCACTGTCAGCAGAGCAGTTAAATCCCTGTTCATGGCACAGAGACTGCAGTTGCTCTGTAGATATTAAACCTGAATATAAAAACTTTACTCACGTAGTTGTTTCTTTGCAAGAGATTACAAGCCAGACTTAGGATAATACAGCAGCACAGAGACTTCATCACACAAACCACCATCCCTCTTCTCCCTGCCACCCAAGACCTGCAATCCAGTGTACATTTACTAGACAAATACAGCTACAGTCAGTATGCAAGGAAAGTTAATATGCTAAAATTAGTAGTTATTCCAAGATTCTGTGACCATCTTTAAAAAAAAAAAAAAAAAAAAAAAAAAAAAAAAAAAAAAAGGGAAAATTCCCAGCTTTTCCCATTTTCCCCCTTGGTTTTCCCAATTTTTCCCAGTTTTTCCCATTTTTTTTTCCTGACACACATCGGCAAGATATTCTTGCCAGGATATTATAGCACATGTCCCAGATATCAAGGCCTCACTTTTCCTCCAAAATTCCTAGAATGAGTTTCAGACAATTTACTGTATAATGACTGTCTAAGTGCAGCGAAGATGAAGAATCCAGTTTACGTATCATGGAACCAGGGACTGTGCTTACATTTTATATACCATTATGAACTGCAGTTCACGTAGCTCTTTCTATCATATTTAGGAGACAAGGAATCAGAGGTGTCAGAAATATGAAGTTGATTAATCACTGAAATAGCTTTCTCAAGGTCCACTGCATCTGCCTACCACCTACAGTGTTTATTCAGTCACACGCTATAAGTTCTTTGAAAAAATTGCTATCTTCCCCTCAGCAGAAAACCTGGCAAAATGGTGCAGCCGAGACTCATGCAAAGAGACTGTTCAGTTTGCTTCTTGGCATGAAAAACCTTCACAGAAATTTTTCTCCGCATCTTCCTAAGAAAAACTGAGAAAAATATGTTTCAGCCAAAATAAGTCAAAACATTCTTGTAAACAAAATGGACTTTCCTTCTAATCTAATTTTCTTGCATTTTAATGTTAGAAGTGTATGGACATTTGGGGGAAGTTGTTTTTGGTTTTACACCAGCAGGTATTTATCAATCATATGCTGTATTCCCAAATTTCAGAAATTCAGCCTAACTTCTGAATGAGTGGGTTGCAGTGGTTTGCCAAGAACAAACACAAAACGTGACATGCAACACGACACATGCTGAAGTCCACTACCACCCATTCTATCTACTAGATCTTCAGAACTTCGGTTTTTTTAGTTCATTATCAAGACAATTTCTCTTACTATCATTGAAGAATTAGCTCCAGGTTCAAGCAGTGTCCTCATCTGTGCCTTGGCTCCCCAGACTCCCTTGTAGTACAAACAATTACTCATAACAGCTACTTAGCAAAACAAATTGTTTTATGCTTCACAGTTGCTTGCACTGCCGCAGAGGACACATCCTGCTGCAGAGGGGGACTGAGAGCTCAGCTGTCTGACACAGGTAGCACTAGTTCTCTTCAGAGGAAAGATCATCTCTTTGTTCTTACTTGGAATAAAGTAATATCAGATTTTGTAATGATGCATTAATGGAAATACTGCCTCAATAAAAGAGTTCAGAGGGAAATCAATCTGCAGACAGCAGCTGAGAAAGCAGGAGGGACCTGCAACTCTTGCTAAATGTAACGATTCATTGTTATAAAATTACAAAATGAGAAAACATATAGGTGAAAGAACACTGTATGTGAAGCTGAGAATCCACACAAACTGATACTACTTTATGAAATAATGGATTAATATGGGAAATAATGTCAGATTTAAAATATATCAATAGGAATATCCTTCAATCTTCTCATAAGCTTGCCTGCTAAACAGTCCACTACGGAAAAGACAAGGGAGATCTGATACAATTGTTAAATTGATTTGCTAAATCAGATATCCTGCATTCACATTCTTGCTGTAGGTGCTGACAAGACACGCCCATAATCCAACATTTACATACTAATCTCTACTATAGTCATGAAAGATTAGAATACTGATAAAATACATTGGGGATGGTGGGAAAAATACTGTTCCCTTAAATTTCTCTTTCCATGTGGAAACAGTTTTGCCAGCTATGTACCAAGAAGGAAAAAAAAAACCTGCTATACCAGTCTGAAGATTAAATAATTAAAGGGATAAAAACAATTTCTAAATAATCAAAGCACTCCTAAGCCAAGCACAGTTCCTTTGTTTACTTTCACAGCAAACAGATTTACTGTCTCATCAACATTGTCAACTACTAAAGCAAATGTTCCTAGCAAGAATCGGAGAGACAAAGAACTATAAAGATCATATTTTTATTCTGAGTTGAGGTCTAAACCGTAGCAGCTTCATGAGAAGCTTTTTGCACAAATTAGCTCCTGGCAAACAGATTTGCTTCCATCAAATCACAATTCAGTAATGTTTGTGGCATAGATCTTTTATGCACACCAGGATTCTCATGTGAAAGAAAAGGGAAACCATATGTTTTGATTCACCTTCAGTTCTCTCTGCCATGCGATCTTCTATTCTAGTGACAAAATGCTTTTAATGAACAGAATGTGTTAAAACCTATTTCCAAAAATAAAAAGTATATAAATAAAAAGTATATAAAGCATAAAAAGTAAAATGCTAAGCTCATATTAAGACTAAAGATCTCTATTAATAAAACTAATACAGTTCAATATAAATAAATGAATTTTCTTTTATTCCAAAACCTGGTTTTCCATAAAGATACTTCACACTCTAAGAACTGATTTTGGTTTCTTGTTAAGCAAGTTTGAAGAGAGATCAAATGATAAAAACCCCACATCTTGAGGATGTCAGAAACTATTTTAAATGCTGCAATACCAAGAACTTAAGGGCAACTACTTTTTTAGAAAGTCTAGAAAAATATTATTGTTTCAATTAATAAAATATTAGCTTTTCAAAGTCCTAACTCCTTTTTTGCAAGTACTAGGTGAGCTTGCCCCCAACTTCATTTTTCTCTTCTTTATCAGAAAGTTGAAAGACAAATGTTAGACTTTATCAAAGACATAGAATTGGTATCTCCTACAGGCTTCTGAAGTAGAGCATAAAATGAGACTATACCCTTAAGTTTTAATGCCACAGAAATCTATAATATACTACATACTGTACCAAGAAAAATACCAGTCTGCCTTTCCTGAGTAATAGATACACTTCTGTAAGAGAGTTGCAGTTAAATCTCTGGCTACTCTGTATGTTCAAGAAAATAAAAATACCTCCAGAATTATTTCATATTTCTCAGATTACACCACTACAATAGAAAATGGATTTGCTAGTGGCTGCCCATCTTGATGGCTTTTAGTTTATGTGATTTCTAGTCTCAGAATTTGAAGGAATTTGCTATTAATAAATCATAGGCATCTTAAAACTATTGTTTGAACTTGTTTGGAGGAGTTTTTTGGTTTTTGTTTGTTTGGGGTTTTTTTGGTTTTGTTTTGGGGTTTTATATTTGTTGCTTTGGTTTGGTTTTGTTTTCAAGTGAAATGACATAGTGAGCAAAATAATACATAATTGCCTCTGTAATGCTAGTCTTTAAAAGCTGGCTGCTTCTTTACAACTTCTCTAGCTCTTCTCTGCTTTTTCTGCAACACAATTTTCATTCCACCGCACAATCAAACATTTTACCCCAAAAAAAGTGTTGAGCTCCAGAATATCCCCCAAACCTGTCTGCATTTTGACACCTCTAAGGGCAGACTGATTAGCCAGACATGACAATACTTAATAAAATTACTGGTTAACATTTTCTCTGTCTCTGAAACATAAAAACCTTTGGGAGGTTTGGGGGACATATTTTAAAATGTTAACTAATGATAGTGGTTTTATAAATGACTTTATTGATACTATCATGTGTTATTAAACTCATAACAACAGGAATGTCCAAATATATAAGAAGTAATCAAACCCCTACTGAAACTTGACAAGTTCTGTAGCCTTTTCTCAATGGGTCCAGCAGCAGCTGTAGCATTATTGATCGCTGCACTAAGTAGTTTTTAAATGTTTGGTGTCAGCATTGCTGACCTCATCATTTATGAATAGCCTTTTTTTCATCCCCTTTTGTACCTGTTTGGTTTTTTGCAGCAGGGAAACTGAATAATTAAAAAATGTTTGTTTCAAGTCACTCAAAAATTGGTTCTGAAAGAATCCAGATTTTATGTTTATTTGTGCCAGAACATCTTGTAGGCTTATATAGCTCACAGAATTTGTTGCCTTTTTATTTTTTGTCTGGATTCTTCATTTCTTCTTGGCTTTTCTTCAAGCTACACAAATAATCATCTACATAATTTTTACTTCTAGGCAAACGAGACATTATTACAATCAGTGTAGTATAATGTTTTTCTGTCTGTACTGTAGCAAAATTTCACTGTTGCATTAGATGCAGGAGTCCTGTATTTCTGGAAATTTCTCTGTGCATTTTCTCCCTGAATGATAGAAGACCCTGTTTTCAGTTTGATTAGAATAGATTAATAAATGGGAGTGAAATTTTTAGTGACAGATGCAGCAAAATATGATGATGAGAGGTTTATTTTATTTTTATTTAGATGAAGGCAGGATAACAAATCTCTTATTTCTACCAGAATAGAGTTACTTTATTCTACGCCAGTCAGTGATGAGTTTTCAGAACTGTTTGTGGTCAGTGGTATCAGAAACCCTGGGAAGTGTTAGAGTGCAGTCAAAAATGTAATGCTTGACATGCAGTTGACGTATTCTGAAGGAGTTACTAAACTGTAAAATAAATTCTTTGTACAGTACCATGATTATTGCACCAATGTTTCTTAGTATGAAAGCCTGTTGTCAAAGTTTTATGTATATCCTCAGACAGCAAAAGGAATAGACTGATTTCCAGAAGCATCCACAGACTATTTCACTTATTTCTTCAAGGTAATTAAAAGTATTTAAGCATGTGAATTCTCCTGAGTTCCATTTTCCTTCAAGTCAGTATGAAATACCCATGTGCTTCAATTTCTTGCTGCAAAATGGCTGCCTGTTTAGATTCTCTAAATGGATTTAATTATATATGGGTGGGTGCCTAGATTGGATATCTGACCTATGTTTGCTTATCATGGAAGTATTGCAGTTGATCATGGTAACTATATGTGGAATCCTCTGAATCCTTCGCCCTCAGGGAAATCCCCACGGCATTGCCTGGGAAGAATTTACCATGGAGTTTTCCCCACCTAGGTGGACAGAAAAGACTTCCCCATGGAGGCTTTCACAATACCATGAACCACTCCAGCTCCTTTTCCCATGTGTCCCAAATTGTAGTGGTCTCTCCTTTCCCTGTTTTCTCATTGGTTGTGGTATCCCTGGTGGCCGGCCCTGTCTTCCCCGTAGGCCAACGCCCTTTGCCCTGCCCTTTGTGCCCCCGCACCATCCCATACTTAACCTCGTGTGCGCCCCTTGGTCTGTGTCTTCGTCCCTGATCCCTTTGGCGTGCTTTAGAGTAAACCTTCTCTGGAATGCATCATGCAAAGACCCTTCCTGTCTTTCCTCCGCTGGGCTGTCTGTAGCGCGTGTGTGCGTGCATGGACTGGAAATGGCTGCTCTCAGGGCCCTGCTCTGATCGGTTTCTGAAGGAGACGCTTCAAAGAAGGTTGCAGCATTTCTACCACCCTGCCATGGTGCAATAACTAGAGATAATCTTACTCAAATTAAGTGTCATACGCTTTTGAAAGGTTTATTCCCTTTCATTGTATGTTGTGCAACACAACTGAAAAAAAAATCATTTATTCATGCAAGGCCTTCACTTTGCTGGACAAGTTTACAAGTGCTCAGTGGCAGCAGAATTCAAGAATTGGACAGATGTTATACTAAAAGTGGATTGTTGATCAAGAATCAAATTTAATGTATGCTTTTTTGGGTGATTCTTCCAAATTAAAAAATTTCTCACTTTAGAGTTCATTTACCCAAGGGACAGATAATCAATTAATTTCCATTTTGATGGTTTCAATTTCTTTTGCATCAATCTTTCTGCTTTCTCCAGTTATTAAATAAATTTACGGTTTTCATACAATCACTTACAATACCCAACTACATAACTGCTCCAAATAATTGTCATTTGTTGTGAGGACACTTATGAAAATGAGGTCTGTAAATGAACTGCACAAAATAATTAAGAAAATGATTCCTCAGTTTTCGTCCTGCAGTTATACCCTGAGTAGTTAGGATAGGGTGCTGGTTGCTTACCCAGCCATAATACTTGTAAAGCAAAATTTGTGAAGCTTTAAGACTGCAATACTCATGTTGGGGACAACATCTCTTTGAGGTTGCTTTTTAAAACCTAGCTATCTTCTTGGGCCTGAAAAAGCATAATTAAAGTCAAATTGGAAAAGTAATCTGTTGCTTATGACTGCTTATTCTCTCTTAGAAATAATGGTTCACTGACTAATTTTAGATTACTTTTGAGTCATTCTCTCTTTGAAATACAACAGCAGAACCAGTGCTTCTCGCTTTGATTTACAGCAGCCTCCAGCCTTTAGAGAGAGAATGGTGGTCCTTCTTGAACAAGCCTCCATTGCTCAGCCCTGGCACAATTCCCAGTCTGCAAGCTGCACTGTCACTGTGTAGATAAGATTTTTCAGAAGATCTTAAAGGAATTAAATGCTCTCTTCCTCCTTACATTGAATTACACAGAGTGTTAAGTGCTTTATGTTTCTTTGGAAATAAATTGATGTTAATACTAAGTTCTGTCACACTATTTTGCATCCTTGAGATAAATGTGAATGTGAAGTTCACTCCAGAACATAGGGTCTAATTTTTACTCCAGCTAGCATTTACTTCTCAAACTTCCATTATAATAGTCTTCCCTGTCCTTAGATTTTCAAGGTCAGTGTTTCCTAGCTCAGGTTTGTTATTCTTTTTCTTACATAGTCAGAGCAGTCTAGCTGAGGACTGATTTACCTCAAATGTCTCTCTTGTCTTGTAGTTGCCTAAGAAAAACTTTCTGAACTTGCTGAAATTTAGCATCTTGACTAAGACTTAGTAACTAACAGCACATGGAAGATCCCAAACAGGTACTATTCTGAATAACTGGGTCATGACTCTTCCTTTATTTTCCCACTGCCTTTGTTTTTGTGGGTCAGAGGTTCTGTGTCTAACCAGGATCTGATATGACAATTGCATAAGGGTATTTTCCAAAGTCCATACTCCCCTTGTCCATAACCAGAGACTACTGCTTGGATCACACATATGATCCACACCAGAATTTAAAATCATATATTATCTTCTAAAGTTCATATACAAAAGAAGATTCTGCATATTAAAACCCTTTCAGATCAACGTTTTATTTCTTATTTCAGCCTTTCTTCTTTCAATTGAGCACAACTTCCATAGTTTTTCTAGTTAATATTTAAATGTCTTTGAAGACTTTGCTAATATGTACATAGAAGTCAAGTACCCCTGAGAAAGGTGCTTAAGCATATAAATGTCTGTCTCTCTTTTTTAATTTGAATGAAACCAGGCAATCTTCACATTGCTGACCTGCTTCCCATTATTCTTGACGCAGATCCTACTTGACTCACAATGAAGATGATTGGTTTATATATTTCTGGGTAGCAAATGAATTCTTCAAGATGGCAAAATGCTTAGACCTTTTTAGATGTCATGAGAAGCTTCAGGAAAATTTCCCAGCGCACCTTTATGTGTTTGATAGTACCAGTATAAAATTCAAATAACTTGAGGAATTCTTTAGTTTGCTTGATACAGTCAGAAAACCATAGCAATAAAACTAGGTGTAAAAAGAATCAGGACAGTTAAAAGATGGAGTTACTGGGAAAGATTAAAAAGCCCAGTTTCTAATCAGGTTTCCTTCCAGGAGGGAAAACCTGAAAGTAGCTATGATGAGAACAGAAGGAAAAGTGAAGAACCATATCCCAATATTCAGATAATTATTTTCATTTGAACATGTTGTATTGTGCACCTTTGCATCTCAGCAGTAGTTTGCAGGAGCTACTTATTAAAAAAAAAAAAAACAAAAAAAAAAACCAAAAAAAACCAAAAAAACCCCACCAAACCAAACCCATACTGTAGCAAAAAGGATGCTCTGCTCCTGTCAGTTTTGCAGAGCCCTATCAGTTTTCGTGCACCTGGGCCTGTTTACATTTAAAGCATTTGCAATAAGATTGGTGCATTATGTCCCTCTAAGATAGCATGGCACAAACTTCAGCTTCAGGATCTGGCATGAGCACACAACACAATTACTGCTGCTCAACTTTCAGCAATCAAAGCCACATTCCTGTGTCCAGCAAGTACTATGATGTACCCTGCTGGTTTCCCTTATAAATGAGTGTTAATTAGTAGCTTTATCCTTCAGCTGTCTTCTTCAGAAGCTAGAAGCAGGATAGGTGAAATATTTCAATTTAGCCTTTTTTCCCCTCCCCTGGTTAGCAAAAATGTAGGGCTTTACTGCAAACTCTGACTGAATATTCATCATTTTTGTTTTGCAGCTTTCATTTATCTTCAGGTGCAAAAAGTCCCATATCAGTTCCAACAGCGTTATAAATGTTATGGCTGCCAAACTGTAATTTTCTCAATTGCTTTTAGATTGGCTGGTTTTTTGGGTTTTCTTGAGAGAAGTGAAACAAAGTATCTTGCTTAACTGTCCAAACATTTAGCTTCAATCTGCTGTGAGACAGCGCTACAAAATTTCCTTGTTGTGCTCGAGCCGAGCTGCCTGAGAAGAGCTTCCCCAGCTGGGGCAGGAACATCAAGTAGCAGGATGCACCTGGGGCAGGAACATCAAGTTTCTTGACTTGTTCAAACTGTGACACTTTCCACTAAAAAGTGCTTTATCAGCCTCTCCCAGCTCTCTTAAAATACTCGGTGCTTTTAGTGCCTGCTGCTCTGGCAGCAGCTTCCCGAGTCACTAATGCAGGGCGTGCGCTCAGCTCCCGAGGGAGCAGCCGCAAAAGCCGCTCTGGAAGCGTAACAGCCATAAGGGGACGAGAAACCTTGGCCAGGGCCATAGAAACACGACAGACTGCTAATAAGCAAGGAGAATGTTTAGACAAGACCCGAAATGTCACAGCAACCAGAAGGTCAGGAGCCTTTCGTGGTTAGTTTGCAGAAGGAACCTGATCTCTGCCCCGCTCCCAATGCGGAGCCTCGGGTGCGACTGGAGTCGCTGGGGGACGGAGTTGCTGTTGTCCGAAATACTGCTGCACTCCCTGAGCTGGGCAACCGAGGCTGTGCTTGGAGCCCACGCTAATTATGAAACCGTACGCGGAAGTTTAAGGAGTTTCAACAAGCTTTACTTTAATCCTGTGCAAATTTCACAAAGATTTACATCTAATGCAATTTATTTGACAATTACATGCAGAAAGCAAGCTGTATTGCAAGTGATTGTAATGGAGATATTTCCCAGCTGCTGTTAGCAATGAGATTTGCTTCACCTGGTTTAGATTAATTTTTTTTTTTTTTTTAATAATTAGGGTAGTTTTCTGCATTTGGTGGGGGATGCTTAAGTTATATTAACATCTTTAGCATCTGTAGTTACATGTCTTATAGATTGGTCAATCTCCAGAAGTGAATACCCACTGAATGCAGAGATAGCCAAGATGAAAATCACTGATATGATATGAGGTTTTAGACACCTGCAGTTAGATAACCATTCCTAGGGACAGGCATTGCTAGTGTGTCTTAAAATGTCAGTTTTAAATAATATTGCTCTTCTGGAACACCTTTTCCTGATTATTCAGCTCAAGGAACCCAAATGGGTGGAATAGCCTCTTAAAAGACCAAGGCTCTGTAGGATGTCCATAATTTCTATGTGAGCATTGAAGAAAAAAGCTGCTCCCAAATGATAGATAAGGAAATAAGTTAAAAAGATTTTTTTTTTTTTTAATAGGAGCTGTGACTGGTTAGATTTTACAATAACTCTGAAGCTGTAGATCCAAATGTGTTTACAGAAATGAACTTCATTATTTATTCCAATGTTGGAAGTGCTACATATCACACTCTGTACTGCTATTCTGATCCCAGAATTTTCATGGATGGAATGAACTGCAAATAACATATCTCCAAATAGTGTTCTGATGAAAAAGGGGACAAGGTGTATTGCTGTTAGAAGAGAGAGTTCATTTAAATATTAATCTGAAGTGCAATTGTTCTTCAAAGCTTCTAACTGCTCATTGAAGCCCAGGAATAACAGTTTTCTGTGGGTTTATATGAGATGTGTGTGTGCTGTCAGCTTCAAGGGAGGTCTTCCCAAGTACTTTGGACGACACAAGCACTTGTTGATGGGGCAGCAGCACCTGAGTATCTATACAGAGTTCACTTCAAATATGCTTTTAATCAGCAATAGTCATTTAAATAATATAGGACATCTGCTGTGTCAGGGATGTAAAACAACTCAAGATTCAAAGCATTTTCCCCTCCTGTAATAGTGAAATGAAAATGTACTGGAACTTTTACAAGGTAAGTGAATTCTAAAGAGAGTTTTGATGTAGGTGTGTGTAGCAGTTGTGAACTGGTTTTAAAAGTGCATGTTAGACTTTTTGAGCGGATGTTTTAAGTGGGCAGACGAATGCAGTTCAGTATTTACAGTCAATACAGGCCACTAAAAGTAAGGAACGTACCATGGAAAGGAAAGGTGACTTTTATGCCTTTAAAATAAAGGTTAGAAATGGATTGCAACAAGCAGTCAACATGTCAATATGATGTATCATGCTGAAGTATGACCCATTCCTTCTAGAACAAAGCTTGTGAGGAACAAGAGTCAACTTCTGTGCAATTTAAACTTTGCTTGTAAAGACAAACTATTACATGCTCTGTTGGTGTAGAAAATGGCATTTTCCTTTGAGTTGTGTTGCTTTTAAAACTATTTAAATAATGGTGCACTTATACATCCAAATCAACTTATTAGAGTAAGTCCATGCTTTTGAAACAAAGCTGACTTGTTTAGACGTGTTTAGTTGTGATTGAATTTTATTCTTCCATTTAATGAACACTGTTCAGTCTTAGTGTTCAATTGCTAAATTAATTAACATGTCTGTAACTCTAATTGTGCATATGTCAATCAAAATCAAAGGGAAAAGTGACAAAGAATTTGCCCAGCAAACAAAATAGGCCTATTATAGGAAGTGAAAGTAAATTGAAAATTAGAATGAAGCATATTTATCTACAGTAAACAGGAGTTATTTTTCTATTTTTAATCTCTTTTTCAATTAATTTTTTTAAGAAATCATGTTTGCATAATTTAAAAAATATTATATAAAACTCTTTAATACTTATTTTGACTGCCAGTCTGACTGAGTGCACCATTCCACATCATCTATGTACTAATCTCTGTTACAGAAGGGACACACTATTCTATTGAAAGGTGAAATTCTAGCTTTAAAGGGATGAGCTTCATTCTTAAGTATTATATAATAGTATTAACTTATGTATGTTTTGGGGTAGTGAAATGGAGGAGTATCTCAGTTTTCCTCATAAATAACCTAATGAGCATTTTTATCAGTCGTCTGAATGTTTTTCAAATCTTTTTGTCCTAATTTGATTTCTATTTGATGTAATTAAAAAAAAAAAACCGCTCATTTGAGTCCTTTATGAATATACTGCTGTGAGTTCAAAAAGTAACACTCAGATATTTCATTCTGTTACTTTGTTCAAGCTGACATTTTTTCCTCTGTAAATAATTGCATGGAAGACAAGCAAGATAGTTTGGTTTGAAGGATTTACAAAAGAAAAGTATAAATAAAAATTTCTGGCATTTTGCAAAACAAATAATTTACCTTTATCAGACTTGACTAATACAAGCAAGTAGTAAAGGAGGCATTAACATGATTGTGCTGAGCAGCACTAACTGTAGGACAGACAAAGGAAGAGTTGTGGAGATGATACAATGCCACTGAAGCAGTTGAGTGACTGACACTGTCAGTTGTGGTGCCCTGTGTCCCTCAAACAGCTGTTTGCAACAGAACCATTACAATGTAAATCAGAGTATTCCATTAAATGCTCCATGTACCCTTTATAGTGTCATTGGCAATAACCCATACAATTTATTTATATGGTTTAATATCCTGTATCATCCTAGTGAGACATTACACTACAAAAATGCTCTAAAGTAAATTAAGATTACAAATTAAGAAGATTGAAGTAAAGAACCAGAGAGTATGATGATCACTTGGTATCCAGAAACCCTTACTGGAGAGATTGCACATGCTTTCTATTTTCCAGCGGAGTGAAACTGCCTTCATGCCTGCAAAATCCCAAGAGTTTGAAATGAGCTGCAGTGTGTGGTGAAGATTTGCTAATGGACCCTGCTGTGATCGATTTGGGTCTGTACTGTCCCATTCACAAGCTGGGCTACTGTCCTATCACTGCAGCTCCGTGCAGTAGGGCAGCTCTGGAGCTGTCCTGTTGTCACATGTGGATGTTGTAGGAACCCCTGTAGCAGCCTTGTGTGCACAAACTCCCTGTGCAACCCCGTTCTGCACAGCATTCACCAGGGATCATGTTTTCAGGATAATTTAACTTCAGCAGTAATCTTGTCACTAGTTGCCTTTAGTCATGCTAAATCAAACACATAATAATGTTAGTATGCATCACCCACTGTGGTGTCTATTATGCTGCTACAAGGTCATTGTTCTTTACTCACAAGAGGCTCTTAACAGGTCTGCAAGGTCAGTGGTACTTAGGAATAGTCTAACTGCACTTTTATTTTCCTCTGTATTTGGAAAATATGACCCAGAGGTAGTCATAATTCCTGTTACGGGTAATTGTAGCCTGGTGTGTGATCAGAAAAAGGTATATAATGAAAATATTAATAATTTTAAATGTTAGAAACATTATTTAGACCACATTTACTTTATGGGCATATTAAGTGAACCTGGCTGTTGAATGCAGCCAAACTTGAGCATTCCCATAGAAAATGCTCCTGGAATCCATACAGATGATGAGCTAAGGTCATGGTCATCTGGGAATGATGCTGGAGGTGTTCCTTGTTCTATACAGAGGCCATTTTTCCTTCTATACCACAAAGCCACTTTGGGTGGAGTGTACAAACCTGGGGAAGTTGTGCTTCTGACAGTTGATACTGCAACCTAGTGTCCATTCTTTTTCTATGCAGCGTCTTTTACCTCATTTCAAAATGCACTTTTCCTTCCAATCCTAGCGAGTAAGTTGCCTAAAGAAAGTGAGAATTGAGAAGTACTCAAAGAGTACTTTCAGAATAAAGGTAGACTTTGGGTGTGTGCCATGTGGGTTTTGGTTGGGGGAAAAGAGGTTTGAAGTCTGAAAATACAAGCAATTTAGTTTTAGGCCAAAGGTGCTGCAATCAAATCAAAAGCTAAGATTTTAGCAGATGCTGTGAGGAGAACTGGTCTTTTATTATTGATCTATTTGAACTTGTGAATTTGAGTTGTCTTATAGAAAATGGACAGGAATACTCAAGCGTCTTACTCTCAAATCTGATTGGGTCTGTGTGGTACCAAGGTTGCACTTTCTGCAATAAAGGAATTTCACTTGAGCACAAGTACAAATTTGATAAAGAATACACTAAACTGAGGGAATTTTATTCCTAATTAGTCAAAAAATAGCATGAGGAAAAATCACCTTATAGCCATCTACCAACTCTCCAGGAATCAAAAAGTAAAAATCTTACCAGTTCCTTTAAATGAATGACAGCTAAAATATTGCCATGGAACTACAGGCATACACAACCTAGTGACAGTTCTTTTGTCCTGCTTCTTTTAGAATAGCAGATATTATTAATGAAGTAATTTTCTATTCATAAGAATGTCTCCAGCATTTCTGCACTCCTTAATTCAATTTCAGCAACTTGCCATGCAAATTAGTAACCCAAGTCTGGAACAGAAACCACACCAAAAATATTTGCTTCTCTGTTAAGAGCACATGGCTAATGCCCTTAAACATGGCTTTGAGAATTAATTTCTAAATACACCTGATAGTGCAGGTTGCCCCACAATGTAAAATGTGAATTTTCAGGATCTTTCAACAACAGAAATAGTTCAGAATGGATCTTGGAAGCCACAGCTAAAGGAAGGAAAACTAGGTAATAAGCATACAGGATTTCAATGGAAATTTAGAAAAATAAGATTGAATAAGTACTTAGAAAATTATAAACAACTATCTGTCAATTATTAGGGGAAATGAAATTCCTCTTGACATAAAATAGGAATTGTATATGTACTTAGCAAGTACAGCTCTATTAAGTAAATTCTGGTTTTGCCTGGGACTAAAGTTCAGTTAATGCCAAACTTGTATTTGGTGACAAAAAGACATTGAATCCTCAACTTTTTGAAGCACATTAACATTCAGTTTAATCCTCAGTTTAAAACAGTATGATGTTAATTAGTATAGCACGTAGATAAGTTATTTAGAAAAAAAAATTCATCTGCCCCCTTTTAAAAAGGATGAACCCAAATACAAAATAATCAGATATACAACTTGAATGCTAGAAAGTTCTGTTCAGTTCTATATTTAGTGCTGCACAAAATGAAGCAGCCCTATTTCATACCTTTATAAAAAGAAATGGTCTGGGTAATGAAAGCAAAATTACTAAATCAGCAAGGGATCCCACTGGGGCTATATTCTGTGTTTTTCTGCACTGTGCCATGTGGACCTGTATTCTATGCTTGGGTTAATATACAGTACTGGAACTGCATTCCAGAAACAATTGCTGAGATAGCTTTACTTCTGTATCTATTACTTTTGTCAGAACAAATATAGATGTAGATTGATTTGAATTTATGATGTGTATTACTATTTATTCCTCCTAATAGCAAAATAGATATTTGCAATAAATAAGAGATGGCATTCATTCCTTCTGTGCTTTTATGAGAGTGAAAGAAGTTTAAAAGGCACTTGCTAGTCCATAAAATAAGGAGACAAAAAGTTGTCCTAATGAACACAAAAGGATCCCTGCAGTTTCTACCACCTCTTTTGAAGCTCTGAAAACAAAGACTGAAGAAATCTGGGCAGTCCAGAACTTAATTGATCCCAATGGATTTGCTTGGTGCTGTATCAGGCCACTATAGAACACGAATAACTTTTCATAACATTTTAACACCTTCTAAATGTCAATGTGAAGAAACTGCATTTTCTAGCTAAGTATATAACATCTGAATCGTGGTTCTTCTAATAATAATGTTACTGACAGTAGTTGCTTGTTAAGTTTCATGTTTACCCACCAACTTATACAGTATCAGTCCTTGGTATGGTGACCATATGTCCACAACATGATAGGAATGAAAGACTGAGTCTCAGTGGAAGCTTTACATTATTTTAATTGATGTTTTTATCACCAACTAACATTCATTCTATTATACTTTTCAAAATAAATAGTATTTACACATTGCAGTTCTGTAAATAATAAGATAATCTTCCTTTATTATCTAACAATTTAATTGTCAGACCTGCAAAAATAACACTGGTAAAGTTACATTTCTTGCTTGAAAGGCAGGATATTTTCACTTGTGCCAAATCATTCAAGACTGGAAACTTTTATTTCTTTTTAATTAAAAAAAAAAATTGTGTTCATTCTGATGTTCCAGAACATGAATTAAATCTATCATTATGTATGTGAGAGATTTCTTCATTCCCCTCTGTTTTCAAAAACTTGAATGCTTTCTCTGTGCCACCACTATCAGTTCTCGCCCTCTGGCAACAAGATCAAAAGGCAAGTGGAATAAAAGGGAATCGAACAAAAATAAAGTATACAAAAGAAAGATGAACTGGGAGAAGAGCAGAAGAAAGGGAAAATAAGAGAGATGACAGATGTAAAGCTGATATGTAACAAGGTTATTAATGTTTTCATGCAACTTTTATGGAGACAACCAAATGAATTTCAACTTACTTGGAATTCTGTGTGCATTTATTGATTCAGCAGCATGAAGGCAGTCAAGTGCTCATTATCTGCCAATAAAGATCACATTCACATGTGCAGGAAAGTCACAGACTAGTTTTCAAGGAAGAATGCAAACTGCTAAACCTCTACTAAAAAGTAGAGGTTTCAATGAGCCACTCTCTAACTATCTGGCTGTCTTGGAATACAGGTACTTGAGATGAATGGGCTCTGTGGAGAAAGAGATAGTGTGGAAAGGATAATGGAAGTAGTTTGCTAATGTCAAGTGCTGCAGTGACTGTGTGTCACTGAAGACCACTGCAGCTTCCGCCGAGGGAGCAGAACAGTGGGGTTCAGGCACACGTCCAGTCCAGGGAGATGAACCCCTGCCCTGTGGAGATGCAGATGTGGTGGGTGTTCAGCACAGAGCCAGGCTCACTGCAAGATCCAGCGCCTGCCTTGGCACACAGGGGTTTCTCAAAGCCTGCAACCAGGAAAGAGCTGTCTAAAAGAGCTAACAAATATTAAAGCAGTGCAGTAACTACTCCTGGCAGTGTCCCTGTGTATTTAGAGCTCTCCTGTTTTACCAGACTGCTTTCTTTGGGTGATAGAATCAGTGGGTTTTTTTCTGTACCGTGCTAGTGAGCGTACACGATATTAGCGTGAAGGGAGGGATGGTGCAGAGCCCACAGGAGGGAGCAGTCACTCCTTCAGCTGGTGGCTGGTCCAACGTGCTGCAGTAAAACGGGGATCCTCTCAGGGGATTCAGTGCAAGTCTGAATGCAAAGTCTGCGCTGTGAGAGACCTGTATTTAAGCTTTTTGCAAACTTATTTTCTACATGGTTTTTCAAGGATCAGCCTAACTCTGTACAGAGACATGCATGAAAAATTTTTATCTTACGAATATCACTCAAAGACTTTGGGAGACCTTATCAGCTGTGCTAATATGCTTATTTTCCATGTACTGTTGTTCAGTAGTTCAACCTCAAGTATCCAGCTCTGTTCTGCTGTTAAGACTGCTCAGAGATAAATTCCTTTCTCTAGAGAAGTGGTTCAGGTAAATCCAGGAGCAAACTCCAGAAGGATGAGTAGAATTACTGGCAACAGCACAAGTAAAACAGCATGACTGTTGTTTTTCCAATTTTCATGTAGAATATAGTTTTGAGCTTTAGGTGGTCACTGTTGACTTCTTAACAGAAGTGGACATTGTAGTGTTTTCTACTGTTAATTCTGGATGATGCTTTGTGAACATTTTTTTTTCTCACTGTGCTGAAGAGGGGGAAATGAATTAAATAATTAGGGTGTTTGAGGTCATAAAGGACATAAAGGAATCTATGTTTTGAAACTTGAATAGCTTTCACATGCAATCCTTCAAAATAACCCTATTTCAAAACCAAATCCAAACAACTGTGTTTGTGAATATAAGGTGTAAAGACAAGATGATGTACAAGTTTGCAAGAAACTTGATAACCTTGCTGGATAATAATCCTGCCTCAGAAAGGGGACTAAGTTAAGGCTTTGAGGCTCATTTTAAACTGGTCTTGCACACAGCAACAAAAGAAGTGCAGGGTTTGAAAATTCATTAACTGCACCTGTAAAGTTAATACTTCATAAGGCAGAAAACAATTAACTTGTATTGATCTGCCAATGTATGTTTATTAAAAGTATGTACTTTTAGATGTCTGTCCACAGGGACTTCCTCTGGCAAGTGCAATACATTGTGTAGTGGACACTATATTAATTTTTCTTTTTAAAATAATATATTGTGAGTTTCCTAGAAAAAAGGCTATTTTTTTTTTTTTTAACCTTATGCTCCTGTCTCTTCAGTAGCGTGCTGTGGAAAAACATGGACGTAAACATCATTATACAGTGCATGCCTTGCACATGTTGTGAATTGACAGCTCTTAATTGTTTTCTCACTTATTTGGACTCTTAGACTTAGCTTGTTGGTTTTTTGGGGTATTTTTATTATATTGGTTTTGCATGGCCTGGTGTTTGGGAGTGCAGGGGTCACAGAGTGGGCCTCTGTGAGAAGCACAGTGCAGCATGGGAGGGGCTCCTCTCCCTGAGCAGCAGGAAAAAACAGATGTGATGGACTGACCATAACCCCCCATTCCCTGTCTCTCTGCACTGTCAGTGGAAGGAGGGAGGGATTGTTGGGGGTGGGGGGGGAAAGGTGCTTTTAAGGGCTTATTTCAATTCTCATTATCCTGCTCTGATTTTGTTGGTAATAAATTTACTTTATATCTCCAAGCTGGGCCTGGTTTTGCCCTTGATGGTAATTGATGAGTGTTTTCTCCCAGTCCTCATCTCAGCCCATGAACGCTTCATTATGTTTTGTCTCTTCTGTCCAGTTTCGGAGGAGGGTGAGCAAGAAGCTTTTTTTGTGAGTGCCTGGCATCCAGCCGGCACCAAGCCATGATACTTATGAGAAAGGGAGAAATTCCTTTAGCTGTGCTATCAGAACCCATCAATAACTTCATACATTGCAAGAACTTGTCATTCTCTCCTCCCTCTCCACCACCACCACTTTCTCTCTCCTCTAAGGCTATGATTCCCTCTGCATCTGTAGAAACTTGTAGTGTTTCATGGGAAGTAAATCCAGACACACAAGCAGGAGCAAATCCAATGGTTTCATTGGCAGAACTCCAGTAAGCCTGTACTACATTCTGCAGCAGCTGTCGAGCATTACTGACTTCTACCCAAAATTCTGGGTCCTGAGCTGTATCTTCATTACCTTAAAACTGTGCTATGTGCACTGCCTGTCATTATCTTCTGATGAAAAATAAAATACACAGTAGCAACTACAGAGAGATAGGATCCTACTTCAGACCTGAAGTCTATCCACCTCTTCAAGGACAGTGCAGTATTTGAGGGAAAAGCAGAACTTTTGTCCGACTTTTGCCCTCTATGAGCTTGAAAACAGGGCACTGATAATTGCAGTTAGCCAAAGTTGCTGTCCCTTCCTCTGTAGTGTCACCCATGCTTGGACTGCACTGAGAAGGGGCTGCTGTAGTTCCCTCTGCCAGGGACAGCAGTTCAGGGCGCTCAGATTCTGAAGTAACTTGCTGATTTTTAGAAAGGTAGAAAAGAGCTTCCTCATTTTATAACTGTCTGTGTTTATAATGACATAATGTTGCATAGATTTTTGGCAGCTCTGTCCCCATAAATAACACAAGTAAATATTTACAGAAATAGCAACAGGAACACTGATATGAATCCCCAAGAGGACTCAACACCCTGTGAAGTATATAACTTCTGGTATAGCAGATGGAATGCTTGGGATATTTGGAAGTATTATAACCATCTCAAAACCTGGTTTTCTTGTTCTGATGGTTATTAGCTGTCTTGGGGAACAGGCTATTCTCACAGATGTCACATTTTACCAATGGCAGAGCAAAGTGTGCCACTCCTTCTCTGAACAGACGCATTTCAAAAATATCTAATGTCACTTTTGTGTTTATTTTCCCCATAGGCTGTCTATTTAATGACAGATCCTTCCTTTCCCACTCAAGATTACTTTAGACAAAAATGAGAGAAGCAATTTTGAGATCTTGCTCTTTGCAACCTGAATTGTTGTTTTATTAGATAATATGGGAACTCAAACTGGTGTGGCAAATGGAAGTTCATTCTTTTATTCCTTTACACACTCTTTTTAGGTTTTTGTCAAGATAGCTGTAGTTCTTGGGAGAGATATGTAGCCTAAAGTTTCCTTTATGTCTGTTAAAAGACAGAGTTTTTCAAGACTTCTTGATAACTCACAAAGGAGGGTTTTTGTTGGTTTCGTGGTTTTGGTGGTTTTTTTTTTTTGGTTGTTTTTTTGTTTTTTTGTGTTTTTTTTTTTTTTTTTTTTTTTTTTTTTTTTTTTTGGTTTTTTTTTTTTTTCCTCTAATCTGGTTTCCAGTTCAGAAAATCAATGTGCAGGACACACTAACTTCTCACCAGTTTTATACACCAGGTCACAACTGTACCCAGCTTCTGTGTTACCTACAGTTACATCATTAAATAGAGTTTGGGTACTTGATGGCCAGCACAGAGTAATTAACACCGTATCCTAGGAAGGCAGGTTAATTTGTTACT
Organism: Pyrgilauda ruficollis; assembly: GCF_017590135.1. Lineage (NCBI taxonomy): Eukaryota > Metazoa > Chordata > Aves > Passeriformes > Passeridae > Pyrgilauda > Pyrgilauda ruficollis. The sequence continues at coordinate 3,421,580 of NW_024529821.1, forward strand.
TGCTACTGGTTTTACTAAGACCTGTTTCTGTCACCTTAACACATTAATCTGTTACTCACTGGCTAATAAGAATTTACATCTGAGGCTCTTAGTATTTGAAAACAAATTAGTATTCAGGTTTTTGACATTGCTTTGATGATGTTAACTTTGGGAGTTAGATTGGTTAGATTGAGCTTGAGCAGCCAGACCAATGTCCCAGTGTGAGCACCAGAAGCTCTTGCAGAGCTCTCCTGGAGGTGCTGTCATAATTATGTCTCACCCTTCAAAGCAGTATCTGAATGCTAGGAGGGAAACAACAGAACCTGAAGTTACTTGGTGTGAACAGTGCAAGTGGCAGCAGAGATGCTTAAGCATCACAGAACACAGCCATTGAAAATATATGAGGTAACACTTGTTACAATTTAAATATATTTTATGTAAGTCTGAGTATAGCATTTAGGCTGCTCTTCAGAATAAAGTCTCCTGTCTCAGGAGAGCTACAAAGAATATTTGGGTCACAGAAAAAACATGCTGAAATTATAATTATGGAAAATCATATTATTCTTCTCTGGATTCCATCTAGAAGTAAAACCTTTTCATTATTTGGCTATCTCACTGGTATTCTGTCCCCACTGCAGTTTGGGGTAAACATTTTGGTGGTTCCTGATGGAATCAGGATCTCAGTTCTGCATTAGGTGGTGAAAACAAATTCCAGTACAGAGATCTGTTAACAGGATAAAACCAGAAAGAGTTCATGTTAGTGTTTTAGCCAACTAATACAAGAGGCTACAGACAGAGAGGTGGAGCTGGGTTTAGTCAGTTTATGCCTCACATAACTGACAGATGCTGCATCCAGGACTGGGTTTCCTGCACCGTGTCTGTGCTCCATCACAGCAGTGGTCATGGAGACAGTTCACCCTTTGCCACTTTATGTTCAGGAGTACTCTGAGGGTTGTTCCAGGAGGTGCATGACTGAGGTGTAGCTTCTTGTCTGGAAAAAACCACAGATGATATGATGATAAGTATTGCCCTGAATTATTAATTAAAATTAATAGACTTTCTCAATGATCTTACTATGCAATACCAGTAAGATTACATAAAATCCTTTGTTTCCAATTTTCTAAAATAAAAAGCGCAACACAGATTCTTCTCGATAGGAATGATTGTTCTTCCCATCTAGGTGACCATATGATCAGTCTATGGGGTAGACTGCATTAACAGAGGAAAGTAAAAGTTATGCAGGGCTCAAACAGAAAGCTGTACTTTGAGAAAAATGCTATAATCATTGGCATGTTCTGGAAAGTTTCAGCAAATGTTGAAAAAAGTCCAACAAGCACAAACCCCACAAAAGCACAAACATAAGAATATGCTTGCCAACTGCAAAAATTCTGGCTCCTTTCCTCTCCCCTTATTTACCACAGCCTCATTAAGCACATGAATTGGATGACTCCAAGAGCACTTTTTCTGTAGGGCAGTCTAGCACAAATTTGCAACATGTTCCAAGAACTCCCAATGAACCTCTATCAGAAATAAATAATTCTATTGAATAAGCAAACAGAAAGTTACCAAGAAATAAGTGTACATGTGACAGGAGAGTTGTTGCAACCTATTTGCTTGTCAGAAGATTGAGTGCTTTTTTCAGTGCTGAAAATTAAAATAGTTTACTTCCTAGTTTTCTCTTTACCTCTGTGGGAAGTAATGATTATGAGAGGACTGTGGCTAAAGGGAGTACTTATGGTAAATGTAGAGAATGCTGTGATACACAGGAATGAATAAAAAAGGTTTTCAACGCTTCAACTCCTTTCAGATTCTCTATCATCTGCTTACAAATAGATATCCCAGCTTGGTCAGTTTTGAGTGTTCCCCTTCTTCTTTCTCTTGCTGTGCTTATTGCTCCATCTAACTCCCATCTAGAGGCACTTCCTGTCTGGCTCAAGGCCCCTCTTTGCCATCTTCTGCACTCTCTGCAAAGCATTTGTGCATTTGTCCTGTACTATCGAGGGGCTGACAGTACAGGCACAGTAAAGAGAAGAGCTGTAAAATCATACCAGATGTAAATGGTACAAGAAATGAAGACAAGTCTAATGACTTATGTTCCACAGAAACAGTGAATATTATTTAATAAATATATTTCCCAGTTATTCTCAGTTTATATCTTTCCTTACTCCATAGGGAAGTGATGTATTGAGCCTTACTTTAAAGGTAAAATAGGAACTGAAGGCATTGAACTGCCTGTGTTCAATTTAGTATTTCTAAATTCAGATGTACTGAATCAAGCAGCTGCTGTCTAGAGAGCCATGATGTTTTATGCTACCTTTTGGGCCTTTATCTTACACAGAAAGAATAGTTCTTTTCTAAAATAATAAGTGAGCAACTGCTGCGGTGCGTAGCATGAATAAATAGCCATGCATTTAACAATGTAAAAAATTGTGTTACTGTCTTATACAACTGTGTTACTGTTATAAACTTTACAGAGAATGGAGATAGAATGATAGAGTTAATGTGCTTAAAGATGAAAAGGTAAAATAATGTATTCAGTGGAAAGGAAGGGCATAGCTAATACTACAGAAATATCAAAGATATTGTTTTCAATAAGAAATCTATTTTAAAAATATAAGCAATCTAAAGACCAGATCACAAATAATGGGTCTATACTCATCTGTCTTCAGGTTTGTTAATTTTCTTAAATACATCTATTTTAGGCAGTATTTATGGTTTGAGGTATTTTGTCTTTGTTGTTGTTGTTGTTGTTGTTGTTTGTTTGGTTGGTTTTCTTTTTTTATATCAAGGCATCTCTCCTGTCTTAATATAAACTTAACTGCTCTGTAAAAGATTTAGTCAGTACTATGGACAGATTCCATTATGAGTCAGTTGAAACAGGGAAAGATCCTAAACCCAAGAAAAGACAAAGTTGTGACTTTTCCTGGAGACATTTTAGTATTCCAGAGTGGAGGATGACAGTGTTTTAGCTGTTTAGCTGGAATGTGTTTAGTTGTAGCTTCTTACGTGAGGTCAAAGGTTGGAGACAGACAAATGACATGGCTCACCCAGGGTCAGTGACAAACAGCATGTTTTATTTCAGAACTTTTTTTTATAGGGGGTTTGAATTGCCAGTTGGTTGGGATCTCTGCACCACCTAACTCTCTGACCAGTGACGTGTCTGCCTTTCAAATTGAATGGGATTGGCTGAGGTCTCTGTTTGTGTTTGAATCCAACCTATCCTCGCCTTATCCTGGTACTTGTTTTACTTCTAGGCTGGTCAAGTTTGGTTTGTCTGATATCAGACAAATTTATCTTTGCAGTTACAGGCCAGCTGTGCTGTGACATTGGCTTGTGGGTGGATGGAATGTAGGAGAATAGAGATAGTGATGAAGGTAATTTCACTCCTAAGGAGTTACAGCTGTGCTAATTACCAAGAATTAGGAGCAGGCCTGCCCTTAATAGGCCACAGCTAGGTCCAGTTAGGATGGGTATTATAAAAGAGTAGGTTGGCTGGATAAGAGTTTGGGCATTAGAGTTTGTTGGCTGTGCTGTAAGGAAGAAGGAGTCAGTACTGCGAGGAGCTGTCCATGAGAAATCACCAAGAAGGTATGGAGCTTTTGCAATAAGATGACAGCAGTAGCTGAAATGGCTGGACGAATGGATTTCAGCTGGTACCAGTCACAGTGCTCAGAATCAACTACAATGCCAGGGTGAAGTGTCATTTCAACAAAGCGTTCCTGTTGTGAGGTGTGATAATCTTTTTTATTATACTTTGAGACTTAATTTTAAATATTGTTTTTTGTTATTTGGCTGGTTGGTCATTCTTGTCTGTTACCTGTAGTTTAGAGAACCTGAGACAGAAAAGAACAACGTAAATAGCCCTGGCAGCAAATGAAATTACATCCTACGGAAAAGGTCAAAGTAGTGCTGCTCACAATGGTAATCTACAGAATACATGAGGCATTCCATTTCAATACAACACTTCTCTGTCAGAAATTGCAAAAGAGCACAGCAAATGACAAGAAATTAATCCTTAACTGTTGGAATTAAGTTGGCAAGAACTTAGACTTAATGTGTTCCAGATAAAAAACCAGCCATTTGTACATTATTCTCAACCCCTGCACTTGAATTCCAGGGAGAGCTGGTTCCCCACCTCTTCAGTGTGACAGCCTTTCTTCCATTTTGCATTGAATACTGGGGTGAAGGCAGAATATGTGTGCTGCAAGGGTGTTTTAAAAAGGATAAATTGTTCCAGAAACATAGGTAGCATTCATGGTGGAACTTGATCAGTTGGGGCAAATGGTGAAATGTTGCTGCAAAGAAAAGAGGACAACCTGATCTCTGCTGCCAGGGCTGATGGATAGAAGCAGATCCTACAGAATAGGCTGTGATGCTGACTGATCCTGTAATTTAATTTAGCTTTCAGTCCCATGTGACATCTGGTGTTGGTGTTATTTTCTTTTGCAGCTCATATTTCCCTGGCTGGTGGAAACATAGGAGGTGTAAAATGTCATTTGCTTTTGGGGATACTTAGCTGCTACAAGAGGAAGCAATCAGGTCAGGGAAACAGCATGAGCCAAGTTCTCATAGAGAGAGAGAGAAGAAGCAATGCTGAATGGTTCTGTTGCAATCCACAATGTTTTTATAGTATGCAGAATTTCCTGAGACAATGAACTGAAAGATGTTCACCAGTAGGGATTACTCACTCTTAAAGTATGTTGTGAGAACCCCGTGCAAGGTGAACTCTCCCTCCAGTGCTGTGGAAGGCAGGAGGACAGAGTGCCTCAAGCAGGAGTAATTGCCAATCCCTGGTGTTTAAAATGAAGTGGTGCCTTTGGAGCCAAGCACACCGAAGAATATCTCTGCATTTAATTCCTCTCATCAGTCTCAACTGCAGTCATTAAAATTTTGCTGTCGGTGGGAATGATTTTCAGTTTACTTAACAGTGATGGAAAGAAGGCAATGATAGGTTGTGTTTTGCCATCCTTGTTGTTTGCTAATTCCTTATTTGGGAAGCAATTCCTTCCGTGGGGCACAGGGCTGTGCAAAGGGAATTGCTTGCGCTGGTGCATGATGGAGCAATGCTGGGCATGTCCAGCACCCAAATAACTGATTTTTAAAGCAGTCACCTGGAGGTTGATAGATGGTGGCAGCTGCTAGACCACAATGCCTTCCTCAGGGAAATACTTCCAGGTTGTTTCTTTTCCTAATAAAAACCTCCTCTTTATCTGTTCTGCATTAAAACTTCAAGAGTGCTGGAAAGTCAGACCCTTTCTGCTAAGGGATTTCTAGTTTAATCCCTGTCTTTACACAATGTGTGTGCATTTATTAACTTGTGAGATAACATTTATATCCAAATTATTTGTGCCTGAGTTTGCTCTGTGATTTACTGTTCAATTTTGGCTTCCAAATAGTATTTATTGGAGCTACAGCTGAATGGTATAACTTCCAAAGATGCACTCTGCATGGCAATCCACATTGGTTTTGTTTTGCTTTTCAGTGTTAAAAGATGTTCACAGAGATGTAATTTTAGATGTAGGTGACTTCATCAGACTTGCACTGCTTCTGATTCTGGGTAGAGTCTCCTTGTCCATTCTGCAATTACTCAACCACAGAGGATGAACCAACCCCATATTTTTGTATTAAACTGAACACAAAAGGATCACAATCCAGATAAATTTGTTCAATACATCTCCTATTACATTCAGTTTGGCTTCTTACTAAAAGTAATGACAATATGTACACAACACTGTTAAATTTCAGGTGCTTTATTTTACTTAAAAATAACTTTAGTTTATCCCTTTAAAAAATATTTCTCCAATCAATATTTGGAGGTTAAGGATGCTTATTAGCCTTTAAGTAACTTTTCCTATTTAAGAACATGACACTACATAATGCTGTTGCAGGCTTTTTTGAAGAAAAGGAAAATGATAAGGAGCTGTGGTTTCAAGGCCCTTGAAAATAGGGAATTCTCATGGCTTAATTCCTAAAAAAGGAATATGCAATAAAGTCCATGGAGTTTTTTATTACTGCCTCGAAAGAGAAGAAACTTAAAAGACAGACATTGAATGCTGCTTCTCGAGAAAGAAGATATTGATCCTGGAGATATTTCCATTATCTCTTCATTGTCATGAAAAATTAATAGGTCTGCATGGCCACTATCAGATCCAATGTGCTATATAATAAATATCCCCCTTGAAACAGTTGAATTTACTCCAGCAGGAAGTGTGGAAAGTGACCTGGAGAGCATGTCCTGGGCTACCCCTCTGCCTGTGGTCAGCTCCACCCAGTACATCCCTGACTGACTCTTGTCTCACTTCCTACAAAAACCCATAGCAAAGGAGATGTAGCAATGAAGTCCAGTGGCTCAGCTGGAAGGTTTTTCTGCTCTCTTATCTACAGGCTCTTTCCTTCATAAACTCATTCCATGTTGTCCCTTCCCCAGTGGACAGGGGAGAACAATTTCTTACCTGTTCCTCCAGTAGCTTTTAATAAGGTGGGAACTGTTACCTGCCCTGTCAATATTCTTTTCTCAACCCTGAAAAACCTCAAATTTGTGATATGGACTAAAGAAATGTTGCTAGTTCCTCAGAAATATATTTTAAAAGTTAAGTACAGTGTAATTAAACTACTGAAAGCAGGAAGATCTGGAAAGATGAAGTAACATAGGAGAAAATGAAACCTGAATTGGCAAATAGTGCAGTAATGCTAAGCAAGTGCTTAAGCTAAGGAATAATTATGTACAAACTCTCCAAGAGTATGTTGAGGCTGGAAATCAGAGCATGGGTTTTAGTCATCACACAAACAAGATTCTAGAGCAGCCTTTTAGTACAGAGAAAAAAAGCCCAACTAATTTTTAGGAGGTGCTAGATCCGTTTCAGAAAGAGATGGCATGATGTAATTATTTGTGAGGGTAGAGAAAACTTAATAGTCTGGGCAGTCCCTTCCAAATCTTCTGTTTCAGCTGAAGTACCTTGTTCAAAAGTATCCTTAGCCAGCATGTCTCTTGGAAAGATGGAGTATCTTATCCTGGGATCCAAAGTATCAACTGAAAAATATAACAGTGAATAATTTTGTTCTTCTTGCTTGGTCTAAATTTTCACTGACATCAGATGGAGTTGTGCTGAGTGAGAGTATCTGTATGCATTTCCACCAAGTAAGTTCATGCCTCACTGTGACTAGATTTTCACTGTACACAAAAATAAATTAGAAATTGGTTTTGGGGAGATGAAAAGAATGTCAGAAGTGCTTTATTAATGCAAGCAGCAGTCACATCCTGTAAGCGTGTTGTGCTGGGAAATTTTCTCCAATTATACGGGTTTGCTTTGTTATTGGGAGGCCAAAATTTTCAATAGCAGTGTTGGTGGTGACCCATAAGGCTAATGAAAAAAGCTTTAGCAATAAGCATTCTCCTAAATGCATGAGCATCAATTGTATTTTAGAGGCTCTGCTTATCAAGGCATTATTACTTTTATTCTAATTTGTTTTGGCTTGGGTTTTCATTTTTGGAGGTTTTTACAAAATTTTGTTGTTGTTAAGAAAATTGAAACAGCTGCTGTCTTTTGTATGGTACTTCAAACTTCTTGTTTCAACCAAGGGTTGAAATCAAAATGAATCTTTCTAGGTTTATATCCTATCAGGATACTAAAGGATCATTTGAAAGTAGGTGTACTCTGAAAGCTGGAAAATTTTCCCCACATAATTTGGACAGAAATTTCATTAAAATTCAAAACTATTCTGAAAAAATGTTAATTATAAAATTTTCTTCAAAATCCTTTCTCTAGGATTGGTCTAAATGCCATAACGTGAAAGGGACAGATGCAAGTGTTGCAACTTAAGCTTATCAACAAGATAAAGTTTGTCTGCTTTTGTGAAGATTTAGGTTATTTTGACTACTTTCCCTAAGCATTCATCTGTATGCACAACAGAAGTTCTAGTCATCTAGGGGACTTATATTTCAAAATTTGTTCCAGTATGTCACTACGAAGAAGCATATGATGAACATTTAAAATACTTCATATTGCAATAAATGTAAAACTGAGCAGAGATCATTTATACATTATGTGTGGTAATGCCTCAGAAATATAGTTCTGGAAGAAAGTCAGAAAGGAGTGGAGCAGAATACTAAAAAATCTTTCCAGATTAAAGTCAACTTTATCACTTGTGGGAGACACCTCCTACTGAGGTGAGCAATCTCATCACATCATTTCATTTCTATTTCTGCCATTCCTTAAGTGCTCATGTGGTTGAGTTAAGCCGTCTCCTCCTGTTCTATATTTACGTGTTAAACCTTTGGTCATATTTTTTGAGAGAAAGCTATAGATGAGTCTGTGTGTGGGGGGTGGGCAGTTGATTCTGTGAGATCTGAGACTATTTTCTCTCTTTCTGTCTGTAGTCCTACGAGTAGGACAACATGGGGAGCTGTCACACACTTCACTTGAACTTAACTTTCTGCAGACTTCTGAAAGTTTCACTCTTTTCCTTTAGTTGAGTCCTACCTCCAGAACTTTTCAATTCAGATATTTCTGAAAGGAAAAAAAGGTGAATTGTTTGAATATTGTTAAGATTGCTACTTATCAATCTTACTGTCTGGTAAGCTTTCATCTTTCCTACAGAACACAAGCACAATAAAGCAAGGAAAGGAAAGAACATCATCTGTTGTTTCTTGCCTATATAAACCAATGTTAACCATGTCTCCTTGTCCTCAGATGCTCAAATAGTGAGGCTTTGTGTCCATCTGTAATGGAAAAATAATTAAATTATATCAGGACACATTAAAAAAAGGGGATGATCGAGAACCTGTACAAATCCATACCAGGAAGAGTGAACAAGCCAGGTTTTTATTAATTCATATACTTGTGGATTTTTATTTAAAGGTGATCACGACATGTTATTCATCCATACACTGCCACCTCTATCTTTTCAGCAAGTAATTTCTGTCTACATTTTAAGCCTACTTAAAGGAGCAGCAATAATGTCAATTAAAAAGCAGCAGTGATAGGAAATTCCCATGTATTGAAACTTAGTGCTAAATTTTTTTGTTACTAACATTTGGTATTCTTAACTTTGCCTCACTTCAAGTTCAGATGTGTGGGTTCATTCTGGAAATAGCCTAATGGATAGGAATTGTGATCAACCATTATTGATTTTCTCCCATTTAATAAAAGGGAAACCAGGCTCATTTAAATGATTCCATTAGAGGAAGACTGAGTGTGAGTCATTCTGCTCTCTTCACTCAGCCCTGCCAGCTCACCACTAGACAGAGGCTCAGCTTCCTCAGAACTCTGCCAGCCAGCACCTCTTCTGCTGAGAAAAGAGGAGAGTCCAGGCAGCTGATAAGCTGAGAGAGCTTCGATTGCAGCATCCAAGGAGGACAGACAGCTGAGAGTTCAGCTTCATCAAGTAAAGAAAAGGAAGGTGACACTTCCTGTATGTTTTGCAGTCAAGGGAGAACCTCTGCTTTTCTACCTTTCCCCCTACATTGCAACTCTGGATCAATTTTTAATTTGCTCAGTATTCCTATTTCTTGCTGTCTATGAAGTCATGTCAGTCAGTCTATAAAGAATAGTGAATTCATATCTCTCATTTGTTTCACCCCTTTTACCTCTCTGAATTTGAGAAACCCACCATAGAGGAGCAGATTATTTTAATGTTATTTTTAATTTCTGTGAAAAATGTGTATTTTATGATTGGCTTTTTACAAATATTGAATATTATATGTGTTATGTTGTTATACTGTATTAATCATTTTCAGTAGTGTGTTAAATATAGTTTTAGGCTATAACATAATATTAAAATAAAAACTATACAATGTAAGATACTTTTTCTAACTAGCTCAAGAAATTCATCGCACAGAGATAACAGCAACAAGACACCAAAATCGCCAAGAGGCCTCCTTATCAGAAAAGACAAACTTTATTCCACCTCCTTCTCGTCTTTGAAGTGCCAACAGGATTAAGGAGGAAAGTTGACAATAACCAGAGAAATCCCTAGTTTGAAAAGAATGTATGCATCATGCAACAGGCTATTGCTTTTAAGGGTTAATTCTTTGTTATTGAGCCATGCTTTTATTGAGGAAAGCATCCGAACATTCGTATTCTTTGCTTTTGTTGTCCTTAACTGTCCTAACTCTGTCCAAATTCTTATTGCTCTAATTTGTATTACTATTTTTATAACCATTTTATTACTCTTAAACTTTTAAAAATTTTAAAACAAGTGATTGGCATATTTCACAATTTCTAATAGTACCGAAAAGATGTTTCCCCAGGGCTGATATAGGTGAGGCAAATCTGCCAGGCCTGCCGTGTTTTCAGGTAAATTTTATGCAGTCAGTGCATTTCTGTATGCAGAGGCCATCCCAACCTACAGATACTGCATTACCAATGGAGGGTTACAGAACACAATTGCACAATGGAGGTAAAGACTGTTCCACAGCAATACAGTTACACAGTAATACCCCTCCCCTTTAAGCCAGGTTAAAGCTTCACCTTTTAGCCATGGAATGATAGGAGGGGTCTGCTGGTTTTGCATTGGAGCCACCACAGAAGTAATTTTTTCTGAGAGGAGCTGCTGGAAGCTTCCTCTGTGCCAAAACACAGATTTATCCTCTGGTTGGATAAAACCAATCAGTGGTTCGTTCTGAATATTGACACTTTGTTAAACCATAAGAAAGCTGAACATGCCTCGGTGAACACATGTTAAAAACGAAGAAACCCTGGGAAAAGCTCTCTTTTCCTTCCAGCCTTGAACAGGTAGCAAGGCTGGCCCAGCCCACATCTCGGCCAGGCTGGGCCGGGCGGCCCCTGCGCGAGGCCGGGCCTGCCTGGGGAGCGCTCTGGGCCCTGTCCTGGCCGGGCCGGGACCCCAGCAGCTGCCAGGCCTGTGGTGGGGGAGACCATCAGCCCCTGATCCCTAGCCTGGCTGCTGAGATCCTGGCCCTCCCCCCAGTGCAGCTGCCGAAAAATGCCAGAGGTGGCCCTGCAGCCTGTGCAGAAAACAGCCTCACGGCTGATCCTGACACCGCCCCTGTGCAGCCACTGAAGAAACCTCCATCACAGAACAGCTCTGGCCAGCAGGGATCGCGTGAACCAATTGAAGAACTCTTAACAATGAAGCTAACTTAACAGCAACTGGTCCAAGTGGTTTTAACTCTGCAACCTTAAACAATAATAGATAACCTTTTTATTCATAACAATCTGCAGGTCCTGGGTGAGACCTACAGACATCAATCCCCTCTCAAGTGAGAGAAAAGGACAGAGTAAAGACACATAGAGGACAACATGGAGACACAGAAGATAGTAAGGAGTCAAATTCCAGATGTAAAGCAAGCGAGTAGATGCCTTAATTTTAGGCTGAAAATTCTTTTGTATATAAAGAACACAAATTTACACATTTAACCTTCAATCTGTTCTATAGTGCTTACTGGGTGCTAAATATTGAAGAACTGTCTATTCCTATTTAATTTAATTTTAAAAAGTCTTGTGCTGTCGATTTGTTCCTTCTCTTAAATATTATTTACTATTTGCACTATGGCTGGTGTTTGAAATTGATACATAGTCCATGGTGATGGACTATGATACACTGAAATATCCCTGTAACTCACTGAACATATGGGGGGATGGGTTGTTCAAACTGTAGGTATCAGCAAAAGCATCTGTGCTGAAGCAGGCCAATGTTGAAATAGCTGTGATTCAATGAGAAGTTTGAACAGAGAGAGAGAAGAGTAATGAAGACCCTTTGCCCCCAGGGAACAAGAAGACCTCTGTTCCCAGAGATAAAGATGATCTTAGAGATAGATGAAGAGAACTTTTGCTTTTGAGCAACTCATCCTTAAAATAGTACCCCATAAGTTGACATGGGCCATAAAAGCACCTGTGGGAAGACTGCCAAAATGGGAGGGGCTTCACGAATGCAGACTCCCAGACAGCTGTTATTTGTGGAAATTGAAACCACGAGAAAACTCTTTCTTGTGGAGAAGTCTCCATGGCATGTCAAAAGAGACTCCTCTCCCTAACTGAACTAAAGACTATTCCAGAGGTGATAAACTGACTGAATTGTTTCTGTATGTCATTAGTGGGAAAGAAAGAGGTTGTGGGGGGCAGGAGAAGTGTTCTGAAGGTTTTGTTCTGATTCTTATTATTCTTTTAGTTTCTGTTAATAAAGTTTTCTTTATATCCTTTTAAAGTTTCAACCCTGCTTTGCCTTCCTCCTAATCCTATCTCGTAGCAGGAAATAAGTATATTCTAGCAGGTGTACTGGCATTTGGCCAGCACTAGACTCACCACGTTAATTAGTGCATTAGTCAGGAAATCTCAAATTGCCAAACCAAAACCACTACAAGGCGTGACTCTTTGCTTAATTACCTTGAGATAGCTAACTGCAAGGAGCCCAGGGCTGAAGAGGCAACAGCAGCATCTCTTGGAGTGATTTAGGAAGTGTGCACATCATCAGGGGGTCCCTCTGGGAATGGCAGAGCACTCCAAGGTCCATGGTGGCCATCACAATTGTCATGTAACGCACATTTTAATATCCCCTTAATTACACTCGATTCAGTGGCTATTTAATTAACTCTTTTTAGAGAGACATCATAATGCTTCTGCAAATGGAGTAAACAGGTGATATGGGAACTCCTGAAAGTGCACTTAGGGGTTTTATAAATAAATATACATTATAGGTATACACACATGTACTTGAGGAATTAATCAGGAAGGAGATATGTAAGCAGAATCTCTAGGAAATGTTTATGATGCCAAACTTTGACCTATAAATTGTTGGATGGAAGGGCTGAGACTAAGGAGTTCCCCAGTCATTTCCCTCTAAATGCTAAGGAGGACACTGCCACCTTTTTCTTAATGCTCGGGCACAGAATTGTGGCAGTGGTGGTTTTGGTCTCTCCTGTTGCAGTGGGTTTGGGTGTATTTGGTCTCTCCCTGTCTGTTGGAGTGGCAGTTTGAAGATGTTTTGTCTGCGTCTGAAGTTGTCGCCTGTCTAGCCGTGGCAGTTGGGAGGTTCCGGTTTTTTCTCTGTCTGCCCCCAAAGGTCCTGCCCCTGTGTCTGGAAAAATCCCTGTCAGTAAATGTTTTTTCTCTTTGCTATTGATTTGTATCTTTCCCGCTTCAGCTTCTGTTTACAGATAGTTTCCCGCTTTCTCTCTTACATAAAAGTCGCTGTTTTCCCTGCTCCCCCGCTCTTTTGTCGCTGTTCCCCCTTCGAGTTCCGCCACTCCTGCGTCCCGCCCGGCGCAGCACCAAAGCCAGCAGCTCCAACCCGGTGGCTGCGACAGCGAAGCCACCGCCGGCTCTGCTGCTGCCCGCGAGATTGCGTCACCTGTCCCGCCTCTGCACTGCTGCAACAACCGACCCCACGGGGGTGCGCGGGGGAGAAATAAAGGCAACTCGGAAATTACAAGCAAAAGGCCCTTGCTTCTCCCTTTACCTCCATCTTTAGGCGTAAGATCCACGTTTGCTGGGATCTGCGCCAGGGGCCGACGCGCGATTCCCACGCGCCCGCAGCGGGGCCGGAACGCGCTCAGTCCCTGGCGCGCGTGCGCGGAAAGCGAAAGGCATTGGCAGCGCGCGGCTGACCGGCGGCGCCGCTCCCCCCGCCATGTCACGGAAGCAAGGGTTTGCGTGAGGAAACACATATTGGCTTTTGAAATGGAAATTTATTTCAATATGTTTTGAATAAAATACTTCACTATAAGAGAAGTCTCCGTTTTTCCCCCAGCTTGTTTTGCAGAAATATTCTCTTTACTGTTCAGTGAAAAGTGAATTGTTTCAGAGGGATTTTCATAGTCCTTGTTTTCAAAAGATTGCATTGTGCTCTAGAAATTATTGGAATGCTACTATTATGGTTCAATTACTGCATAGGAAGTTGTGCAGAAAAATATACCAGAGCACAACCAAATTTATGTGACTAATACAACAATTTTTTTTTTTAACTTTCTCTCAATATTTTTAATCCCGTATGGTAATTTTCTAATGTAGACAGTATCAACTAGTGTAATGTTTTCACAAGGTTGAATTTGCGCCCAGTTTAAGAAGACTCAATATTTGTTAATAGAAGCTATTGTTTGTTTGTCCTTCAGTCAGCTAAACAACCAGCCTTGAGCTGGATGAAAGCTTAAAGAGCTAGAAGGAAATGAGCACAACAGTATGAAAAAATAAACACAGAAAAATTTAGACTAACTCTATTAGTAATACAAGGCATACAGAATTGAGGTTTTCTTTGATTCACTGCTGAAGCTCTGAAGCAGCAGTAAAATGAGAGAGCAGTCGTGACGCTGCTGTGCTGGAACTGGGTTGGAGAGTAGTGTTCCTTCCATCGTCCTGTCAGGGTGTGAGTTGTCAGCTGTTACTGAGCATTTCCAGTTACTGGGACAGGTCACCTCCCAGTGTAACTTCTGTGGTTTATTCCCTGCTTATCATATTCTACTGCTGCTCTGCAGTCAAGACTTAGAAGTTCTTAATCAGAGCTGATCTGGATTTTGCCAAAAAGACTGCACTATTGTCAGAAAGTCACCTTGACTGTTGTCTTTTAGCAGTCCAGCACTAAAATTTCCTTGAATTTTTTGCTATTGTATTGATTTGGAAATATTTTAGTATGTTCTCAAAATCAAAATAGTCAATGTGTTGGAGAATAGCATTTATAAGGTCATTGTTTCAATGTGTCTGGAGCAATTAAATTGTCAGGACCAAACTCTTTGTCAAGGGCATAAATTAAATAAGCTGCAAACTACTCTTCACTTAGGAGTCCTCTGGCTTCAGCCATCACTTGGGCATTTTGCCTCAATTTTAGCTTTTTGAACCATGCAGCTCCAATCATTTACACATTTAACCTTCAATCTGTTCTATAGTGCTTACTGGATGCTAAATATTTTTGAATTGCCTATTTCTATTTAATTTCATTTGAAAAATAAGTTAGAGGATGTGCTGTTGATTTGTTTCTTCTCTTAAATATTATTTACTATTTGCACTTTGACTGGTGTTTGAAATTGATACAATCAGTCGGTAGGTTAAGTTGTAGTATCTCATTAGCTGCTCTGTGTTAATTGCAGGTGTAGGTACTATTGCTCTGCTGCCCTCAGTGATTGTCAAATTAGTGCTGGGCAACAAATGAGTTTTCTGGGGGGTATAAATTTACTTACATTCTTTGTAGGTTCTAGGAAACCAAATAAACTTATATGATGTGTCCCATTTTTCCTCACCATTATCTCTCTCTACTTAGGTACTGTGTATATTACCATCCTCTGCCTTGAGTGACCACAGTAATTTGTATGTACTTATGTACTGTGTGCATAAGTACACAGTATCTGGTTAAGAAATTCCTTTATTTGGTAAAAATGTCTGTGCATCCAAGAATTCAGGGCTGTTTTTTTGCTTTACCTCATTTAATGGTATTGTGGTGTGTTTGTAGTCTGTATACTAACTCAGTGTTGTAGTTAATTTTAATTTTGAAAAGAACATTTTTTACTGAAAAACATACATTTTCACTGCAGTAACTCCAAGGAAAGGCATTGCAAGCTGTCCTAGGGAGAGAAAATGGGAAATGAAAAAAAAAAAAGCTACAGACTTAGGCATTATCTTTAGTTCACAGACAAGGAATTCTTTAATGTTGAGTTGTGGTCATAAATGGGATGTGAAAGATGTTTCATGGATAAAAGATACATAAATATTCAGATGAATTTGGATGGTAAGTTTTTAAACATCGATACATGTTTTGTATTTTCTTTTGAGCTGACTATTGTGCAGTGATTATAATGCAGCTCTGCTATTGCATTAGATGTAGAGTCCAGTAGAAAACGTGGCATGAAAGAGAAAGTAATCTTTAATCAAAGTTTAAAGTTCAGACAGTAGTTGATAATTTTTTTAACTCAACTTTGTTATATAAGAAATAGTAGGTTTTCTTCTAAATTGTTAACAAAGAAATCTGAATGGGGATGCAGGAAACAGGATGGACGGTTTTGCCAGCAAGTTAGCAACTCTGCCATAATTAACCAAAATGTTGCCACATTTGGAGGTGCGGTTTCCCAGAGCACTATGGTGTATTTTCATGCATATAGGGCCATGGAGTGCTGTGCAGTGGGTTCTGGCAGAACCTTACCTGTGTGGTGCTGCAGCTACAGCTGAAACTGCCCGGTGGAGCTCTGCTGTAATTTCATTACAGCTATATAGGGCACCTCCTTCCTGTGCTCAAGGGAATATTGCAGGTATGTTTTGGAGCAGAGAGCTTTTTGCAAACAGCTCAGGGGGTCTGACAGCACAGCAAAGGTCCTGGTGTATTTTCAAAAGAGCTGAACTTGTTTATGTAAGAAGTAAGGTTTTTCCGTAAAACCTCAGCTTTTACTATGGCTTAAGTGGAAAAAACCTTTTCCCCACATGGCAGCAATAGGCACTTGTGTGCTCTGAGAGCTGTCTCATGTGGGATAAATAAGTGAACTAGATCATTTCCACAGTATCATACATGACTCAAAATATAATGTTTCTTAAATGGAGCTGCTTTTAAGTCCCTGTCATACAAGTACACAAAATTAAGTGCTTTGAGATAGTCTGAATTAAGTGGGTGAAAAAAGTGGAGAAGGTTCATGTGAGACTGAGGAGAATGTCCATGGCCTCCAGGCCATACAAATTACTGTGGTCACTCAAGGCAGAGGGTGGTAAATGATGGAACTGCCCAAGCAGAGAAATGTGCCTTTTAGATGTGAACCTGAAAGAAATATGCAATATGTATTTTTAATGACACTAGACAGGCAAATATTTTAAAAAGCCAAATAAGCTAGCTTCTTAAGAAGTGGTATAAGAAATTCTTAGACAAGAGGAAATTACATTTTTGGATTTGTCTATCAATCTATTTTACTTCTACCTTTGTGTGTGAGTCATGGCAAAGATTTTTGTTCATCTCTTCACACTTCTGCTTGTTCTTAGTGGTCAACAGGTCACTAAAACAGCCTCTGGGCAAAGCCAAGGCAGAAGCTGTACAGTATTATACATTCTGCTCAGGATTGGCAGTTCCATGTTTTCCCCTGAAATGTCTTTTCAAAACCATCAGATCTGAGTCCTTGCCATGCAGCTTCAGACAGTGTGTTATTGCCAAAGACAATTCCAAAAATAAAATTAGACATATGGTACTCAGTAATAATGAATGAACATCCAAGATTTCAATTTGGTTTCAGTAAGTGCTGGGATCTGGGTGTTTATCTAAAATAGAATTAAGCAGATGAAAAATGCGTTGGAAATTTTCCCCAGATGAACTGTATCAGATACTTTTAATCTTTCCTAAGCTTGATAGGAAGAGTCATCTTTTATTCTGCAGTCTTAAATAATTATCAGCCAGTGTTTTGGTCTTCCCTTCCTTCTGTTGAACTTTGAGCAAGTTACTGTTTTATTCTCTGCTCCTCATCTATTTTTAAATAGGTAATACATCCTTTGGTTCACAAGATCATTGTTAAAGATAAGCCTCCTAACATTTCTGAGCAGCAAAGTAGTGTGGTTATGTAGAAGAGCTGGACATTCATCTCAGATTTCATCTTAGTTCCTGTGAGAATGTTAGTTTTAATATTACCCTTGGGATTAAAATTCTAACTTTTCAAAGATTTTGATGTTGGGTAGTGAAGGGAAAGAAATTGAAAGAAAATAAATGGACCAGCTTCTGTTCAGACTTATGGGATCCTATGGTTTATTCATGGCCAGCCCTTATTTAATCTAAATTAGCTCTTTCATCCCAAAACTTTAGTGAATATCAACCTAGTAATTTTAAAATCTGTTTTGTTACCTTCTTGTACCATAGTCTGTACTTGATATTGTTGTTTACCTCAGCAATGCCCACGGGCACTAGCATGTGTGCCAAAACAGAATTTAATTTTGGACCACAGAGTATGCCTTTATAATAATAAATGTTATGCAATATGTTGCATTTTCACAAATGTGGAAACCAAAATACATTTTGGGAGTGGAAGTAAAGGGAGAAAAAAACCATCAGAACAACATAATTTTCATGTTTTTCATTATGCATGACAGGAATTGTTAAATAATAAAACCAAAGTATGTTGAAACAGTTTTACATTCAGGGTGCATTAAAGGAACAAACTGAAACAAACTAAAAATTATCAACAAACTTGAAGTTAGCACTGCATACAGCAAAGCATAGCGGATGGATGAGCTGATGGAGGCAGCAAAAAAAGCCATGAGGGACAGTTCTTAGAAATCTAACTTGACTTTGGAAACAAAGCTGGTGTGAGCAGGTTCACAATCATAGCACATATTCTGCATTAGAAAAGCAACTGGAAAACCTGATGAAGACCAATAGAGGTCACTGGTAGGAATTAAAATTAAAATGAAATTTTGGAGTAGTAAGTACAAATACATGTGTGAGTAGAATTTCTATACATTAATGTGTTATTTTCCTGGAATAACAGTGCAGAATTAACATATGAGGAGAACCTGGCTCCTTGCTCTGTAACTGCACTGCCAGAATCTTGGGGCTGGTGGATGAACAGTTGTGAAGACTATTTCTTTGCCACTTTTGTCATGTGAATTTGAGATATGAACTAGTAAGTCCTGAACACATACACCAGACAGTAATTAAAGGGAGAGGAATCCTAAATTAAATAGATCTTTGATAGCAGTCCTACACTGCAGCCTTTTTCTAATATATGCTGTCACATCCATCTCCCAGTCTACTTCAACTGAACCATAAACTGCAATTTTAGTTTCAAGGAGTATTTTCTGAAATCAGTGAGTTGCTGGTATCAAGTTCTTTTGATGCTTTTAGTATTTTTCTTTAGGAAACTAAATAATTGCGGGAGCTTGTCCTGGCAGAGACAGGCCAAAAACTGGCCACACAGCCATGCCACAGACAACCAACACCAGGCCTCCAAGAAAATAAGAATCCAAAACTAATGACATCCAGGTAGCTTATGGTGAGGACCAAAGGACTTGCAAAGCACTCTGGGACCAATTGGGAGTGGCCATGCAGATCAACAGCCTGTGATTGGCCAGAAGGCTTCTGGAACATTCTATGATAGACTATATATATGTGTGTCGGCCCCACTTCGGAGTCTTCTGAAGCAGCCTCTTTATGTTTTGTTTTGCAATGTTGTTTGTGCCCTTTTATTTGTTTAATAAATATCTTCAGTTTTGGCACTTCAGTTGTACCCATCTCTTACTTGTTGCCGTGTCATGCAACCACACCATCATCGAGCTCCTAAGACCACAGGGTTTCCCTGTACGCCCCGCAGAACTCTGACCTGGAAGGATCCTCAAACCCAGCAGTGGGAAACAGATGTAGAATATGTGGAGGGTTCTCCACAGACAGCTGAGTTAGCTGCTGACCTCAGAGCTTTTGAAAGGTTTTTTGGGCCATTCAATTTAGTTACCGACTCAGCTTATGTAGCAGGAATAGTAGCTAGAGCAGAGAATGCAATTCTGAAACATGTCTCATACCAGACTCTCTTCGAGATGCTTTCAAAATTAATTTATGCTGTTTCCTACCAAGAGCATCCATTTATGTCATGTATGTGAGATCACATACCAACCTGCCAGGACCAGTGGCTGAGGGAAATCAAAGGGCAGATTCCCTCGCTGCAGCCCCTGTAGATCTAGCGAGGCTTCCTGACATTTTCCAGCAAGCGAAGATGAGCCATCGGATGTTTCACCAGAATGTGCCAAGGCTGGTCTGCCAATTCCACCTGAAGGGAGATCAGGCCAGGGCCATTGTGGCAACCTGTCCCAACTGCCAGTCAATCGCCATTCCATCCTTAGAAGAGGGGGTTAACCTCAGGGGGTTGGACAGTCGTGAACTGTGGCAGACTGATGTCACCCACATTTGGCAGGCTGAAATATGTGCATGTCTCTATTGACACTTTCTCTGGGGCAACCTACACCTCTGCCCATGCAGGAGAGGCCAAGCATGCAAAGAAACACCTGCTGCAGGCTTTCTCAGTGTTGGGAGTCCCTAAAGCAATTAAGACAGACAATGGCCCATCCTACACTTCCAAGGAATTCAACAAATTCCTGCAGGTATGGGGAGCTGAATCTAAGACAGGCACCCCTCCCTTGCCCACAGGCCAAGGCATGGTTGAGCAAGCACACCGATCACTCAAACTTGTTCTAGAACGTCAACAGGAGAGCACCAGGAAACAAACACCTCAGGAGAAACTTTGCAAAGCACTCTTAACTTCCTAAACTGTTCTTTTGAGCACCCAAATCCCCCAGTAGTAAGACATTTCACACCGCACGGAGATGACAGATACAAAGAACATCCGCCCATCTTCATCCGGGACCCACAAACATTGAAAATCAAAGGACCCTATAAACTGGTAACATGGGGATGTGGCTATGCCTGTGTGTCTATGCCACTAGGCCTGTGGTGGATCCCACAAAAATGGGTGAAACCCTATGTCACCAAACACCCTAACAGGCCTCCTGATGCTGAAAAAGATGTTGCAGTAGCAGCTAAAAAGATGGGAAGTCTGTTGGATAGAAAAGGACACCCAAATTCCCCCTACTACCCTGTCTTTCCATCACTTAATATGTTCATTGATGATTATGAAGTGCTAAATAACCTTTGTTAAACTTTATATTATTTTAGGAGGAAACCAGAAATTAGAAAAAGGTACTTTCCTCATTTGTAGGGATAGGGCTTGGGCAATTATCCCCTCCCATCTGCTCGAAGGTATGTGCACATTTGGACGGTTGTCACTGTTCACACCCAACCAAACTCAAATTATGGATTGGCAACAGAAAAACAATTCGAGAATCCAGAAGCAAAGCACTGATAATTTGGACGAACACTTGAATCAGAAATTAGTCATTGGTCTAAGCTAAAAAGAGTTGCAGTCTCTCTATTTTTACCATGGGTCGCAGCTGCTAGAGCACTAAGTGATTTGGGCTGCCTTGAGTGTTGGGTAGTGAAACAAGCCATTTTAACAACAGCCGCAATCAGTGACCTGCTAGCAGATGAAGAAATCACCAGGAAAGCTACCCTGACTTCCTGCTGCTGCTGCATGGATATGAATGTCAAGAGTTCGAAGGTCTCTGCTGCCTCAACCTAACATCAAAGGCACCGAACGTCCACACATCTCTGCAAAGAATGCAAGAATGGATAGCTGACATCAAAAAAGAATCAGAGGATTGGCTGGGGAACATCTTCTCAGGGTGGGGGTTGACTGGGTGGCTCTCTTCCATTGTTAAATCGTTTGTTTATTGTAATTGTTTTCCTTACTGCAATATCCTTTGCTGTTTTAACAATATGTTGCCTTTCCGCTGCTGCACACCTCACCTTTTCCCCTCCTGAAATTAATGTTACCGAGACTCCTCATGTTGCATTTGTATCGGCAAATACATGTCCTCATGTATTTGCCGATACAAATAATCCCCATACTAAGGATTCTCCTGATGACAGCCTCCCACCTCAGTGGTGGTACGAGTTATGCCCAAAATCAGGGTGTAACCCCAATCCTTCCTCTTTTTGGAAAAGATAGGGGGAGATGTGGCAGTTAGTGTTTGTGTTCCCCTAGTAACACAGTTACTTTCAGTTTTGTAATCCGGGTTCTCTGATAATGGTTGCTTCCAAATCCCTCCCTATGTTCCAAGTTGGTTTGCCCTTTAAGTTGTATGCACCCCTGATCTAAACCCCTCCCCTTTCTCCTCCCCTTTGCTCTTATTGGACCTGGCTCTGTAAAGCACTCCCCTTACTCCTCGCCTTTGCTCTTATTGGAACTGGCTCTGTAAACCACTCCCCTTTCTCCCCCCCTTTGCTCTTATTGGAACTGGCTCTGTAAACCACTCCCCTTACTCCTCCCCTTTGCTCTTATTGGAACTGGCTCTGTAAACCACTCCCCTTTCTCCTCCCCTTTATTCTTATTGGAACTGGCTCTGTAAACCACTCCCCTTTCTCCTCCCCTTTATTCTTATTGGAACTGGCTCTGTAAACCACTCCCCTTACTCCTCCCCTAACGTTATCCCATTGGCTGGCTGTTTGTACCCACCCACTGGTTTTGGCCTGTTTATAAACCCGTGGAAGGCTGCTCTCTTTTTCGCTTCGGAATCTCTGGTTTGAAGGACTGTTGGGAGACCAGGCAGAGAACATCCTTCAACTCTTTTACTTTTCTCCCTGATGCTGGTAAAGTTAATCCTGCTGTAGAGCCATGACTCTGCGGTTCAGCTCTTGGTGAATTCATCCTGGAGTTGTTCCATACACCTTGGCGTGTCTGTGGGTGTCCTGAAAGAGCTAGCTAAAGACTCCAGTGCTAGCATCACCTTGGGGTGTTGGTGCCGGCCCGTCTCCGGCCACTCCAATGCTAGCTGGGTCACAGAGATCACTGGCGGTCGGACGCGTGCCGCAACAAATAATATCATCAAGAATGACAGAAAGCTTTTCTTCTGTTTGTTGTTGGTCATATAAAACTGCAAACACTGGCAAAAAAAAAAAAAAAAAAAAAAAAAAAAAAAAAAAGACAAGGCTTCACCAGCAGGTCAAACACTCTTACATCCCATTAGGCACTATGTTTCTTTGGTTCCCTATTGTTTTGGTTGTTGCTGTTGTTTTTTCTGTCATTTCTGGTGAAAACATCTTCTGAAAAAATTCCAAAATGCCTCAAGACTCATCCTTTGGGCTGTGATAGATAAGTGAAAATATATGATATCTTCAGTGCTGACACTTTCTTATGCTTTTCTCTAAATAAATTGCACTAAAATTGACCTTTGTAAATCCCTCTTTACATTACTTGTTCTGGAAGAATCTGTCAGTTTACAAAAGTCTTTTTCCCCCCTTTTTTCCTTCTTTCTTTTTTCTTTAATTTTTAAATGAGATACATGAAAAGACATGCTTTGTGTCTATGGTTAACACGTCAGTGGTTTTGGAGGAATAATTATCACTTGGTAACTGACAATTTAAACAAGTATTTAACTGACAATTAAAACAAGTAATTAAGTAAAAAAATCCTGAAATATCTTTATTGTGGTTTTATACTATACTTTTTGCTTGAAATACCTAGGTTTAGTGTCTGGGTCTATAAATTTATTTTGGGAAATATACAAAGGGTTGATGTATGGGGTTTGTTTGGTTTGGTAAGAGTTTGTCAATAAAACTCTAAATAGCTCTAAGAGAAGCTGGCTCTGAAGACAACTTTGTTAGGATAAAATGCCACAGGATTTATTGGCATAGTTCAGGCAGATGTTTTCAGAATTGCAATCATATGAAATTCCTGTAAACTGATAAGCATTTATTAAGTTGGACAGTGACTAATGAATGTGATATATGCAGTGTAAAGGGAAATTAATTAGAAATTAATTCACATCCCATTTCTCAGCAATGAGCAAAATCAATTAGCTTATGTAATCACATAGACTAAAACTCAGTACTCTTTTAAGTACTGATTTGCTGTTTGAAATAAACTGTATCTGACCAGACTGTAAGAAATCAATTTAGGGGAAATCTGCCTATCACTGCAGTCAGTGGATGCCTCATAATACCTCTGTATGTGACCAAAACTTTGCTGTCCTTTGTGCATGGCCTGTTCTGGTGAGATGAACATCCATGAGAAGCAGTCAATGCACCAAACCAATGGCCTGTCACAGAAGTGAGGTTTGGACAGGAGAATGATCTGGGATCAGCCATACCTCTTAAACTTGTATTTTGTCCATTAAAAGAGAGCTGCAATCTCTTGGAAATTGAGAATGGAGTGGATATTTCAGCCTGGGGTCTTCACAGGGCACAGCAACACAAGTCCCCTATCTGCCTTCTGAGGAGTGACAGCACAGTGCATGCACTGCCTGCTTTGCACTGACAGGGATTTTAAACTTTCAGTGTCCTACTGGGCAACAGGTACAAGCTGCAGAGTCAAATGACTTGCATTTCCTTTTTTGTTACATTCAAGAGGAAGGAAAGAATTTTAGACTGTGTCTCATTTGTCAGAGATCACAGGATTCATGTTTTTAAACCTTTCTATGGATCATGAGATTTAGTTCACTTTGTAAGCTTACCGTGGCTTTTTCACTCAGAAGTCTATTTTCAATCATAGTAACCTATGGTAATGCAAATCTCATTGTCTCTGCAGCTAATTTGCTTTGGTATTGTATATTTCCAATACAGACATAGGGTCTTGTGGCAAACCTTGCACCTGTTCCTCTTGTGTAGAGGATACATCAACATTTCTGGTACTTGGTTATTCAAAAAAAACCCAACCAGTCCTGGAGTGAAGAGGGTGAATTGGCAAATTTGAATGGGAGAGAGGTAAATTGGCAAACAAAAATGCAGGTTCCTGGGATGTAGACTGTAGTTCAAGCAGTGAAGCTGTTATTCCAGCCACAGTGTTTTATTTACTTTCCCATTGCACTCCATCAGTTAAAAGCTGAGCTTTAAAATTTTTTATCAGTAGCCATTAAGGTGAGATTCCAGGGTTGTACAAACATGCTGTCATTGGGGAAATTACAGAAACAGCCAACAGATGATTTGAATGCTATCTTTAAAACTACCAGGGACAGTTGTACTCCCAGTTTCTGTGTAGAAGCAGATCTCCAGTATCAGCCCTTGGCTAACAAACTTTATCACTGCCTCATTTCAAGATTAGACAGAATAGAATTTCCTCAGGAAGGTGAGAGTGCAGTTTGTGCAGAAGAGCAGCAGCTGGCTGGATTGTGAGCTAAACGAGCAGCAGTGAAGCACAACTTTCTGTGTGGATCTGCTGGCACTTACCACAAGGAAAGGGTATACCCATTGCACCTGATGCTGGAAGAAACTAGTCAGGGGAATAGGGCAAAGATTAGTGCTAGAAATGGTTTATTGAGGCTCATCTGGAATCTAGTTCTGTTGGTAGCTCCCCATGTGTGGAGACACGAGGCTTGACTCCATTTTCTCAGAAGGCTGATTATATATATATTAAAATACTACATTAAAACTATACTAAAAGAACAGAGGGAAAAGATCATCAGAAGGCTTGAAAGAACAAGAATAGAATAGAATAGAATGCATAACAAAATCTTGTGACTGCTCACAGCCTCGGCACAGGTGGCTGTGACTGGTCATCAATTGAAAACAATCCACATGGACCAATGGAAGATGCACCTGTTGTATTCCACAGCAGCAGATAGTTATTGTTTACATTTCTTTCCTGAGGCCCTCTGCTCTCAGGAAGGGAAAATCCTAGCAGAGGATTTTTCATAAAATATCATGGTGACATAGTTCATTCCAGCTCATCCATTGAGATCCACCTAGAGTTGATAGGTTTTTGTTCTATTGGAAGCACCACATTTTAGAAGTAATTTTATGACTGTGGGAAATGTAATCAGTGGGTAGATAGCTAGGAATGTCCTAAGATGCATTTCAACGCTCGTGATTGTAGAGTTGGGTTTTTTACATAATTTTGTGAATTGGTATTCTAGCAAGCAAGAATGTCTGCTGTTCTGGATTGCAAATAAACACCCCACCTTTCAAGCAAATAGAGAATGGACTATGAGGAACTTTTTAAAAAAAGATGTAGCTGGTTAATTGGGAAATTTTTTGACTGATTGCTTCTGCTGTTATGAAAAGTTTCTCCTTTGTTGAAATGATAAAAAGCACAGAAGAAATTCTGGATAAAATGTTTTCTTGGGTATGTACCAGAACTCCTACAGATGAGGTAGGAGGAGCAAGAGTAATTATCTCAAAACTGACCTCTTGGAAAAGCCTTTGCTCTGTCTTACTCAGGCCATCTGACAGTGTGGTGATGTGGTCTCAAATCTCATTGGGCCTTTACCTATTTTGTTCTCCTGAACACCAGCCAGTGCTCTCCTTGAACAAGTGAGTTGGTTTGTAAAGTCTCTATATATCAGCTTGAGAGCTTTTGCAGTCAAGTTGTTGGTGACTGCATTAATAGTTTCTATAACTTCCATAAAAAATAGCACTAACCAGGAGCTCAGGTTTTCTTATGCTGAACCAAACCAAACATCATTCCCTTCTATCTCCTCCAAATTCCCTTTTATCTGAAGCTCTCTTTCAATTACTCCGAGTGTGAACAAGAGCAATGGGCTCATGGGATTAGTCACTTGTGTGTGTGAATGCATTTTGGATTTTTATTCAGACTCCTACACGAGGGATCTCTTTCAAATTCAGACATTCTCCTCAGCTCACATTATGAAATTTGTAAAGCTGGTTAAGAACAGAGAGGAAAAATCAAATCACAAAAATAATTACCCTGATTCTACAGCTGAGCAATGCAAAGTTGTTCTCAAAAATAAATAAAAATATATAATTACGTGTAATATGAGAAACAATATGGTCCAGTATAGACAACACAGAAACCATAAGTTAGTAAAAAGTACAAGCAGAATCTGAAAGAAAAATGTCATGAAAATTATCTAAAAGGCTGAGACAGGCAAGATTCTTCTGCTTTTTCCTAAAAATGCTGGTTTTCCTTACACAATGACATACAGATGTCACTTCCATTTCTCATTTTCCAGCTGATCCCTCTTTCTGTCTTCTGTGTGCTGCTGAGAGGGATCTGCTGCTCCTTACATACCTATAGCTGCGAAAAAATACGTTGGCTGGGCAGTTACTGGGTGGATTTAGGAAGTGTAGTAATTCAGTCAATTATCAAGGGATTTAGCTGGTATATGACCTCACTGGTCATTGTCACTAGAATTCCCAATCCCTTCCAAAAGAGAGGAAAGATGTCCTCCCTGATTTATTGCTTACGTTTCTCACATTAAATGGATGCTCAAGTTGCAAGAGAGTGGTTCCTGTTGTCCTGTAGAGTTAAAAAGCCATTTTCTTTTTATGATCTACTCTCCCTTTAGTTGCCAAGTGGGTATTAGTTTATCCTTAATGTCCCCACACTTCTGCAGTTCTAAGTTCTTGTCATGTAGCTTTTTTCTAACAGCTTGAGACTGAATGATCATAGGAAGGTAATCGGGTGCCATTGTTGAGTTGTAACTTTCTGTTCCAGAAGCAGCAAACTGCACCTTGATTCAATTGTTGAGAGGAGGGCAGAGTAAAAATTCTGGGATTTATTAATTCATGCAGCTTTAAAGACAGCTTTAAAATTAGTTCAGTTGTGTTTCTGCTACCTTCTGGCCAAGAATCATGGAATACCTTTTCCAGGGTTGCCCTGGCTCTGCTGCAGTCCGGGGCTGCACCAGAGCTGACTGGAGCTGTCTGTGTTCAGCTTGGGGCAGCCCTGCTGCCAGCTCCCTGCTACCCACACCAGTATGAATGTTATTTGACAAGATGAATAATCTTTGGGGTTTCAGAAATGTTTGTGGTCTGTCCTACAGCTCAGTCTAGGGCCTACAGAAATACTTGGCCTGGCCTACAGCTCAATCTGGCAATGCCAGGTGTGGCGGAGTGGCAGGCACAGGTGGGTGATGAGGCTTGGAGCACTTCCTGATCCTTGCATAGTTTGTCCAAGGCCTGCATTCCCATTACCTCAGGATTTCTTGGACTGCACTCTCCCATACTTGTTCTTGGAAATCCAGTTAGATAAGTAGAATATTTGACACATATGTAATGAAACTCCGAGTTTGCTTTGTGTGCTGTATTAGTAGTTCCCAGCAGCACGGTGAATGCCAGGGGAAGAGCGAGGGCTGAGCAGCAGCTGACAGCAGCAGGCAGCTGCCAGGCTCATCTCTCCAGCCCAGGTGCCACCAGCGCTCCAGCTGATGCCATCCTGGCAGCACCTGAGAATGCATGATCTGAAATTAACAGGAACATGAACTACTTCTGTCTAGTTTTCAAGTTAATGGATATGTTATAATCACACAAAAGTAGTTGTCTGCCTTTGAGAAGCTCTAAAAGATTGTAATCTATTTAAATTAGGGAAAGGACTCCCCAGAGAATGTAATAATTCTCAGAAAACAATCATTACACTTTCCAGCATCGTGTTTGATGAGTTTGGTGCCACATTATGCCCATATCAACCACAGGAACCCCCAGATTGTCCATGAAATAACCAAGTGATGGGATGCACATGTTCTGTGAAGTGACTCTGGTGAGGGAAGAGGGATGCCTATGTCTGACAACATTTCTCATAGGCAATAACAGCTGCCAGATTGAGAGAAGCCAGTGTGGATGCTGTGTGGCAGCTCAGCAACACTTGGAGTTGCAAACCCCGAAGATTAAAGATTGCTTTAGGAAAAAAACAGAGCTTTTCTTTAGCCAGTGGCATCCTGAAGCAGTAACTGCTATATGCAGGTGTACTGAGAGAGGATTGAGTGGCTTGGGTTATACTTTTTCCTGGTTTAGGAATATTAGTTATGGGTGTCCACAGAAACTAATAGATCTTTGAGAGATTAGCCTAAGGACAAAAATTTATTTCAATAACCATTTTAAAAAATACACCTTTCATAGGGGCACTGGCACTGTTCCAAAATCAATCCATGACACTCATGTTACAAAATCCAATTAAAATTTTGAAAGTGCATGAAAATACTGTTGATAGCTATAAAACAGGAAGAATAATGGAGTTTACGATGTTTTTTCTGGATTTCAAGGACTGCTTAGTGGTTTTTTTACTAAAAGTTAATTGGATTTCATGCTAAGACAGCACAGGGAACCAAAGTTAGAAGCCAGGGCAGTGGCAAGGAACTTCTGTTCTCACTGGAATACAGAGTCAGGCATTTTTTACTTTATTTTGGCCCTTCAGGCCTTTAATATCCTGGCTTGTCTTCATTTATATATAATTTGCTGATAAAGATATCTAGTTCATTCTATGAACAGCAAAACTGGTGCTACTATTTCAGGGTAACATATCTGAGTGTTAGGTTAAAAAGTTTCAGGTAGGTTGGATATTCAGGCAGTGAAAGTAATAGCCTGAGGTCTGTTGCCTATGGTTTTATTACAAAGTCTATTTTATTTTCTGTCTAATCTCTGACACTTACTTTGGAGGGTAATTTTGTAAGAAATATTCTATCTGGTTTAAATAGCTCACTCATTTAAGTTCATAAGCATCTCTGTTCCTGTTTCTGTTCCTGTAAAAGGCCACATAAAAGAAGAAGCAAAACTGATTAGACCCAAAATTAAATGAATAGACTATTTTTTAATAGGTTGGGGGTTTTTTAAGGGCAACAATCAGCAAAAGCTTAATGGCAAAGAGGTTTTCTAATAACTGTAGAGCATCACAGCAATTTCAAGTCTGGGCTTTAGGTTCTGTTTCATTTGAAGTGGTTTGGAAGATAAAATTATTTCACAGGTGTGAAACTGGCAAAATTTATTGATGAAGCACAAAGGTGTGGCAGTTTGCTGATAAATGACTGCTGAAGAGAAAGTCTAGGTGACTCTTAAACCAGAAATTCTCTACTGCTCTGACCAACCAAACAGTCTCACACAGCTCTTAAATACACACTTCAGTCTTTTTCAGGTGAGTAGAATCCAGCCCTTTATATCCTTAATGTACAACTTCCCTTCAAGAAGAATTCTTAGTTTATTTTACTGAAACTGAATTAGTTCCTCTGTAAGGAGAGGGAATCACCTTGCAGACAGGTGCAGTTTCATAGCATTCACATACCTCACACTCAAGAAAAACAGTGCTGTTGTCAATTTTTTTTTTTTTTTCTGTTTTGAAAGAAAAGTGTCAAAGTGTCTTTTCTGGCACATTTAAGACCACCCAACCTGTGGTCCAGTTTATGCTGGGACAAATTATGTACAAAAAAAATTATATTTAGAAATTTCTGGTTTTGTGTTGTCCTAAAATTAATGAGGTCTCAAGTAGTAGAATACTGGTTGTGTGAGTCTGTAGGAGGAAGTCTTCAGCTCTCCAGTCTGATGCTGTAGACAGAGAGAGGGTTCTGTGTGACTGGAAGGAGGGTCAGTTGGAGCATTTTGCACTGACTGTGAAGCTGGTTTGGAATCCTTGCTTTCCTCTCTACCCCACAAGAATAATACCAAGACTGGCAGGGGGAAAAAAAAAATTACCTTCCAAATCCACAACCAAAAATGCAGAAAACATCATCCCAGTTGTCTACTTAGTATGGTGGTCTTTCAGGTTTGCCTCAAAATTTAGCTGTTTCAGACAAAATGGTGTGTCTGTGGCAGATTGTTGTGGTCCACCTGTTGGCACCTATTTGGAGGCAAGTCTGCGATTGTGCAAGTTTTATATGCTTGAAAGTTTTTAAAATTTGGGTTCTTTGGTTGCAATATTGATACATAGGACTTATAGCCACTAGAAATGTAGACAGGCTTCTCAAACCCCTGCATTTTTAAGTGTATGATTGTGAAAATCACACAGTGTGCTGGGCCCATGAACTCTGTTTTCCCAGTCTAGAGTTAGGTTTGCATAAATGTGTATGGAATGGCTTATCTGAGAATGGGTCTGGAAAAATTAGATTCTGACAATTTAATAAGTTCCAACAGAATTTGTTACAAATTTCAGTTGAGAAATGTGTTATTTCTGTAATTTTTACTAATATTCCTAATGTCTGAACCAGGTCTTTGACTTTCAGAGATAACCTGTATTAAAGCTAAGTCACCATAGCAGAAATTCAGCCCAAAGGAGTTTTTCATGGCCAAATTATAAACTGCTGTAAAATAAATTTCATTTTAAAAATGTGAATTCAACCTTCAGTAGCGCAGCACTTTGCTTTCCCCATTAGTGATGTAGTGACCTATATGTGCAAAGTTTCTTAAAGTGTTTCTTGAGGCAAGTTTTTTCTGCTCTGGGTAGGAAGGGATTTATTATTTTATGTAACCTACTTGGCTCCAGGAAAGTGTGTGATTAAAGGCTTCTGTAACAATAGCAGATGCCCACAAGTAGAGTTGATAAAATCAGGGAGTTTTAGAAGTCCATGTGATTTAGTCACAGGCATACTTTTAATTGATGCCAGTCTGTAGCCATATAGCTGAAGTCATCCTCTATGTATTTTTTTCAGAATGGATCTATGGACAGTGAAAGTGTGCTATCTGTAGGGGAAAAAAAAAAAAAATCTCAAAATTATGTAAACTGCAATGTTTTCCTGAGACTTGCTTAGAGGGTGAAAATTACTCTGTGATGAGATACATCCTATGAGAACAGGTCAGGCCAGAACAAATCTTTTCACATGGGATGTTTATGGTTAGTTAAATCAGTAATTTTATTACTCAAGTTGATAAGGACTACTGGAAGCTAAAAAATATCTCCATACTCCCATATTCACTCAGTTATGTATTATATAGCACCTTTTGTGTGCAGTAGGAAATAAATGAATGCATTCATTGAAAGGAACAAGGACCTTAAAGAAATCAACCTATTATGTTTGAATTTAATACTTTTTTTATCTGTTTCCTTTAAGACAAATATGAAAGAAAAGGATGCATGTCATAAATAGTGGATGATGTTTTATAATGAGCCTTTGCAGCCAGAGGTTTTGGCCTGTTTAGTTAGTTAGTTAGTTCGACCAGAAAAAAATGATAAATCATGTCAAGATGGTGAACTCCTTTTACTGCTTCAAAATGGAAAGAAAGTCTGATTTTAGAATGTCAGGTTCAGGATTTATGAGTAGGAGTCACATAATCATTCACTCAGAATGGATCGTGTTATTTAAGATGTATTTTCACGCAGACACGCTGAAAATATTTCTGTGTACAATGCCAAGTCAGTTTACTCTATCTTTCACATCTAAATTGCTTTTTCATCCTATGCAGATAGAAACACGCACATAAACACAGACAGTTTGTTAGTGCTGAGTTCCCTTATGAATTAGTTATAAACTCTGACAACAGTGCACAACATCAGAGGGGGAGAGAGTCTGAAGTTTTATCTGTAGTATCTTACCTTGCAGAACCACAATGAAACCTATTATAGAATTTCCCTAAATGGTATTTAGTAGAGTTAACACTTAGAGGGGGACCAGCTACTAGGAATGGGCCCTAAAAATGGGCCTATATTAAGTCTGTCCTTCAATTATTTAGGAATTTAGACTTCCATGAGATGGCAGAAAGCTGGGAAACACCTAATTAGGTAGATGTCTCTTTTCAGATATGCCAAGGTAACATTCGGTGTTTAAGGAAGGGATTTTCCTTAATTTGTCTTTTGCATATAGCGGTCATGGCCCACAGCACTGGAGTATAGTAAGTGAAATGCATGCAGTGAAGTAAATATGTAAATAACTACTACAGTAGCTGCAAACTGTAAATTACATACTTGATCCTTTAATAGGTCATAGTGTGTCAAGCTACTGGACTGTCTAACTTTCTCATCTTTCAGAGCGTTCTTATACTGTTTTTCCCTTATCCTTTCATAATTTCTTTTGACTTTTTGACATGGCAATTTTTTCCCCAAGTTCATACCCAGCTCTCTGCAATCAAGAGGTCCAAAACACTAAAGTTTATGTTCTTTAGAAGGACAGGAATGACTATGAGCCAAATCAGTGGAAGAAATGCTATGCCAGCTCTACCTGTCTTCATCAAAAATCTGTTTCAAAAATGTCTTTCCAGCTTGCAGCTCTCAGTGTAACTGATAATGCAAAGATTTAAGGCTATATCTAATCCTATGCAGATCCTCTGTGCAAAGTCATTCTTGTAATGGCAGTGGGCTGAAGGTGATCTGAAGCAGGAGGGTTCTGATGGGTTTATGGTTTTAGAAAAGCATGTGTGGGGGCACCTAGAAAAACTGCTGGCTTGAGTGAATGGACACTTGTGTAAAATAAGCCCAGAGAGGGGAGCATATGAATTGGATCCTGATAAAAGATGAGATGTTATGTGGGGTCACGTCCAGCTGGGATAAATAGTAGTTTTGCTCCAGTAGCATATACAGAATCAACCTGAGACCTTGGGAAACAGGACACTGAAAAAGGGACACCTAGCCAGGTCATGGTGCAAAGAGTGGGGTCATGGGAGTCAGTGTGCTGATAGAACTGTCCTATATTTGGTCAGGTTTCTGGTTCGTGTTCTCAGTTGGTTCAGTACCTGATACAAATAAGGTCATGTTCTAAGTTCGCATTGGTGATTGGACCCATGCCCTCAAAACACCCCTACACCTTGTTGCAGTACGACACTCCCCGGGTCTTTGGATCTTGCCCCCAAGCTCTGTGGTTTTCCAGATTTGTTGTTTTGTTATTAAGGTCTTTATTTTTTTGAGCAAGACCCTCGTTCCCATCCCTTATTTTGCCAGTTCCTCTGACCAAGCCAAACAAGGGGTCACAAGTGCAAGACGGTGATAATATTAGGGATAAGAAAGCAAGGAGCAGAACAAAGACTAGATTTAGGAACAGCATATACATGTTTAGTTTTTTATTTAAGGACTCTTCTGTTCAAAGGACCTTACTTGAGCAGTAGTCATGCCTTCAGATGGACACACACCAATTCTTCTGAAAAGTGGTGAGGAAATTCCTACTACTGGTTGGAGAACACTGCAAACCCATACCCAGATAATGTAACAATCTGTGTCTGGACAGACTGTTTGGGTCCAATCCAGCTAGCTATGGACCCCAGCCCACACAATCTTACATGGACAAAAGCAAAAGACCAGAAGTGCTCTTCTCCACGTGGAGAGCAACGTGCTACGTTTATTTCCAAGTTGGGGAAGAGAAAGTTGCCTTATGGCAGGAGACTTTCAACCTGGAGGAATAGGGGATGGAAGAAGAGGAACACAGCCAGTGGGATACAAGTGAGGATTGACGAGGGACTGACCAGGGGAGAGACCACCAGGGGGTACTGGGGAGAGGGGTGGGTGAAGGAAAGACCATATGATAAGAGAGGGGAAGAACAAACCATGTGATATAACATAAACTATTCAGTGCAATATAAAGACTATTCAGTGCAAATCTCCAATCACCCAGTGCAAAACAACTAAATAAACTATTTAGTGCAATACAACAAGATAAGACTCAGCACATCAAGGAAAAGTAGGAGGTGGAATTTTGGGGTGTCATGCCAGACACCTCAAAGTGCTATCACTGCCTCCTCTTCATGGAGGCAGCAATGGGGAAAGAATCTGATTAAATTACTGAAGCGATGCCTTAGCAGCTATGTATGCACTTATTACAGCTATGAGTGGATCCATGAAATATTGCCACTTCCAGAATGAAAAAATTCCAGAGTAAAACTCACTACTTTTTTTCTTCCTGAAATAGGATTCAGCACACAAGGAACATAATTACATGGCCACAGGGAATCTTTTTTTCTGTCCATATCTCTCCATGCTGCTCTGGACCACTATTTTCTTTCCTCTCTCTGTGCTCTTCTGTATCCCTCTGCACCAATACTATTTCTACACTTGCAGTTTGTGAGAGTGGACTTTAGGTCACATGAATTGCCTTGGCACACTCAGTTGCTCCATTTCTTACTACTGCTTCTCTTCAAGCAGAATTTCCATCTTGCTCTCCTTGCCATAAATGAGAGATCCCTCATTTCAAAATAAGTCAGGCACTGTTAAACTTTTTGGCAGATGCACAGATCTCATGGGCAAAATTTAGTAGCATCTTGCCTTCAAAAGTATGCTAGTAACTAGGTGAGCCAAAATTTTAATTTATACAGAGCTGTGGGCTCAAATACATGTACAAGTTGCTTGAGAGCAAGCCTGCTCAACACCTGAGCTTTGTACTCCTGCCTACTTCAAGGCCACCTTGAATATCTATTCTGTTACTGAATTTTAAAGGTCAAGTCTTTTTAGCCAGGTTCTCAAACTTTCACATTAATTTTGTGCTATTTTCCCTATTTTACATTTATCAACATGTGTTTCTGTGGATCTTATGTTACTGGATTGGTAAAAAACCTGAGTATTTCCACAGGGAAGTAAAACTGTTCCAACACTGCAGAGTGCAACATAAAGTCGCAGTTGTGTTTGAAGCCAACAACCTATAACCACAGTCTTGTTGGTTCTTTCTTTGGGAAGAGCAACAAGCAACAATCTTCATGTGAATCCTACTATTATAGTATCTAAGGTAAAGAGTCTCTGAAGCTTTAGAGCATCCTGTAGCTGTTGCCAGGACACTGACGCTAGAAAACACAGCTGCCAAGTCAGATGCAGTTTATTTTGGAATTTGGAAGCATGAGACTGTGACAGCAGCATGATGTAGAAGCTCAGCTTGGCTTCATTTGTTCTAAGGGACAAGAGGAACAGTAGCACCTTGACAGAGCCTTCAGCTATCTGTGGGAGAGAGGCAGCAATCAAGAATGAGGTGGGGAGGGGGAAGGAATTGCTGGATTTTGAAAACCATTTAACCTCTGACTTTGTGGAATCTCATCCAACTGGTATTCTTGCTTCAGATGCATTTTCAGAGGGCTTTGGCCACAAATCATGGCAGGCAGGGCACTGAGGAGAGGGTACACCTGACCAGGCCACGCTGGCAAGAGTGGGGTTGTGGGAATTAGTATTATGCTAATCGAACCATCCTATATTTGGTCAAGTTTCCAGTTCTCCTTCTCCGTTGGTCCAGGACTTTCTTCTTATAAGGTCATGTTCTGAGTTCACCTTTGTGATTGGACCTTGTGCCCCTATACCTGGCTGCGATTGCCCTGCCCAGTCTAGCCTCTGGAATCTAGCCTCTGTAATCAGAGCCACATTTGTTATTTTAGTTATTAAAGTTTTTATTTTCCAGGCTATTCCACGGTGCCTGTTCCTCTTTATTAGCCAGCTCCTCCTGGCCGAGCCAAGCAGGGGTATCACAGTGGGCCTCCGAGCTCATATGACTTCAGAGAAGAATGTGTGTCAAATCTAATGAAACAAGGAGATACTGACCTGGAAGTGCCTAATGGTGACACTTTTATAAGACAGCAGACAAAGAACCTGTCTTTGCTGGATGGAAGCTGACAGTAATTTCTCTTTTCACAAAAATGGCAACTTGCTGAAGAAGAAAATAAAAATGGTAATGTGTAGTTATATGTGCATCAAATCTCCCTGACTCCTGTGCCCATAAGACTGGAAAATGGTGATACTGGTGTCTTTCCATAATTTAATACTTCTATCCACACTCATTGTGTTTCCTTTTAAATTTGGTGTGACCCCTTTTACAGCAGCACTTCCCTACCATAAGTCAGCAGATGGAAAATAATGTTACAGAATACACTGTCTGTTTCTAGTCAACTATACATTTTCTTAAAACAGAGGTATGTGTCAGTGCTTCTATTTCATTTTTACTGGGCTGCTAAAACTTAGTCAACATTGAATAAAAATTGCCTATGATTAAATCTATTAGCATCAATATCCATATTGAAGTGTGAGACTAGTTTCCCATATAGTTCTGTATTCTCCTAATTACTATAAAAACAGCAGATTCTTGCACTGTTGCCAAAGTACCTACTTTTAAAGGCTTAATATCTAATAAGTGATGTTTTACGTCGACTTGGCAAAGGGAGATTACAATCTGATGTCACAAATATGGAGAATATTGGGTCAGCATATTTTAGTTGCAAAATGGGTAGGTAAAATATTTAGAAAAAATGTTTTCATTTGGTTGAAAAATTCTAAAAATAAAAATCATAAGAAAACACTGTTTTGTAAAACCTGAAACATTTCAGTCAAAACATTTCTCAGTGATTTGCTGTCCATGAATCCAAGGCAAGGCCTTAAGGGACTCTGCATTTGTAGCTTATTAATTTGCGTAGAAATTCCCTGCAGACATCTGAAACAAGACTCTGTGAACAGGGTCAAGTTCTGAATAGTTTTGTGCTTATTATAGTTTTATTTTTATTAATAGCACAATGTCAAAGACTGGTAAGAAAATTCTCTATGAACTCAAATCTCTTGAGGATCATGTGTTTTTACTTTTTCTGCTCTAGGAACACAAGCTCATGCAATTCTCTAGACACTAAATGGAAATGGAGTGTGATTAATTTTAATTCTGACTCCTAGTTTTTAATGGGAGTTTAGAAACCTTTTCTAGATTAAAATAAAGTGAGATGAAGAAGGGAATGTGAGGTGTTGTCCTTCATGATACAAACAAAGCACTTTAAGTGTAGAAGTGCTTTAGCCAGATTTAATTCAAGGAGGATATTAAACCACTTAAGCCAGCACTTATGTTCTTGGAAGGTAAACCCCCCCATCTCTGGAGATTTTTTTCACCTAACAGATTGCATTGTGATACAAGCAGTATTCGATTAATAAAGAATGTGTTGAGCCAGTCCAGGCTTCAAGGAAGGGCTTTCCATAAAGCTGGAATTATGTCTCCAGCTGCTATATCAGAATAATGCCACTGCCTTAGAGTCTGAGGCACTGGTGTTCTCTGCACTTTCAGGTGGATGAACTGTGTAGACACTGTGAGGCTTCTCCTCCTGAAAGTGTGAGACGCGCATGGAGAAGCTGCTTTTACTAAGATTTATAAGGAATTAATATTGATTTGGGTGCTGTGAATGTCTCTCTCCCTTGACTGCAGTTTTTGAGTTGTATTAGAGAAAGCTTAACCAAAGCCAAACAACAGGAGCCAAGTGTTATTGATACAAGAATCAAGAATGGGCTGAGGTACCCTAATTCTCAGAAAGAGAAATTGGAGAGGGACCATAAGGCTCTAAGCCTTAAGCGTGGCTCATACACATCTTCCAGTAAAAATTGTGGATTTTTCCTTTTTTGTCTTGTAAGAGCAAACTGCAATATAAGTAGGATTTATCAGATGCTGCTGCTGATTTACAGATATCTTTTCCTGCATACATATTTAGATCTTGGGGTGAAGATTTCATTTTTGCTTATTATACATTTTTATTAGTGCTAGTGTTTGTGCTATAAAATATGCTCTGGTTTAGAATTATAGAATAAGCTGCTTTGGAAGGTACCACCAAGGACTTTTAGTCCAGCCTCATGGTCAGACCTAATAAGACCAAGCTGTGCAGGCACTTCTCTTGAAATCTCCAAGTTCTGGGAAAAGGTGTTGGAAAAGATGAAAGTTTGACGAGCAAGTTTCATAGATGTGTATGCTTGGCAGAAAGCTGTCTGAATGTAGAATCTGAGAACAGAACAGAGATGGATACAAGGTTTGATATTGAAAAACAATAGGTGTCTAAATTGGCAATGGCTGAGCCAGTCATTACTGGACAACTAAGAAAGCAAAGCTTAAGTCAGGTTGGAAGGATGTTTTATGACTAGAGCAAAGGATATGTTGACCACAAACAAAAAGATGTTTTTACCAAGCAGGCCTTAGGAAAAGCAGAAAGATACCATATGCAAACAAGCATGCCAACGTGGCAAGTAGAAAAAAGGTCTAAGAATTTTCCACTGCAAGAAAACTGATAAACAACTTTAAGTTTAAACTATAACATACTAACTCATGTGATTGGGTAGTATTAACCATAATATGGTAAGGATAGTGGTTATGATAGGTTATCCGTAATAGTAAAGGTATTGACTGGACCTTATGTATTAAGATGCTCAGCAAAGAAAAATATATAATACAATGTAACCAAAACTAAAGTGTCTTAGGCTTATCTATAGCTGTAGCTGACAGCGGTAGGTGTGACTCTGTCACCCACGACCCAAGACTGCTGTAAAATCTTCTATACAATAAACAGCATTTTGAAGAGCTGCCTGGAGTCCTGCATCTCTCATCTCAGGCTCTTACTAAAAGGTGTTAAGATAATTGAGAGGACAAGTTGTCCTAAATTCAGTGTACAGCTGTAATCAACTCTCAGGAGATCCTTCTCTCCAAGAGTTTAATAAGATGTGCTAAAAGAATGTAGACTTTAAGTGTGAGCACCAGTAAGAAAAAAGGTATCAGATATCCTCTCAGTCAGAAGGCAGTTTGGAATACTGGATCTTTTGATTCTCTAGAAGATAAGCTTTAAGTATTTAATCTTTTATGTGAAAACTTTTTCTGTACACAGAGTGGCAGTGTGGATGGCAAAATTAACTGATGACAGGATGGTAGAGATGAAAGATTTCTGAGTACTCAATGACAGAGGCAATATTTTACCCTAAAATGGCACAGTTCTTAAGAGTGTTAGGTCTGACATGAAATTCTCAGGATTTGCACAGCTACAAAAAATTACATTGAACATACGGAATGATGATGCAATTTTAAATGAAATCTGTATCTTTCTGCATTTGCCTCTAGGCTATTTTTCCATTTCCTTATTAGGCTATTTTTGCATTTCCTTGTGATTTGATTTCTTCTGGGCTAGACTTGGGTCATGATAGCAGACAAATCAACCAAGAAAGCTGGCAGTGGAATAAAGGAGTGCTACGTATTGACATTTCAGGATGTGGTGTTTTAGATTTTCAGTTTAAAATTGTTGAGAGTTTTGTCTGGGTAGAGTTTCAATGACTGGACTATTTGAAAGTCAAGGAGTCTGGCATCAGGACTGAGGGCCTAAGAATGTAGCCTGCAAATAAGAATCCATTCCCTGAATTTCCTCAGTAAATTGCTGTTTTTAATTTCATGCGATTTCCTTCCACTTGGATCCACTGAAAGTTTGGAAAGATGTTCTTACAAGGTTTGTTAGTAGCAGAAGTGTACCTGGAAAACCTAACTTTTGACCATCTGCCTTGCAAAACTATTCAAACTTTTGAAAGAATTGTCTTCCAAGATAAAACAGCAACAATAAAAGCAAAGTGAGAGACCTTGCTCCACAAAAGATAAACAAAGGAGTTTTTCAAGAATCCCAGTGAGCTGGCTCCTAAATCTCTTTGCTGCTGTGATTTGTGTTCCTGAATCCAGACTTCTGAAAATCTCTTATCTTCTATTACATTCATCATTTGTCATTTTTCTAACAGCAGACAAAAATGAAAGGGAGAATCTTGTTATGGGAAATAAGTGTGCAGCTGCTGAGGCAGATGAAAGTAAGCGTGTATTCGGCTTTTATTGGATAATATACCACCCATTCCTAATTGGAGCCTGAGACCTTGTAACATGTATTTAAATGTACTTTCCATTTCTTAAATTTTTTTTTTGTATAAATTAACTTTCTGGGCATTCTATCCTTGTAGACATTTGCTGCCTCTTCTATTTGTAGTTTAGTGATGAGTTATCCTTTTTACTAAAAATTATTAGATCAAACTATATTTTTCCCCCCATGATTTGTTTGTTCAATCAGTTCCTGATTTTCAAGCATAGCGAAGAAAATTCTTGTCTGCCATAGCAGCTGATGCTGTGCCTTACCTGTTCACTTACACTGATGCTGTAGATAGCCAAGAGCATGGAATGGAGTGAAAAAGGCAAATGAATTTTTTGTATTTTCCTATGGGAACAAGGACATTTTATTTTTGTAGAGTCAGTCTGTAACAGGAAAAAAGAGAGTGAAAAATTAACTGTCTTTCCTTCCATCTTAGGAATTAGTATTGATGCCACTTATGAGTAAAAGAACCTGATTTCCCTGCAAGTTATGACCAAACAAAAGGACATCATCCTCACTCTGATGTTTCTTCATTGCTGTACTGCTGGTTCCACAGGGGAAATCTGGCATTCTGTTTGCAATGTGGTATTGATTAATGTTGCATTGACACTAATGGAGTGAAAGGTGCTATTTAAGGAAAATAAAAATGTTTTTTAGTTTAGGAAAAGAATCTCATAATCTCAGAATACTTTGTGAAGATATCTTCCCCTCACTCTGTTGTCTCAACACAGTTCTTAATTCTGTGTCTTAAAGACAGACTGCAATATACATTTCTAGCTGACCTCTGCTGCACATTTTCTGTATTCAATATCCCAGGAAAGTCTCTTTGCAGCAGTTTCTCTCATTACTAGGAAACAAGCTTGTAGCAAAACTGAGCTGGGAAAGTAATGGCAAACATAGAAATTAGAAAAAATAAAGTTTGCCACAGCAATATTATTATTCATTTGGGCTGTGCAGATTCTTCTCCTCCAGTCAGTCACCATTCCAGTAATGAACTCCACATTTTTCTATCTCCAAGTACTTCATCCTAGGATGTCTTAGACAATCCATTTTCCAACTCCGCTCTTATTCTCCTTGCTGTTTCCTTGGCCATTACTTCTTCATTTGTCATTTAAAAGAAGCTTTCAAAGAAGCAAGTAGTTTTGGATGATACTTGGAAAATACTCAATGTGTTTTTATTGGTACTGGAGCTCAATAATAATACTTTCCCACCCATTCACAATGTGAGTTGTGCCAGAGGAGGTTTAGATTGGGCATTAGGGGAAATTTCTTCACTGAGAGAGAATTCAATCTTTGGAACAGACTGCCCAGGGCAGATGAAGTCACCGTCTCTGGAGGGATTTAAAACACCTCTGGATGTGGTTCTTGGGGATATGGTTTAGTGGTGGGGTTGGCAGTGCGGGGTAATGGTTGGAATCAATCTTAAACACAAATGATTCCAAGATTCTGTGACCGTCAGACTCCAAACCAGCTCTGAAAAGTACAAAGAGGGAAGCACACAAAGACTTAACTTGCTGGGGTATCACACTCTGGACCACTCCATTTGACCTGTCAAAGGAGGTTGTGAGGAGGACAGACCTTTGAAAGGTTCAGTTCAGTCACCTTTGTGTTTTTGTATTTTTATGATCCAGACAGTGTTGCAGAAGGAGAAATGCTTTTTTAACGATGAAATACCAATTAATTTATTCAGATATCAGAAGTGTATTCACCATTCAAACACATTTAATCACTGCAAGTGCTTGTATTTTGAATTTAATAATGTAATATTGGTTAGGTACCTCAAATGCTTCTTTTTCATTGCTGCTTCTGGTGCCTTTTGTGCCCCAAACTGCTTGCAATTCATCAGTAGTGTCTGATAAAAAGGTTTTATCAGAATTCTGCCAGAACTTCCTAATTAGGTGTAATTAAAATGTTCCACAGTGATAGCTAAGTTACAAATGTTCTTTTGTAAGCAACAGAACTAATGTAGCTTGGTTTTCTGAGAATTTATCTTACATGCCTGTGGAAGCAGCTCCATTTCTTTGTAAGTCCCTCCATTAAATTCCTGTGTTGTTCCACCGTTTTTTACTTTTTTCCACCCATTCTCCAGGACGAAGCTCCTGTGATGCTCTGCTCCTGTCCAGGCCCCACCTGGTTCCATTGGCAGGAGCAGCTGGCCCTGGCGTGTGCTCACAGCCCACAAACAAATCCAATCCAGCTCTGCTTACACTGCACATTCCTTCCTTTTACCCAGCTGGACATTCTCATAAAACACAAAAATTCCCGTCCCCAACACAAAAACCAACAGCACCCCCTCACCGCAAAAAGAGTCCCAAACCTCAAACCTGACAAAATTCTTTCTACCTTTGAGATCTCTTTCAAAGTTTGCAATTTTGCCAGTAAATTAGGAATGCATATGAAAGATGAACAGATGATGTCATTGCATAAGTCTACTTTCATTAAGAAAACAGGGCTGGAAATTCTAGTAGAGCCTTGCTGGTAGCTGACACTGCCTGGATATGCTCTCACATAGCCTGCTCTGCTTTAAGGGATGATGTATCTCCCATGCATCTGACGCAGCCTGTCAAAACCCTTTTGTGGAGAACAAGGAAACGTATTGATTTTTTATTTTAGATGAGAGCAAAACAATTTTCAACATTCTGTTTGAAATATGTATGCCCTACCATACCTTTCCTGGAATCTTGCTTTCTGTAAATATTTGGACATTATTCGCAGAAAACGAGGTGGAGCACAAATGTCAGACTGCCAGAGTTTATAACTTGGAGAAAACGGTCATTAAAAAAGTTACTGTGTTGGGTTCAAGGTTCACTGAGATATTCTGAATGTTTTGTTTGAAATTTCAGAAGAACAAAATGAAAATAAGCATTTGAGTGGGCCAAGAACCTCTGGTGACACCTTTTTTTGAGGAATGTCATAGTATGAAAATGGGGCATTTATTTAAGAGGAAGATAGATATGAGTCTTGTCTCTTTTTTTTTTTTTTTTTTTGTTTTTTTTGGTTTTTTTTTTTTTTTTTTTTTTTTTTGGTTTTTTTTTTTTCTTTGTTTTGAAAATCATAAATCTACTTAGTAGTGCTTCCCCCACCCCCCAGTTTTTTTGTTGTTACTTCCGTTTCCTGGACTGCATAGATGCAATCCATCTAAGTCAAGAAGTGCTCTTTTTAATGAGTTGTCTTGGAATGACATCTGGGAGCCTTCATTGAACTGCAGGGTTGGGTACCACTTTTACACCCTTTGCTGTCTTGGAATGACATCTGGGAGCCTTCATTGAACTGCAGGGTTGGGTACCACTTTTACACCCTTTGCCTTTCAGCCTTCTCACTGCTGATCCACCTCTTTCATCTTTGAGAATCTGCAAAAGAGTGCCTCATCTTTACTTGCTGCCCTCTTATCCAAATTACCATCCACTTTCATATTTATACCTCTAAAGTTCATAGCATCTAAAAGTAGATGAGAACAATCCTTCACATTAATGCTGCTGTTTGTAATTGAAGAGATGATTGTGACTGAATTATTATTATTATTATTATTATTTTATACAAATAGACACTGCTGTCTAACCAGTAAGTACTTCATAAAGATCATCTTCACTCAACTTATATCACCCTACAATAGTTGTTTTTTAAAAAAAATTCTACCTCTGATGTCTATGAATCATATCTTACATAATTAATGTTATGTATAGACCCCCTCTGCCATTTCTTCTGTTGAAAGTATCATATATCAACATCTTAAGGTATGTTGCAAAGAGCAAGCAAAAAATCTTCTACACAGCTAAAAAGGTTTTTAACTCCTCATAGCTTTATTTTAATTAGGTTTTTAAATCTTTTCTATTTATGCTTCTGTATATCAGCAGCAGTAACAAATAATAAGGATAAATAATGTAGGCTCAGCCAGTACTCCATATTAGGAATGTAG
Organism: Pyrgilauda ruficollis; assembly: GCF_017590135.1. Taxonomy (NCBI): domain Eukaryota; kingdom Metazoa; phylum Chordata; class Aves; order Passeriformes; family Passeridae; genus Pyrgilauda; species Pyrgilauda ruficollis. The sequence goes on from NW_024529821.1 coordinate 3,465,159, forward strand.
GCACTAAACTTCTGAACTATTCTCTGTCACTGTGCACAGGCATGGGAGGCCACAGTAGCTCTTCCTAAGTATTTTCTGGTGTGTAGTTCTTCCCCTGCCTATAAAAGTTAAACCATTGTTTTCTAATTCCTTATTAGATGCTTTTTAGTCAGCCTTGCTGGATGAGGGAAAGAAAAGGTGGAGGCTGAATAGTATGAGTGGAGTTTCTGTGTTAACTTGTATTTGCAGCATAGCTCTGGCCTGATAATAATTTGAGTGTAACGTGTTAATGGAAGTAGAGATAATTTAAAGGTGGTCCTTTTAACATAACCGAAATGACCCAGATAATTTTTACACTATATCTTTTCTCCCTTTCAAAAGTTTTGTAGAGGGTACCTATGAGTCACCAAAGGATGATTACCCACCAATGGATTTAGTTTCTCTTCTGAGAAAACTGTAATTTCAGCACACAAGGGAAGGGAAGAAATTTTCAAGTCTTATCCCCAGTAATAGTACCAGCATCTTCTTTGGTTTTGTGCAAGGATTTCTCTCTGCTTTTACAAGGCACACAATGATTAATTGACTGACCAGGTCATGAACTGGGCTGATTTGAGCAGATAATGCTAATAACTGCATGAAACCATTCAGATAAAAGCAGAATTTAGTCTGGTGTTTGCAGAGCACTCAAACACATGCAGTGACCTGCTTGTGTGTTGCTTTGATTATCTCTGAGTTACAGGGGCTGTGCCTGGTGCAGAAGGAATGAAATTGCTTCTCCTGGTGAGGTTTGGATGATGTTTTCAGTTTAGCTAGGACTGTGAGAAGTACTGCAGAATAGTGGAACAAGTGGGGTGGCATTTTTATTTCCATGTTGAACTTCTGATTGTATTGATTAGGCCCTGATTAAAAAACACAGCTCCTGATGATATAATTACATTTTATTTATTTTAACTACCCCACCCCAAACCCTCCACCCTCTCTCAGCTCCCTGAGGTTTTTACTGTATGTACCAAGCGATTTCTTAGATTTCTAGAGGGGAGGTGGGAAATCACTGAATAATTGTGCCATGCAGAGGATGTCAAAATTCAGCTGCTGGCTGCAATGAAATACTTTGAGAGCACTGCAGCCTCAAACAGTGAGACCACCTCCCAAAGTATAAAGAAATAAGAGTGGTTATAAATAAGAGTGGTATAAAAACTTGGTGCCAATTACTGTTTAGAAAGCAACCATTACTTTGTCTGGCTTAGAAAACACATTTCATAAGGTACAATTACAAAATAAAAAGGGAATTCTGTATCAATATGACCCTAAATCCTTAGGATAAATAGAAAATTAACTAAATGCTTATATGTTTTCCAGGGATATTCCCTGAAGTTAGTGTGTCAATTTTCAGTCTTAATTGCAGCAGCAAACTGGAAGTAGCATTTTCAAACTCAAATCATAGTGATATTACAGATAAAATGCAAGAAATTGCAAAATGAGTCTGGAAATTTAGTGAAGAATCACTCTATCAAATGGGAGGACATTTGAGAAAGGGCAAGGAAGAGAATGCTGAGGGTTTTCGCCATTTGAAATAAGAATTATACATTCAAAACAGTTGATTGTTCATTCTTCTGACCACTCATCTGGCTAAGAATTCAGTTTAAAATTCAGTATGCTCACTTTTGATGACGCTTGCCTTTGATGCTTAAATTAGGGATGGGCAGTGTACATGAATCTGCCTTTAATTTGGATGGATGCTTTTAAAGAGAATATCCTCATTATCTCTGGTGCTTTTGTTTCAGAGCCTGCCAGCTGGTTTGCTCTCAGATATAACTAAATTAGAAGATGTGCTCAAAGAGTTCACCTGATGTGCTACAACCATTAACGAGCACTCAGGTTATAAATATTCCAAAATAAAATCCCTAAAGCACATCCAGTCTGCATTCTCAGCAACAAGAGCTCACCTTCTGCACAGATCTGCACTTAAGTTCTCCAACTGACATTGCAGACCTGGCAATGAATTTTAAGTTTGTGAGTGTGACTTGAGGGAAATGGATCTCTTTTTCTCTCAAAAGAGTATTTTCTTTCAGAGATTTTCAGTATTTTTCAGTCATGAAAAATATAGACATTCCAGGTAAAGAAAAAGCTCAGAATTCAACAGTAGAATTCAACAGCAGCTCGTTTTGTTAAGTTCCAAAATGGCTCAGCTTTGCCTGAATTTGCACTAAATGATATACACCAAGTTGCTTATACCTGCTTTTAATGAACTTTGGATATTTGAAGTACGCACATATATTAGGAATTGCAACTTCTGGAAGAGGAGATCTGTTATCTGATAAAAAATAGCTGTACTACTTCAGTGAACAAAGGGAAAAGAGTTCTTAATTTATTTTCTGATTTAAATGTAAATTTTTTCTTCATTTTTTCAGTTGCTGACAATTTCAGATCAGAGTTATGTCACTGAGCTTTCATACTTTGTACCACAAAACAAGCAGGTTCTCAATATTTTAATGGGCATGAGGAGCCCTCCTCTGGGAATCAGAACTGGCAAATCTAAGCCAGAGTGGTGTCTACTCCTCCCACAATTATTCAGTCAAAGATAGAATTTGCCTAAAAGCCATTATTCACATTGCCTGAAAGAACTAACACTACTTCTACTGAAGTTACAATAAATAAATCACAGAATATTTTGAATTGGAAGGACACACAAGGATTAGTGAGTCCAGCTCTCAAGTGGATGGCCCATAGGGAGATCAAACCCACCAGCTTGTCTCTAAGGAGTTTCTGTGGGAAACAAGATCTCCTTAATTAAAAGGAGATACATAAACAGAGCTAATTTTCCTTGTGCCTCCTTCTTCACAGTGGTTCCCCACCTTTCTCTTGTGAGGATTTTTTGGTTTTGTTTTCTTGTCTTGTAATTTCCACACAGACACACACTCGCAACAGCGCAATTGTAAACAGAATTTTGCTATCTGGTCAAGCCTAGCAAACCAATCTGTAGCACAGCATGCTGCCACTTGCAGGAACTTTGCTTGAGCCAAATTTAGTGGTGACATAAGTGGTGTAAATGACATGCCAGTAAATCAGTGCAAGTTAGTATGAAGGCAATTTAGATACTAGAAAGTGTGGGTTATTATAGGAAAGGATCCAATTTAGGTATGCAGTATAATGGAACGTCATGTAGCTAATCACTTTCATAAATGATAAATTTAGGCTCTAAAGTCACAGTGTGGAAGGCTGCATCTAATGGCATTCAACTTAAAACAAGGTTTTTTTTCATACAAAACTCCCAAAAGCTCCACAGAAACAAAAGAGGAAGGCTGTTTTTAATGATGACCACAATTGCAGTCACTAAACAAGGGAACTCAAAGGGAACTGGATGTGTGGTGTAGGAGCTGTGTGAAAAAGTAGGGAAGCCTTATTATGTATGTTATTTTTAAAACTAAGCAGATAATTTGACTTTACTAATCTGCTGATGAATTCTGCTTTTCATTTCTATTTAAAAACTGTCCAACAATACTGGTTTATGCTCTTAATTCCCCTAATTAAACTCATTGCTTCTGTAGCTACACTTAAACTAAAAAATTACTAAAATAAAATAAAATAAAAATTGAACTCACCAGATTAAGCACAGGGCATGTTAAGGTTCAACTCCAAAGATTTCAGATTCTGCAAATGGTGGATGTATTTCACCCAACTTCAGGTGTCTATTCTTTTCCAGACCATGAAGGAAATACCTGTCTCCTGAGGGTAATCCTCCCTCCTTCCCGCTGTGGCCCAAGGCAGGCCCTTCCTGTGGCTCAGCCCAGCTTTCTGTTCCCTTCAAAAGAAGCTCCAAGTCTGACTTGCTCATGGTGCCTTTCACATTTCTGGCCTGCAAAAGCCTGTTCTAGTCCAGGTTATGGCATATTTGACAATTTGTCTTGTAGTTAATTTATCCCAGTCTGAAGAAACTGGTAGAAAACCGTGGGTTAGAAAGTTGTTAGGCTTTGGTTTACTGCACTGAGCCAGGGCTCAGGGGGATGATAGAGGCTGTAGCTACACCAGCTTGAATGTGGGATGGTGAGACAGGATCTGTGGAGCTGGTGGCACTGAGGATCCAGTGGCCCTGTCACAGGGCTTTTGTGCAGCTCTGCCTCAGTGCTGTCGTGACTGCAGGCACAGCTGGTGGGAGCAGTGCAGGTGTAAGACCAGACTGACAAGAGGAAGTGATGCTGTGCTTTGGTGGGTTACACTTAGGATCAAGCATAAATATTGGAGAAGGTCTAGAGCTTTTAAAATGCTGAATGTTATAACAGTCCTCTAGTATGATGGAGGCCTTCTGTGCTCCTGCTGATGAGGGAAGAAGTTATTGAAACCTCCTTTTTGAGTGGTTCACTCTTCGATATTTCACAGAACAGAATTCCCTATTTCTGCTTCAGTTCTAAGCCTGGACAGCAGACCCTGCCTACATTTTGTTTTCTGTCCCTGTTTCTGATGTTATTTGGAAAGGTGATTTTTGGAAAACTTTGCAACTTTGGCTCTCACATCCATGACTTAGCACTTAGAAATAAAGATAAAAGTCTGCTCTTTTGGGCAGCCAGCTGGGAAAGGATAATCATAGACTACACTCTGTGAACTAATTAAGTATATAAACGGCTTCTTTTTTCCCTACACTTTTATGTAATTTATTCTTATCACAGTGTTGTGTGACAGTAAGAAACTACAATAAATTTATGTTAAGTTTTAATCTTCAGTATTTAGCAACTTTTCCAATCTTTCTTTTAAATGGCACCTTCAGAAAATTGACAAGCAGGTGCTCTGTTTATGACAAGATGATGGAAGAGGAACATGGCTAAAGCCAAATAACAGCAGGGATCCACCTTAGGTGTCATTGTTGTAATGTGTGCCCAGGTGTCTAGTCAAAAAGACCAATTCATTTTTGGCATTTATTTCTTCTCTGTGAAAGGTCTGTGTGAGAATTCATGATAAACGAGGCTGCGGTTTAACCAATGTTCACCACCAGGGAAAACACAATCAACAGCAGGTAAAGGTCAAGGAGAAAATGTGCTTTATTCTGAGAGCTTTTCATGGGCTGACTCAAAAGCTGCTGGTCTGCTGTGGTTCATCTTTATGATATCTTATGCATCTTGCCCTACTCTATCTTCTTATTGTGGCTGAAGGTGCTTTAAGCCACAGGTATTTTGTAGAGAAAAAATGGGGTTGTTGCACAGCTAAAGAAGCATCACTGCTTAGGAAGAAAAAAAAAAACAGAAAAGAAATTGTGAGAAAAGTATTATTTCTTTGGGCACCACCTGGTTTCTTGTAAGTCAAAATAAATGCAAACTGAGAAGGGCAGCACTGAAGAGCAGTACAGTGGAGGTGCTGCTGCAGGGCGGCTGACGGGAGCTCTGATCTCTGGCCCATTATTGTGTCTTCATAGATCTTGTTTCCTTCTTCAGCACATATATCTCTGAAGAGCTGTATTCATTTGATCAGTTTGGCTGTTTCTTAGATAAAAACATCTGCTGCTTTCTCCCAAAGCCAAGCTTTTGGTAAGTTGTATGACTGTCTTAAATGTCTCTTACAAAATTTTGTTACTGTCTTCCATCATATCAGTCTTTCATCTGCTTTTGGGACCTACTTGGTACTATGTTTTCCACTTTTTTTTTTTTTTTCCCTTTAGTTTGGGGTCCAAATCATCAGGAAAAATATTAGATTATATTAACTTTTTTTGGTAATTGAAGACATAGCATATCAGTTTATTAATATGGGAAATACATAAAATTGACTTTCTAGTTATAAAAAAAAGAGGCTGAAAATATAAAATATTACCAGTGATGTTAAATTAAAGGATGGAGACATATAGAATAAAATACTAATATTTGTATGCTACCTTTACCAGGGAATGTTGATTTGGAAGGCTAGCAGCAAATTAATGTTGATCCAGCTATATGCCATTGATCATTTCAATAGAAATGGAGTTTGGTGGAAAAAGACTATTGCTCTTGGTAAAAGACATGTTCTCAGTTTAATCACAGGTAAAATAGAAGTTTTTACTTTTAAAACATAAAATAGCACTTCTCTCCCAAAATACTGAATTACAGAACAGAAGCTTGGACCAGAGTTCTCTGATTACCAATGTGCCTAAATTGTTACACTTTCTGACTGCGTTGAATGTCTTCCTGTTCCAAATAAGTCTTTCAAAACTGGTAATGCTTCCTTAAAATACTTGAAGTTCAGTAAAAAGGTATATTTTAATAAAGTAAAAAAATTGTTTGACAAAAAATAATTTTTCAAATGAGCCATCTAGTGATGCAACAGAGAAAGCAGACCAAGGTTTGTCAGTAATGGACACATTAATGCTCATTGCCTGCCTTTTCCCATATTTTTAACTGCTGTTTACTGATTGTTAAAGGGCTAGAGAGGGTTGAGTTGAATTTTAGTCTATTGCATTTCCATCTTTACCAGTCAAGGGCTTCACTAATTTAAATAAATCAAAGGATTAGCTGAAGGTCTTATGCAGCTTCATGAAGTGAAACCTTCCAGCCCTTGCCTGGACAGCCTGACTGGTGGCTTCCTTGGGAATCGGCTCTGGCGACTTTATGGAGAGAGACTACTCTGATCTGACTGTTTGGAAACAGAACCTGAATAAGGCGAAAACAGCAAACAGGACAGCACGCACTGCACCAGGAACGAACCAGAAAAGAGCGAGGTCCAGGGTAAAGCAGAGATATTTATCCACTTGAATATAGAGAGGGGGCTTAAGGCAGGGTTTGAGGGAAGGATCCAATGGGAGAGAACAATTAGGAATATTACAATTTCTGCAGCAAAAAGTAACCAACAGTAACAGGAAGAACCCAGAACTTTCTAGCAACAATTTGCATAACTGAACGGGGGGGGGG